>NC_063341.1:19559273-19576040 GCF_021869965.1 Rhincodon typus | reverse complement strand
ATGAGGGGTCTAGGCCCGAAACGTCAGCCTTCCTGCTCCTATGATGCTGCTTGGCCTGCTGTGTTCATCCAGCTCTACACCTTGTTATCTCAGATTCTCCAGCATCTGCAGTTCCTACTATCTCTGATACAAAATTGTTTTTAAAGTCTTGGATGAAGCATGCAGTTGAGTGATGATCTAACCCTTACAAAGACAATTCAATGAAGCAGTCAAGCTGAGGTCAGAAAGCTAAATTATATGAGGATTTGGGGTGATAGGGAGAACTATTCCCCCCCTCACCCCAAAAAACTGACACAGTGGCTTATGTTGTGTTTAGAAGGAAAGGAATTGCTGTATGCAAATAAGGAAGCAGGGAGAGTGTCCATTAACCACTCCAGCTAACTTATTGGAGTGACCGAAAAAAAGGCATCAGTGTGAAAATTGATCTACCTAAGGGACTGAATGCCAGTTTTGCAAAAAGGTATTGTGGCAATAAGCAGAATGAGCATTACATAATGAGCAAAAAAGACAAGTCCTGAAAGGCGACAATTCCAAGAAACTGGAGATATCAGTGATATTGAGGTACCTTTCTTGGGAGAGATTCAGGAATGAAGCAGAATTTACTGGAGTGCTGGTATCCAAGTACAGTAGAACAAGATATAGTTTAAGTTAGACGCAAGTGAAGCAGTTTTCCTTCTTTCAGATACTGAACTGTGGTTGGAGAAATGTTTTCTTCAGGCATCAGATATAAAAGTACATGGGCTGGAGGTATAGAACTCAAGATCATATGATAACTGAATACAACCCTTCAAAATAGAGAGTGAAAACTATTATACTTTGCATATGTGATCCTACACCAGAGTTGTTCAATCTTAAATAGGAAAGCCTATACTGACTTACGTCTACTTTGCAGAATAGGAGAGCTGGAAAGCTGAAAAGATTAGCTTAAAACCTTCAGCTGTGCATAGGAATCTGAAAGCTGAAAGCAGCACACACCATGACTCCACGTCCTGAAACAAAGCCAGTGCTCCTGTCTACACCCAGAAAAAAATGCCTCAATCCGCTCGTGCCAAACTTAAAGAAGATGTGAACAAGAAGATATCGATTTCATTGAAGAGGTGGACACCGTTACATCATTAAAAACTGGCAACAACCCACTGACTGAAGGAAATCAGTGATGCATACTAATCTAATGAAAAATATGCTTAGGTGAGAGGATACAGTGTCAAAGGAGACCAGCACACATGCCACCCAATTTCATTCTCAGTTAGAACCTTGAAAAGTGACAACCCCTTGTTGAATAATTTATTCATCTATATCCAGTAATTGGTCATTTCAAGAAACTTGAGACTCAGTACACTACAACAACTGGGCCAAGGATACCTGAGTATCACAATGTCAAGCCAGAGCAGGTTATTCCATTTGGTAGCCAGCTCTTTCAAAACAATTAAAAATGTTGATTTCAAGCAGTTCACCATTAGGAGACAAAATAACCATTGATGTCATCTTCCTCTTCATCATTCCAATAGGAACATCTTGAGATAGTCCTGTTCAAAACAGAGAAGTAAAATGTCCTTGATCATAAGAAACTACTGTTCCAGTTAGCAAGATGTCAAGCAATTGCTGGCTCACAAATCTCAAACAGGGATTGCACCCATGGAATTAATTTTTGCAACACAATGGACCCCTGTGTGTCAGCAGATAATTAATGGAGTTTATAGCACCATATGAATTTGTCTATGCTACCAATTCACTAACATACCCTCAAGCCAATTGTGAAGCTTAAAGAGGAGTGTGTCGTGAAAGCATTGAACAAAAACATCCAAAGTTCACTTCCGAACTATCATTCAGCCCCACTCCAAAATGGTTTCTATCCATATGGACTTCACATGGGAAGAAGATAGAGAACTGAACTTCAAATTCCCCCACAGACAACCATGATAGTTGTATAAGATGATAATTTGAAACAAAAAAAATTGATGGACCAAGTAACCATGAGTATCCATTCCAGTCAGATATGGAAATTTAATAAACATAGCAAAACACAGAACCTACCAGACCTCCATCTGGGAGTGACTTTTTGATTTGAGTCCAAACTCATTATGGACAAGTGGTGGAACAGACACCATATTCACAGTCCTACCCCATTCCAACCAAAAATAGTACATACAACAGAACTGGCATGCACAAGTTTCCACATGGAAGTAACTTTCTACACAATGAAAACAGTCATCAACATGGTCCAAAAGACCAGAGCCGCTCCATTCATCTACAGATCCAGAACAAAGTCTGATTGCTGAACTCGACTCATCTGTCAATTCTCTTTCTGCCCAACAAACTTTAAGAGATCCTTTAGAGGATTTAACATTCTAATCTCCTCCAAATAAACTGCGAACATGTTCAGGGAGAGTAATGAAACTGCCACAATGTTGTCTCTATAAAGAAATGGAAGTTAGAGTCTTGGGGAAGATGTAATATAATTGTTTAAATCTGACTGTGATAAACATTCATAAGAGACAGCAGATATAACACAAAGTGATGCTGTGTCACACGATCTTGCTTTTCTTAAGACCTCATCACAAAATTAAGCCACTGTAAGATGTTTCTTAATAAAGTTAATATTCTTCTTACCTTTACAGATTCTGTAAATATTGCGTATTGTCACAATACAACAATGATTCTATAATTACCTGCTTAATTTTTCAGTCAATAATATAATAAGATGAAATCCACTGGGGCTGTAGAGAATACAGTTACACTAAAATGAAGGGAATCAACAGTGTGATCATTTTACATGCTGTGGCATTATATCAGTTGTCCCATCTTTCTGTTTCAACTGAAATCTGAGAATGTTGTTGAATGGAGTGATGACATGAGGAATACAGCAAGGTACCCAACAATGTTCCTTTAGCATGTCTCCTAGAATCTAGTATTGAAAAAGTCCTGGGTGAGATTGGTATTCTCTTGCTCTTTTTGGACATTTATTTGAGAAACAACATTATCCATGTACTGGGAATGGGGAAATGGAAAGAAAAATACTGCTCATTCTAATTGCTTGGTAATGTGGACTGGAAATATTCCCAGACATTGACTTAACTCCAGTCATATTGATCATTCCATATTCATTCACTAAGGCTTAGTTATATATTAAATGAAAAGTACATTACTACCATTCTTCTGGAAAGAGAAAATGTTGCTAACCTTTAAAAATCAAGCATGTTACAAAAACACCATGGCTAACTTTAGTATACATTTTGTTTTGTTCTGTTTGTTTCAATATTGTTTAAATTCAGACAGCTACACATAATTATTAAGTTAATCATCCAATTTTCTTTCAGAGCTTTCTCAATTAGGTATTTGCTTCTGAATGTGTATGTTGAAATGATGAGTGCTGGTGATGACATTAGGAAAATTGAATATAAGGAGTTGCTGAGACAAACAGTGCAAGAACATACGCAGTTTAGCCAATACTAAAACACTTCAGGTTATTACAAACATTCCACCAAACCAGTGTTTTCTGCAGAACATATGTAAGCCATACTTGACCAAATAATCCTTCTGCAAAGACTTTTCCCTGTGCCAATGCTTAAAAACCAACTACTATATTGTACATCAGAGTCAGATAAGTCTCCTTGGTGCGATAGTTTCCTGCAGCTCAGAAGTCACACATGCAGAGCATATTTAATTAGTATTGTCAGTATTTGTCTTGGTTACCCTCACAAAAATAAGGGAACAAAGGAAAACAGTTCAACCGCCCAGTCTTCCACAAGTGGCAAGTGATGGCCTTCCCAATACAAAATCTAACTGGATGTTGAACGTCTCTGGGGTTTTTGGCTTAACTCTTACCTAGTAAAGTATTCCAGGTATTGTTTATGTTATTTGATGAAATGTTTCCATGTTGTTCCTAAACTTGCTTGTTAACTATTTGTGTTCATTTCCCTTTATCCTAGAGACATGGCTTTTCTTCAAATTACATTTAGGCTACATTCCCTTCTAGTTGTATTTGATGTACCTCTATGAACCCTTGCTTCTTTAGCTTCTTTCAAGATTGAGCAGTATATATTTTTCTTTCAAAACTGAATCCACTAGCACAAGAACTCTGAAACAATGCCATGTCATATTGTTGCAAAAATTTTTAACCCGTGCATCTGACATTTCGCAATTCATTTTCAGAGGAGTCCTTTAATTAGTTGATATAAATATGTTAATTCTGTCTGTTATATTTTGGAGTCTTTTGTAGTCGTCTGCTTAGGCCTAAGCAGGGATACACATCAGGCAGGATGTCAAGTGGATGGCAGAGGGGATTTACTCGATTGGGTTTGAAAATGTGCGACTTTAGCCAAATGGAGAGACACTGAAGCTCAGATTGTTCTCCTTTGACCAGAAGAGCTTGAGAGAAGACATGATCATGGAGTTTCAATAGAGTAAATAAAAATAAACTGTTTCCAGTGGAAGATGGTCCATGAATGAGAAGACACAAATTTAAGGTACTTGGCAGAAGATGAGCTTTTATTTAAGCAGAGCATTGTCATGAAATGGAAAGCATTACCTGAAAATTCAATCAGATTCAATATAGCTTCAAAACAGAATTGTGTAAATAATCAAAGGAGGAAAATTACAGAGGTGTAAGGAAAGGGCAGGGAATTGGGACTAATTGGATAGCTCTTTCAAACAAACATCATAGACACAATGGGCTGAATGTTGTCGTTTTGTCTTCATCCTGTCCTTGAGGCATAGGTTTCCGTAATGCTGCTGTGATAATGAACAGCAAATCCTGTGTGGTAAGTTCTTCTGTGTTTCTGGAATTTATTTTGTGACTCCATAGTGTCGCTCTCCTGTTTATGAAAATGACAGAGCATCACATCAAAATTCACCTTAAGTTTAAAATGTAAACTTCCTAAATTAAAATGAATAATTAAATATTCTAACTGATATATAGTACAATGTAGTAGAAAGTCTATTATCTGACTCCTGAACTGAAAAAAAAATTCTATGTAATGCTAAGCCATTCTTTTATATCTAACAAAGATAAATGTAGCTCTTTCTTTTCTTGTAATCTTTACCAACTACAAGAACTATGCTAATGTATTTTATCTGTTCCTGTGAAGATTCCAATAGGTTCAATCAACTCCCACTGTCCAACAGTTCACTGTGTTTTCAGTTTTCATTTTCTTAACATTTGGACCCAAATCCATACAAGAAGCTGAAGACTTTATACAGTTTGATTTTATCTACAAGTGGCTTGGTTCCTCCTTTCTAGTCTACAGCTCAAAACCTGATCAACAATCTTTGCTAGATATGGTGTGAGTTTTGTGAGGACATGGATTTGTGTTGTTTTCAAACCACAGCTGGCTTTAGACTGGTTTGAAAGGGACAGCCATCAAGGCAAACTTAGATGAACACACATATCACACCTTTGTCACACCTTTCACTTTAAAAAAAAAGGTGCAGGAAGGAATTTCAGAACAAAGTGATTCAATATGTTTATTTGCTTTTGTTTTCTGATATAATTTTATGATATAGTGCCAAATAATCAGCGTCCAAGTCTTTTCTGCGTGCTTGCTAAAGTTCTTGTGATCAGAGATGATTACAGTGTTTAAGGTGAGGTTCCAGAGGAACAAGAACTTGCATTTCTATAGTGCCATTTGTGTCACAAAATGATCTAAGGAGGTTCAGAAGGAGATGTTAGGACAGACATGACCATGTGAATTCAGAGTAGGAATAGGCCATTTAGGCTCTTGAGGCAACTTTACCATTTGGTAAGATCATGGCAGATCTGATTGTGGCCTCAGGTTTCTTATCTACCCATTATATCTGTTGACCCCTTGTCAGTCAGAATCCATTTCACTGAGACTTGAAAAAATATTCAGTAAACCCATCTCCACTGTTCTCTGAGGAAGAAAATTCCAAATTGACCTTCTGAGAGAGAAAATAAATCCCCAGCTCCTTTTTCAGTGGGAGATTTCCTATTCTGAAATGGTGTACATTATTTATGGTCCCTCCCATAATGACAAACATCCTACCAGTATTCACCCTGTCAAGAACCCACAAGATCTTTCATGTTTTGATAGAATTACTTCTCATTCTCATTCTTGTAAACTCCAATGCATATGGGCTCAATCATTCTTTGTAAGATAACCCCTTTATTCCATGATTCAGTCCAGTGAGCCTTCACTGAACTGCTTCTAACACAATTATATCCTTTTTTAAATAGGAAGACCAAAATAGTTCACAGGAAACCAAATGTGGGTGTGTTCAAATGTGGCAAAAGCCTCCCCATTATAATACTGTATTCCCTTTGCAATAAATTACAACATTCCATCTATTTTCCTAATCATTTGCTGTACCTACAAATTAACATTTTGTAATTCATGTACCAGGACACCCAGATCCCTCTGTACCTTAGAGTTCTGCAATTTGTCTCCATTTAATATACATTTAAATTATATTATTCTTGCCAAAGTGGACAAGTTCACATTTCCAACATTATACTCCATTTACAACATTTTTGCCAACTTACTTATGTGTCCTTACATCTTTTTCTCAACCACTCTCCTACTGAAATCTTCTTCGAATGCTTTGTCAAAGAAGTCTGCTTTAAGATCATTGTAAAAGAGGATAGGGAGGCAGAGAGATTTGCAAGGGACTTCCAGAGCTTATGCAGCAAAGGACTCACTGCCACTGGCGCAAAAAGGAAATCAGGGGGCAAAAGCGACCAGAATGAGAAGCACAGAGAGCTCTTGAAGACAGCCGCCACAGGTAGTTGAAGAAATAGAAAGGTTGGAGACTAGGGAGAGATTTAAAAACAAAGATAACCATTTTAATTTTGAGCTGTTTGCTGGATCAGAATCCATTGTTGGTCACCAAGCTCAGGGACCAATTGTGGATGATGTTCTAGGAAAAGCCAAATCTAAAGGTATCAAAGTTATGGATGAGAGTTTCAGCAAGATGTATGCAGGCACGGTGGGGTTGTGCAATGATGGAAAATATGGAGTCAGAATCTCAACGAGGTATCAAATATGAAACCAATGATGTGAATGCTCAGCCATTGACAATTATCGGAGAGAAGAATGGAGCCAATGGTTAAGGAGTAGAATTGGAAGAGACTGAAGATAATGAATACTGTCTTTTCAATATTTAATTACATAATGTCAGATAAGCAATTTTGCGAATCAGAGACAGTGGAAAGTTGTGAGAGATGGTATTGAGGTAGAGCTGAGGGTCAGTCATCAGCTTACGTATAGAAACTGAGTTTGTGCTTTTGGATGATGGACATGAGATAACAGTGTGGAAAAAGGAAGATAAATCATTGGAAGTGATCTTTTGGTTACTACTGAATAGGAAAGAAGTAGGCAGGTGCAATCAGACCTAATTGAAAAACAGTGGAGACGTATTGGTGGAACATGGTGTGGTCAAACAGGTTGAAGATTGCAGACATGTCAACAAACATAGAAAGTAGGAGCAGCAGTAGGCCATTCAGCTTTTTGAGCCAGGTCCCCCATTTAATCATCCAAATCAATAGCCTGCACCTGCTTTTCTCCCATATCCTTTGATTCTTTTAGTCCCAAATGCTATATCCAACTCCTTCTTGAAATGAGACAATCATTTGACCTCAACTGCTTTCTGTGCTAGTGAATTCCACAGGCTGACCACTTCCTGGGTGAAGATATTGCTCGCCATCTCAGAAGGATCAGGGGAGATAATTTGCTGTGGACTTAGGATGTAATTTGTGACTTTGTTCAACTAGATTGGACTGATACATTGAGCTGCAGGAAAGAATGGCAACATATTTGGACACGAGGGATAGTGGGAGATGGAGCTGTAGTTTGCAAGAACACAGGGGTCAAGGGTGATTTATTTAAGGAATGGGATGATGACAACAGATTTGAAGGGAAAAAGAGATAGTACCCCAGCAAATGGAATGATTTACAATGTTTGCTAACAAAAAGAGCAGGAATGGAAGTTAGGTATTCAGTAGTTTGGTTGAAATAGAAGCTAGGGAGCAGGGACTGGGTTTCAGGAACAGGACGAGCTCAGAGAGGACACGCTGGAAGATGGGAGAGAACTCGGGATAGCTTTTTTTTGGACTAGGATATTCTACATGAGTTTCAGCTCATTTGTGTTAGGCTTACAACCTACTGATTTGTCAATATAACTCAGCATTCCGTTTACTTAGCTGATTGCTGCTGTAAAATGTCTGGAGCTGTGAAGTGTTTAGTCTACCAGTACTCACAGGCATTCCTCTAGCTAGTTTGACACTTCTCTGACTGGGCATGAATTCCAATTTTGCCTTCGAATTTGTGGTGCAATAAACTTATTTGTTCAAATTTCATTTGTCACAGTTCTGCCACTTGCAAATATTGTCTGTCTCCTTCTGTTATGCCTTAACTGTTTCCTCAGATTACAATATCATTCCTAGTTTAGTATCTAATCCTGTTTTGAACATCTTGCATTGTGCTTCTGAATCTAGGTCATTTGCGTAAATTATAAGTAAAGGGCACTGCAGCACAGATCTTTAGGACATGCCATTCAGAACATCTCACCAGTTTGATATCACTGCTCCAAGTTGTAGCCATGTAGAGTCTTGTTACTAAACAGATCTTAGTTCTTTCACTTCTATATTCAAACAGCAGAAAGTTATTTAACTGGAAGTCTGTTGTGAAATCTGTGAGGGAAATTTTGTTTCTTTCATAAAGTTCATTATTTTATATCTGTATCTTATGGTTCTTCATTCTTCGTCAAATTAGAATAGCTGTCTTGTATCAATATGACCCAGGCAGCACGGTGTGGAGTGGCTTTGATAAGCCAACCTCCTTATATTCATAACATTGACCATTCTTTTCATCATATTAAAAATCTAAGATATATCTTCACTCAATCTTTCTTTTTCTAATGGAAGCAAATTAAATCGTGCATGTCTCTCCACAATATAAAACACTAAATGGTACATATAATCCAACTCCATAAAATCTTTGGACTAAAAGCATTAATGTGCTCAGAGTGGTGGCCCCCTCCAATGCCATCAGCTTCACCTTTTCATGGTTGTGAGTCTCCACTTCCTGATCAATGGGGTAAATTATTCGGACAACAAAATTAAGGATAAATGGAAATGTATCTTTTGGAGACAGATTTCTCTGAACACCACCTATTGGGCATGTGAGATAAATATGAAGATTCCTTATGTGACTCATCTAAATCGTTTCCTTTACAAATATATGAACAAGGCACAGTAATCTCAAGCCTGATCTGCAACTTAATAAGATCATGGCTAATCTGCTAGTAACCTTTGTGATTTTAACTTCCCTCACATTCACCTACACCTGTTGCTGAGGCCCAAGCTGTATAGTGCTCCATCTAGTGGACCAACCTAGAACCAGTGAAACTCATCCAATGATGATAGATGAGGCGCCATGTTAGGTGTAGGCTTTGTGCCATCAACTGTTTGAAAGTCCAATGCTGTAACATTGATGCCTTTCCATAACACACATGAGTATATAGTGGAGTTAAGTAATTATACATTACACATAAGAATATCACAACAAAATCTGATGAAATTCTGGCAATGGACTCAAGTTTTACTGCTATTCAAGTCTGCTTATAAATGAGCAACTCTTCTGTCCTTGTAAATCTATTGCATAGAATAGAATTTCACTGTAACTGATATGAATAACTGGTGAATTTCAGACTACATCAGAACATTTCAGTGTTAGATTTTGGTAATTCACAATCCAAAACTGATATCCCAATTGCCTTTACAAAGCAAGAATGTACTAGGTCATCTGTGAGTTTTTTCCCAACGATGACTCTACAACAACGTGTGTGATGATGGGCAGCAATGTCCAGAATACGGTGCAATCTTAACAACCTTTTCTGACTGTTACTGAAGAAAGTTACTCAAGGAACAGTATTCTTGCCTGGAGGGCTATTACACTGAATTAGAGCAGTACATAGATTAGCTTGAAAGATTAGAATCTTAAAACAATATACAGATCAGACATATCAAGATGACAACATTAACATCCTTTGTCTGCTATCTTGGATCTCCTTCTTCCCAATGCAATGCAAGTGGAGTGCTGAATTCAATCTTACTGCAAAGCCAAATAGTTTTATTAAGTTTCTTTTCGATGTATGTATTAGCTGATCTTAATTAATCATCTCCTAGGCTGCAGCTTCCATATGAGAGCTAAGAAAACATTGCCTTTTAAATATAGGGCATTTCCAAGTTAGCAAGGCTGCCTGCCAGCAACAAGTATATTAATTACTTTTTTGGACATCAAATGTGCTCAGAATAAACTTTTAGTCACAAGGATTCCCTAGCAATGTAAGATATATGTGACATTCACACTAACTGGAACCTCCTAATATTACTCTGGTGGCATGAAACTTAATAAATGTGAGGTTATGCACATTGGTAGTAAGGACTAGAAGGCAGTTTATAAGCTGAATGGTGATAGTTTGGGAAAGAGAGCGGTGCAATGAAATCTACATGGCCTGTACACTAGTCGCTGAAAGTAAGCATAGAGGTTCAGCAGGCATTGAAGAAGGCAAATGGCATGCTAGCCTTCATGGCGAGAGGATTCGAGTGCAGGAGAAGGGATGTCTTGCTGCAATTGTACAGGGTTTTGGTGAGACTACACCTGGAGTACTGTGTGCAGTTTTGGTCTCCTTATCTGAGGAAAGATGTTCTTGCTATGGAGGAGTACCAGACTGATGCCTGGGATGGCAGAACTGAAATATGAAGAGAGATTAGATTGCTTAGGACAATATTTACTGTAGTTTAGAAGAATGACGGGGGATCGTAGAAACCTATAAAATTCTAACAGAACTAGACAGGGGATGGATGTAGGGGACATAGGAAGGATGTTCTCAAAGATCAAGGTGTTCAGAACCAGGGGTCACAATCTAAGGATTTAGGACTATTTGGGACTGAGATGAGGTGAAATTTCTTCATCCAGAGAGTGGCGAGCCTGTGGAATTCTATGCCACTGAAAGTGGTTGAGGATAAAACATCAAATGTTTTGAAAGAGGGAGTTAGATATGGTTCTTAGGGCAAAAGGAATCAAATGTTATTGGGACACGGTATTGAATTGGATGATCTGCCATGAACTTATTGAATGGTGGAGTAGGCTCAAAGGGCTAAATGGCCTATTCCCGCTCTCATTTAAAATCACTTAATCTAAGTGAACACATCATACTTAATATCGCTTTGAAAGTGAATAAATGAAGTTGCATGTCCAGCACGTTGGTCTTCTCTACATCGATGAGACTAAACATAGACTAGGTGACCGTTTTGCTGAGCATTTTTGCCTGGCCCGTAATGGTGAGCCTAACGTCCTGGTCACCACCCATTTCAACTACCCCCCACTCACCCTCTGACAGGTCCGTCCTCAGCCTCCTCCAGTGTCACAGTGACTCAGAATGCAAATTTGAAGACCAACACCTTATCTTCTGCCTGGGCACTCTACAGCCCGGTGGACTCAACATTGAGTTCTCCGATTTTAAATTACCTTCCCACCCATCCCCTGGCTCTCTTTCCAGCCCCACCTCCTCGCTTCCATTCCACCTTCTGACCCTCCCTTCCAGCCACCAACTGGATTCATCCCTCTCATCGACCAACCAGGTCGTACCTACTACCAGTGTCCACCTATCACCACTGTTCTGCTTCCATCCCTCCCCACTTTATCTGCAACTTTCCCTACCCCAACATCCAGTCCTGAAGAAGGGTAATACCCGAAATGTTGACTTCTCCTTTCCTCCAGATGCTGCCTGGACTGCTGTGTTCTTCCAGCCTCCTGTTTGTCTACCTTGGATTCCAGCATCTGCAGTTTTTTTTTGTCTCTAACTTTGGTGTGAGGATAGACTTCAAGAACACTTCCCTCAATTACGTTTTTTATTCATTCACAGGACAAGGGCATCTCTGGCTAGGCCAGCATTTATTGCCCATTCCTAATGGCCTGAGGACAGTTAGGAGTCAACCACATTGCTGTGGGTTTGGAGGCACATGTAGGCCAGACCAGGTGATGATGGCAGCTTCCTTCCCTCAAGGACTTTAATGAACGAGATGGGATTTTCCTGACAATTGACAATGGATTCATGGTCACCATTAGACTTTTAGTTCCAGATTTGTATTGAATTCAGAGTCCTGGGATTTAAACTCAGGTCCCCAGAACATTACCTGGGTCTGTGGTTTAACTGTCCATCGATAGTACCACTAGACCATAGTGTTCCTAGATTCAGGCTCCATTGGCTGTTAAGGGAAAAGCATTTGCAGAAGCATGGAATGAAAGGATGAAAATCACAACTCTCAAAGTCTCTGTTATTTCTTGATTAATATTTTCCTCTGAATGTACATTTCAGGATATTACAAGAAGAGCTGAGAAAACCAGCAACAGAAAAGTGAAATGTATGCATGTGATGAAGGGACATAGTATGCACTAGGTAATAAGTAGTATTTTCCACTAACAGCCCTTAGTCCAAAAAGCCATTCTGTCTGTCACACAATTAGGCAGTGTTGTGTGTGAATTTCATCGCCGTTATGATGCCAGGTAGGCCATTCATCCCAGTTACTGGCTTATCAAATCAAGCAGCATTGTCCTTCAACTGTTTGTAACAGATAGAGGACAGATTATGCTCCAACTAGTGCATGCTTGTAAAATCCAAACCAAAACATCTACTGATGGATGTGATTCTGTGATTGAGCAGTATTTGCTGAACAGTCCCGAGAGTATGAATAACTGCATCAACAACCAATTTAATATTATCAGGTTGAGCTTGCAAATAAGGCATATTCACACCTGCTGGCAGCATCATACATTCATGTACAGGAACACATTGTCCTCAGACAAAAGGAATATGTTCATGCTTTGCATCTTTTTTGAATTATCTGGGAATTTGGGAGCCTGACTTTCTTCATTGTTCCAATGCTTTCCTCACGTCAATGTCTAGGCCAGTCAGAGTTGATTTGTTAATTAATCAGCGTTCTGTTCTCCTATTGTATAAATTGTTGTGACTGTTTAAAATTATGCATTCTTACATTTGTCCCAATGAGTTAAAGACAAAGCTTTGGCAAAATGTCTCGTTTCGACAGTACTACCAAAAAAACTGTTGATATCCAAAAGAATAAAAGAGAAATCGAAAGAATATAATATAATATTCTTGAACATTTTTGAATGCTTATAATTAGGCAAAAACAGGCCATTAATTTCAAGCAGGCAGTGAAATACATCAATTACATAGGCATTTGACTAGAAATTGAAACAAGTTGTTTTTAGTTTTGGATTATGTATTATTGAATCTATTTTTCAAACATCATTTGTGACTTTAGATGTTTTAGATTCAAGTACAATTACAGACTAAGGAGGAAAATTTAGAGTTTCAGACCTTAAACTACTATGGAATGAAGCACAAAGAATTAAATGACTTCTATTAACCTGAAACATTTCACTTCAAATATGCAGCCAGACCTGCTGATATTTTCAGTATTGTTTTTTATTTAAGATTTCCTCATCAATGGTATTTCTGTCTCAAAAATTAGAGCTTTGCTTCCATGAAGAAAGCGGTTTAAAGAAAGGATGGGATCAAGCTTTTAAAATGTGGAGAAAATTGATTTTCTCTACTTAGAATATAAATGCAGCATTAGAGACCATGAATATAAAATTGATAACATTTCAGATGAGAAGGATTTTTTTCCCTTCTGAGTATTGAATGTGAAATAGAGATTGCAGTTTAAAGTGGTTAATTCTCTGTCTGACATCTTCAAAAAAAAGTTGGTTGAATGTTTAGTTAACAAAGGGATTGTAAGTTAAAAAGAAGACTTACAGATAAGGCTGGTTTGGGTATGCATATTGCTTAGCTGTGAGGAAAATGGAAATATCACATGAAGGGTGAATAATGGCAATTTCCATTGATTTTTCAGGGAATTGCTGCTTTACCTTTCCTCTGTTGACAATCTGAGATGGGCTAACATCGTGACTGTAGATGGTCTGTGAAAATACGCATAAGATAAGTATTATTTATTGTCTGTGTTCCTGCATGCATACAGCTCCCAATTAGTGTGTGATATTTCCAACAATACTGTAATAAAAGTTGACAGCTAAGAACCCGAAACCAAACCAAGTAGAACTTTATTTCAAGTGTTTATGGACAGTATTGAGAGTGAAATGGAGAGTCATGCAATGACAGTAAACTTTTTTGGCAGAAACAAGGTGAATCATTTTAACCTAACATATGTCAGAAACTGATGAGATCAGACACAATCTGACCAGCTACATCCTGCCCATTGAAGTAGAGGGACAGCAATACTGGATGAAGTGTAAATTAGCATTTCACTCCTATCCTTTGGGTTTCCCACTGGCAGATGGAGATTAAAATAATCCTCATGCAAACAATTTCTGCTAAAATGTTTTCCAATTGTGGGAGCTGTATAATATTCACAAGACACACACCAACAGGCTCCATAGTACAGAAATTGAAGTAACTAGGAGTTTCTCCTGATCATGGCTGGATTTACTAATAATGAATATGGTGACAATAATGAATATGGTGACAGTCCTTGCTTGCATCTGCACACTTACTGGCAGGAGTTCCAGCAGCATTCTGTTTAATTATTAGCACCATAGAATGTTGGTGTATTTGCCTTTGCTTTAATTGAACTTGGTAAAACATATCATTGACACTACCAGGTGCTGAAGTTCTCAGTATCACCAAGAAAGAAAGTCCACAAAAACAGGTCTGAGAAATGACTTTGTTGGTGGATTTTTGGATTCTTATTCTACCTTCCAACATCTACGTTTTCCAACAACCATACAGTATTCTTGTAGAACAGTCTGGAGTATGGCAACAGTGGCTCAGTTGGGAGCATTCTGTCTTTTGAACCACAATGTCATGCGTTCAAATTCCACTCCAGGGTTTCAGTGTATAAAAGCCCTGGCTGATTCTTGAGTACAGTACTGAGGGAGTGCTGCACTGTTAGTTGTGTTGCCTTTCAGTCAGGAAATTTAATCAAGGCCTCATTATCTCCTTAGGTGGATGTAAAACATCTCATTCCCAATGTTCTGCAGAGGAGTATTCCCAGTGCCCTGGCTCCACCCATGTATCCCTCAATTAACATTGCAATAAGAAACCTCAGATTACACTGTCATTCATGATGTTAGAAACTGTTGGCAAAATATGGATGTGTGTCTATGATGCTGATACCAGCAAAATTAGAGGCAGATACAGTTTAAGTTATTTGGTGCTTTTTTCAATATTCAGTCTGTTTATATTCAGATAAAATCCATTTTATTTTGCTATAAACTGTTGAATCCCCAAACCAACTGCAGCATCTCCAAATTGACATGCCAATTGGTTAACCCAAGGCTTAAGGAAAATGTTGTCTGCTCAAATGGTAGGTGTTCCAGCTTTACCAGAAATGTAAGAAGGGGAAGCTGACAATGCCAAGATCTCAAATGGAAATGTACATCTTATTCCTGATCATTTTTCATAGCTCAGTACTTCCATGCCAGATGTTTGACCAACTTAACCTGGAAGCTGTACTAGCATTGCTGAGGGTGAGGAGGAGAAAGGGTAGGAATGCCCAGTGCCAGAACCAGAGACACAATGTTCAGGAGGCTGCAGATCTGAATGAACACAGAGGTCCTGAAGAGAGGAATCAGGATCCTCAGTGTCAGTGATAAGTATAACGTGGAAGGATCTATAGAACACATTTCCACTACCTGCAGATTAGTGGAAAGCAGTGATGGAGGTGTCTTCATATGACTAATGACACCACCATCTATATTTGTCACCTCCTTCTGGCAGATTTGCAGCAGCATGGCTGGGAGGCCGTACTGTGGGCAGCATGGTGGCTCGGTGATTAACGCTGCTGCCTCACAGTGCCAGGGACCCAGGTTCGATTCTAGCCTCAGGCGACTGTCTGTGAGGAGTTTGCATGTTCTCCCTGTGTCTGCATGGTTTCCTCCAGGTGCTCTGGTCCCTTCCCTGCAGTTGAAAGATATGAAGGTTAGGTGGATTGCCCATGGGAAATGCAGGGTTATGGGGATAGGGTGGGGAGTGGTGAGTTTGGTTGGGTGCTCTTCGGAGAGTTGGTGTGGACTTGTTGGGCTGAATGGCCTGTTTCGACACTGTAGTGATTCTATGGGTTCAATGGAAGATCACAATGTCATTGACCTTCCTCATCACTGGCCCCTTTCAATCCTCAACTGAGGACCAGTGTGGCATCTCCCAATCGGCAGACCATAAGTACATTTGTGAGTGCACTGATACCCTTTTGCAGGAAAGCAACGCAGATTGTCTGGTTTAACATGGGCCCAGTGAGCCAAGCCTGAGCCCTCTGATTTGCAGCAATCACCGGGTTCCTTTATATACAAGAGGCCATTGACTGCACACTTTCATTCAAAGCCCCATGGCATCATCCAGCCAGCTTTCTGAACAGGAAGTGATTTTAGTTCCTCAGTGTCTAGCTCATTTGTAATCAGAGGATAACCTCAGGTGTGAGGCCACTATCAGGGAGCTGTCATGATGATTCCAGTTTGCACAACTTCCAGCTTCTCTGAATGTTCATTCCCCCTGCACCATATCCAGGGCTGGATCAGGGACAAGAAGGAGTACCCCAGAAGAGATAGCTAATGATCCCAGTGCAAAAACCTCAAAGTAATGCATGAACAGCACTGCAATGATGTCCATGCAACCACTAGGACCATCAGAGATAGTAGGAACTGCAGATGCTGGAGAATCTGAGATAACAAGGTGTAGAGCTGGATGAACACAGCAGGCCAAGCAGCATCAGAG
>NC_063341.1:19555476-19558873 GCF_021869965.1 Rhincodon typus | reverse complement strand
CTCTGATGCTGCTTGGCCTGCTGTGTTCATCCAGCTCTACACCTTGTCATCTCACTAGGACCATCAATTGGTTTTCTGAAGATGAATTTCCATTGTCTGAACCATTCACCTCAGTGGTTATTGGTCTTGTGCTTGTTTGCTGTGGATGAACCAGCCCCATGTCTCCTCAGATGAGGAAGAAAATGCCTGATGGGGATACTAAAAAAGCCAACACTAATGATGAGGATGCTGAAGGATCCAGGGCAGCACTGAGACCAGGCAGACAGGACTGGGTGAACTTGATAGCTGCTAGGCTTGAGTGTGATGACTCTCCATTATGGTTAAAATCATCATTTTGATCAATCTGCTTCGATGTGTTACAACACATTCTGAGACCGTTTGATATCATTTCTATAAAACAAAAGATAATCATGAACATGACTCAACTAACACATAAGTAAAAAGAGAACATAGCTGCAATATAATCAAAAGTCAGAATGAGAAAAAGTAATTTGCATTTTAGTTCAAAGATAAGATACTACATTGATTTCAACCATGTTCAAGATGTTTTTTACATAGGATCAAATTCAAATTTTTAGACTGATATATATTCTTAGTCTTTTGTACAACATGTTTTTGATGGGCCTGTTACAGCATGGTTCTGAACTGTTAACAACCCTTTCTTTATAAAGCCTGTACTTTTATCAGCTGTTGCTATTGTGCTGCTGCAGTCAAATTAATGGGAGTGCAAACAATGCGTTTAACCATTAACCTGTGAGCCATGTTTGCACCAATTCTGCATTGGAATGGCAGGTACTAAAACAGGAACAAGATCTGACAATTGGACTCATCCTTCACTACATAAATGCCATCTTAAGTTAAAATAATACATTACTTTTGGAAATTAATAATTAATAAACCTTAGCAGATATACTCCATCGATTTACAGCTTCAGAAATAACAAGAGTTGCTTTTCTGTTGCTCAACATCCACCAGGTGATGATCTGCCTTTCAGAGAGGACTTGCGACAACAAATTTTAGCTGTCTGGGATTATAAACCAAGCTTATGTCAATAAAATAAAACTGGTTAAATGATCTTTCTTCGCCACAGGCTAAGTCTGACCAAAGGGTCACTTAGCAATGACAATCAAAGAGATTTGTATAAAACCTTCTCAGTGGATCAGTGACTGGACTGAGGTTTATTGTCTGGAGATCAACAGTATTAGAGAAGCCTTTTGCCCTTGCTGCACTAAAAATGCTGTCTGCTCTTTTGCCCATGTACGGATGGTTGATAGTTTTCTGGATGTACGTTGTGACTGAACTGTCTGATGGGCTTGAGAATATTGTCAGGTTAATGTGGAGGTTACAAGATGCTGTAACATGCACCTGACAGGCTAGTTCTGTGCGCTGCAAGTGAAAATGAAATCGATGACAACAAAATATGGACCCACCTACATCGTGAAGTCTCCCAGGGGGCCATATAATCTTGTTCTGTACTATGTGGATACTTAATTGCACAGCAACTGCTGACAGGGAACTAGAGTTTTAATATTTAACCAGGTATTAGATGCAGAACATATAGTTTGTTTCTTGTCAGTAGAGAAATACCAGCATTGTTATAGAATAACTTGGGCTCATTTAAATAGTCCAGAGGCCACCACTCTAACAAATTCAAATTAATTGTTTTTTGCAATGTTGCTGTATTCACTTGTCACATTAACTTTGGATTCATATGCAAAAAAAGTGTTGTGCAAAAGTTCTTGTCTGAGATTAAGCTTTATTTTTAGCTAGAAGCTTTCAATCATATAACCAAATCAACTGCACATAGATCGTTGTCATTGCCTCCAGAGATATGGAACTTTGGAAGACAGAAGTTAAGAGAGATGAAGGAAAGGTTCAATTGCAGTGCACCACTTTGGAGCTTTAGGTTGAAGCTGAGAAAAATAGAATATTTCTTTGGCATGGTTTAATAAAATGTTCATTAACTGAGTTGACAATATTGCAGTATTAAAGCAGGCGGCTGGATTAATGTTAACCAAAACCAGAAGAGAATAAAGATAAAGAGACTATTTCACAACCTGTTTGCCAACTTTTGCTCAGTAAATGAAACTACTTCACTGTTCAGCCTGCCTCACTGACCAGAGGTTAAAGTGCGAAGGCAAGTATCTTTAACTGACGGTGCAATATACTAATCACCTTGTTTAATCTGTGCCGCAGGAATGAATGTCAGGGCTGTGTACATGTGTGTGTTTGTGTCTGTTTGAAGATGCTTATTTTTATTTTAGAGAGTGTAAAATTTTAGTGACCAAAATCAAAATGCACTGTCACACATGAAACTTCTGTAACTATGCAGATAAGGGGAATGAAAAATGTCTAGTGGTGTAGAATATCCAAATTTCCAGGATCGTCATGGAGTCTTTAGGATTTACAGGTAAATTTGCAGGATACTGCTGTGAGCAACCCCCGGGGAAATATTTTTTGAATACTTCTGTTAATCATCCAGAAACTTTTGGAGTTGTAAATAAAAGGCTATTTGAATGGGTGGGTTGACTGTAAACAGGAGCACACGTGATAAACTTCCAGAAATGTTTCTGATCAAAGTTGGCAACCTTACATTAGCGGAAAACAGCATCTCTCTATTGCATGGGATTGTACATACTCCCACTGCTCATTCACTCAATTTATAATAACAACAGACAAAAGAACAGAATCCTTCTCTAGAAACTGCTCAACAAAGGTATGTGTGTTGGGTGGCTCCCAGAGATTTGATGTTCTTTTCCAACCTTTAGTGAATTGCTGTAGAGTCATAGGGCCTCAGGTTTTATGATTCTGATGTCAGGAAGAAATGTACGTTCCAAGTCTGTGGGCAGAAGGACTGGCTTGATGTTCTTTCATGTGGTCTCTGAATTGGCTGTCTGTGGGCCCACCATCCGATGAAGGATGCTGGATAGGCCTCTGACGTTGCTGGCCTCTGAAATCTCAGTGGCATCACCAGGAGGGATGGATAAGTCATCTACAGGGCACCGCAAAATGGAAGCACTCTTGTGGAGGTAAGCACTAATTGAAATTCAGATAGGCTGAGGGGGTGGGCTCTGTCAATCACAGGACAAATGTCCCTGAGGTATTGTGAAGTCTTTCTAGCGTGCCCCTCGTCATTTCTGTGGGACATGGAGATCGAGGCTCTGGGTAGCATCCAGGCTATTATAGAGAGGTTTCTTCCGTGAAGCTGGTGAAATGCCTGAAGAGCCAGGGCCAGTCCATCATCCTAATCCTAACCGTAATTGGTCCTTTTATTATGTAAATCAGATGCCCACCTCCTTGGATTTATCAGCCTGTCTGTCTCACAACCTGCTGCTGGGAAACATCCCCTGGCATTGGGACTGCATTGGGACACTGTCCCAATGTGTCTCTTTACTAT
>NC_063341.1:19484622-19555466 GCF_021869965.1 Rhincodon typus | reverse complement strand
AAACATTCAATTTCTTTTTGTAATTGTTGATAATCTTCATGTGCATTACACTGGGGAGACAAAACACAAACTGGGTGACCGTTTTGTGGAACGCTTATGTTCCGTCCACAAAAATGACCCTGAGCTTCCAGTTGCCTGTCACTTCAACACACCACCATGTTCCCTCGCCAACATCTCTGTCTGAGGTTTGCTGCAGTGCTCCAGTGAAGCTCAGCACAAGCTGGAAGAACAGCACCTAATTTTCCACTTGGAGACATTGCAGTCTTCGGGGCTCAATACTGAGTTCAAAAATTTTAGGATCTGAGCACCTTCTCCCATGTCCTTACCTCAACCCCGACACATTAGGCCTTGTTATCACATGTCAACACAACCAATCCATTGTGAGCTACTAATGCTTTCCATTTCCAACTTTTGATTCTCTCAGGCTGACCATTATCCATTGATTTGTATGTCCAACTTCTGTTCTCGCTCTCTTTGGGCACTATTTCCACCTTTTATTCCTTCCCCCTCTCTCCACCCCTTCTTCAGCATATATACCAACCTTTTCCTCGACACCATCAGTTGTGAAGAAAGGTCACTGGAGCTGAAATGTTAACTCAGCTTCCTCTCCACAAATGCTGCCAGATCTGCTGAGTTTCTCCAGCTATTTCTGTTTTTTTGCTCTGCATAAAAATAGTCTTTCTCACATAGTTTTTGTATATTCCATTAATTGGTTTCTGTGCCTCCCCTTATTTTTAAATTCAAGTTGAAACTGATCCTATTAATCATTGGAACTCACATTTGTTAGCCAGACTTTTATGTGGTACTTTGCCAAAGCCTTTCTTAAAATCTATGCCCTCACATTGCCCTCATTAACCTTCTCAGTTAAGCCATCAAAAAACTCAATTACATTAGTCAAGCACAATCTGTTTTTTACAAATCATTCTGTCTCTCCTTGATTAAATCAGACTTCGCTAAGTGGCTTTCCTCTGATTCTTATGTGTAAAACTTTACCCACTACTAAAACAATCCAGCTGGCCTATAGTTACTAGGAATGCTGGAACAATCTTCCTGGAATAATGGTGTCACGTTTGCCACTTTCTAATCCTCTGGCATCTACTCCTACTCTCCTCCCACCATCTAGGGAACATTAGATGTCTATTACAAGCCCTTCTCTTATGTCTGCCCTCACTTCCCTTAGCAAACTGGGATGGAAGCTATTTGGGACAGGCAGTTTATCCATTCTAACTAGAGCCAGCTTTTCCAGCACATCCTATCTATCCATTGTTAATGATATCGACTACTGCCATCATCTCCACTTCTACCAAAATTTTGTCAGTCAACTCCCTTAATAAATACACTTACAAAGTATTTCAAGCGCCTAAATTTATATCACCCTTTTGTACCTCATAGGCCTCACCCTGCCTCTTATTGCCTATTTTCCACTTACATATTTGTAGAAGATTTTTAGGCTCCCTTTCTAACATTATTATCTCCTCTTCACTATCTCTCTCAATTTAGTGTGTTTGGCTAGGTTTTCACTTGAAGTTACATTTGTATTCCATAAAGATTGATGAAGACAAAGTGCTTTATATAGCAATCTGTAATGGAACAATGGGTGATCTTTAAGACGGAGATATTTCAAGTAGATGCTAGTTACATTCCAACAAGAGGGAAAGATAGGGAAACCAAGTCTTAGATGACAAAGAAGATAGAGAATATGATGAAACAAAGTGGGTTAATGATGCACATCAGCTGAATTCTTCCCTTGATTAGGTTATCCATGAACCCAGAAAATATATGTACAACTCCTCCTCTCTCCTACCACTAGTTTACAATGTCACTTTGTTTCAGGTTTGTGCTTTGACTCCAGCCACAGACCCTGGAGTTTCATCTGCCAAAAGCCACATGTGAGTTGCTGTATTGGTTCGTGAGTTACTTTCTTTTACGGAATCACATAAGTGTTATGGCACAGAAGGAGGCCATTCAGTTCATTGTGCCTGTCCTGATTCATTAAATGAGCGTCACAACCGAGTGCAAATTCATGCTTTTTTGCCATACCCCTGTACATTATTCTTATCCAAATAATCATCAAATACCCTCTTGAATGCCTCAATTGAACCTGCCTTCACCACATTTCCAGGCAATGCAATACATACTCTAACTCCTCATTGAGTGAAAAAGTCTTTCCTCATATTACCCTTGCTTCTTCTGCATGCCTATTGCATTTTGGACATTAACTAATATTTCATCTATTTTACTGTCTGTGGGACTTTGATCTGCGCAGAATGGATACCCTTCAATCACCAGCTATTCCATTACAGCAAGGCTGATCTGAAACTCAACTCCACTTACCCATTAAGATCCATATTCCTTAATACCTAAAAAAAATGCCAAACTTTGTCTTGAAAACTTCAATACAGCCAATATCCACAGCCTTTTCAGGAAGAGTATTATAGATATTTACTGGAAAAAAAATCAAAAATTAAGTTGCTGTACAAAAATTTCAAAAATAATTCATTGAGTTTAGAAGGCCTGAGGATTTGTTAAATGTGATATGAATGCTAGCTATGGTTTTTAACTGGAAGTAGTACCATTGGGTAGTAATCTGAACGTCCAGGTGAAATCTCTGGGTACATGGGTTCAAACCCCACCACAACTCCTGGCGAAATTTAGATCCAATTAATACAAATGTTAGCATTTAAAAACATCTGGATGGGTATATGATGGGAAGTGTTTAGAGGGATATGGCCAAATGCTGGAAAATGGGACTAGATTAATTTAAGATATCCAGTCGGCATGGATGAGTTGGACCGAAGGTCTGTTTCCGCGCTGTATATCTCTCTGAGTCTGTCTGGAATCGAAAGCGAGTGGACACTTATTCAGAAATCCTTCATTTCTGAAGAAGGGTCCAGACCCGAAACGTCAGCTTTCCTGCTCCTTTGATGCTGCTTGGCCTGCTGTGTTCATCCAGCAATACACCTTGTTATCTCAGATTCTCCAGCACTGGCAGTTCCTACTATCTCCGAGGTTAACTCTGAAATGGCCAAGCAAGCCATTTAGTTTGGGGACCATAATGGTTGGCGTTGTCAGTGTCGTGCATATCCTATAAATGAATGAATCATTAGTAAATTGCTTTAGGTTGAGCCACCCTCTTTAAGCAGGACCATCATAACCTAAGTAGCAGATCTTTAGTCAATGACTTTGGTTTGATTTTATTCACTCAGATTATATCCCATCTCAGATTCAGATCTATCCCTGGTCTCCTCACCAAGGAAGGACTATCGTCAGTCTGAGATAACACTTTTGGAACAGCATTCCCTGATAATCCAAGAAGTAAATTGATTGATCTGTCAGGTCGTCTTTTACAGTGTGAGACTTGAACTTTCCCAAAATGTAAAATCAAACAGCTCAAAAGAAATTCATTTTCTGCAAAATGAATAAGATTGAAAAATGTGAGCTGCTTTTTTGTGGGCCAAGGTAATTCTGCTAAAGGATTGGCTAAGATGGTTAGGTCACCTTGATGAGAAATACTGAATCATGGGTTTGATGCAAACCGTGTTTTATACAGACAGCGTCTGCCCTTGTTTGCAGCTCCAAATGTGGAGATTCATCCTTCCTGTCTGATGGCAAGGGAAAATCTTGAAAGCACAAAACCATCAGGAAATCCTATCCCGGAAACCTCCTTCTAAAACCAGCTGAAACTTGGCAGACATTGCTACATCGTACTGTTCAATTGCTAGAAGAACACATTAAGAAGGATATCCAAGAACCAAGATCTTCTGGAGCAAACAATGAGCTGAAACCACCAGGGTACTTGCTATGACTACCATGTTGAGAATTCTGGTGTCTGGTTTGTTCACAGTAGATGGGTTGGATGAGAAACTGCAAGTTAATGAGGTGAGATATGCAGTTTATATGGTTATTAACAAGCAATAATCCTCCTCTATAAGCTACATGTTAATCCCTGGTGAGAATCTCACTTCTATGCCATGAGCTTGGATAATTGATGAACTGAATGGCTCCCCACACTGAAGTAGGACTCCTGACACTTCCCACATGTTTTCTGCCACATTTCTTACCATTTCCCGCATCGTCTAGGCCTTGATAAGATTCTGCCATGGTGTTGTTTGCATCCACCTGAGAGTGCAGACAGTTTATCCTCTAATCTGAAAAGCATCACCTCTAATATTGCAGCATTCTGTCAGTATTGCTCTGTAGTGCTGGGTCAGGTTATAGAATGAGGTCCTGGAGTGAGGCTTCAACCTTACAAGCTTCTGACTAAGATTCTGAGAGTGCGAACGCCAAGTCAAGACGGACACCAATGTGAGACAGCTCGGCCAGACTGAATTAGGTCAGACAGCCCATGGTTTGATGGTAACTCCCTGCATTTCCTCCATTAGGCTGTGACTGACATGGCAGGATAGATAGACCAGGGTGGAGGGGGTACAGGAGGTCAGCAGCAGTGGTGTCAGCCATAGGACAGCTACAGTTCTGCAAGAGGATAAACAACTTCATTCTGCAAGGGTGAGTGACAAGCCCGTTTCCAAATAGGAGGGTATGTGGGTAATGTTTGTGTGAATTGGGAAATATGTTAATGAATGGCCACCAATCGAAATGCATACTTGAGGAGCCTCACAACCCTGCATGACTGAGGGAGATAGTGCTGCGGTGGTCAGCAGATGAAAAGTAGGGGTCATGTGCCAAATTCCGAGTGAGGAGTTACGCACTGAGAGTTATAGTCTGAACCCTGAGGTCACGGCGCCTCCAGAGATGAAAGACTTCATTTTTACATTATCTTCACAGAAGAAGAGGGCTCATAATGCCTGGGAGTCTTTGAGAAGTAGTGAACTCTGCCTAACCTGGCATTTCTCAACGTAATGGACATCCTTCATCAAGACGCAGATCCACTGGCTACAGAGCCGCTGAAGTTTTGGCCATGGGTCAAATCCGAGAGGCTGTCCCTCATTGGAGGAGGTGTGTGTGTGTGTGTGTGTGTGTGTGAAATCCTTTCATCAACTTCATCTGAAGTCTAGAGTTTTGCTAATCTTCACATCTTCGCCAACAGTTTGGTCCTCAGCTCCAGCACCAGTATTCCTCTCAGGACCAGCACCAACCTCTGAGGAAGCTGAGGGGTCCTCATAGAATGCAATGTTCCATCCTCACTCCTGACCTTCTACCAGTTCAGGATCTTGCACTTTGGCTGGTTAGTTTTGATTACAGTTGACTAGCTGTTGGAGACCATAACAGTGCAGGGCTCTGATGCTTGGAGGGATATGATACTTGGAGCCTGTGTCCCAGGTAGATGATGACGCTGGCTTGTCTGTAAGGCAGCAGATATTGGACATCCACCAGGAGAAGCATGAAGATCTGGCAGAGATTCTGGATGGTGTGTGAAGTCTGGCAAGCACAGTCTATCCAGGCCAAGAGTGCTGTGATCTCCCTCTCATCTCACAAATATCTTCCTCCATCGGGCGACTGTCAACTTTCATAGAGGGCCAGACCCAGTAGACTAGTCAATGAGCACTGGAAATACATGCAGACCTGCAACCCATTGTGTGACAACCCCTTCTTTCCTGGAATCATCACTGCTTCTAATCCAATTATGTCCATTCTTAAGTAAAGAGACCAAGAACGTATACAAGTACAAAAAGGGGTGGAGTATGTATTTTGAGACTAAGTATGGTATTGGGGCAGAAAATCGGGAGGTACTTCAACTTGGGAGCAGGTTAGGCTTCCTCATAAATTTATGTATTTTTAAGGTCATTACTTATGTATGCATGGGTAGAACACCAAACTTACAGGCAGACAAGTAGGAGGGAGTTCTGCCATCCGCAAAGACTTTTCAGGCTCCAACTTCAGGGTGCCAGGTTTAAAAGACACTCAGACAGCACTTCATTCTCTGCAACCCAGGAACATTGCTCAATCACCCACAGAGATGTCAAAGACGAGGTAAAAAAGCAGTGCTGCACTTTAGTGATGTCTCCCTAGAGATTCTCCTGAAGCCTGTCCAGGAGAGAAAAAAAATTCTTATCCCAAGGGATGGCAAGAGCAGGCATTCCTGACTGATGAAAGTAGCTTGGATAGACGTCAGTGCTTGTGGGTCGCTCAAGAGAACCTGGCTCCAGTGTCACAGGAGGATGAATGATCTGATGCACCGGGGCATGGGCCACAGTCTACTCAATGCTGCACATCCCTATGAGTGTGAGTTAGCATTACAAAGTTACACTGCAGAGGACTGTTACACATGAGGTTGTGTGTCAGACTTCTCCATCAGATACCTAAAGTGCAATCCATATCTGTTACTTCAAACTACATCTGTAATATAATCACAGTGAGAAACGGGATAGATTTCAAACAGATCTAGCAACTCAGCACTGGACATTCTGTGGTACTGTGGGCCATCAATAGTAGCAGAATTGTACTCCAACACAATCTGCAACTTCACAGCACAAGCATATCCCTCACTCTACCATTATCATTAAGTTGGGAGATCAACCCTGTTTAATGAAGAGTTTAGGAAGACATGCCGGAGCAGCACCAGGCATACCTAAAAATGAGGTGTCGACCTGGTGAAGCTACTGAACAAGACGATTTTCATGCCAAGCGGCAAATGATAGACAAGGCAGTGATTTCACAAGCAATGATTCAGGACTAACCTCCATAGTCCTGCCACATTCAATCATGAAAGATGGTGGACAATTCAATAACTCACTGGAAAAGGAGGCTCCACAAATATCCCCATCCTCAATGATGGGGGAGCCCAGCCCATCAGTGCAAAAGAAAAGGCTGAAGTATTTCCAAGTATCTTCAGTCAGAACCAGAGATACTGAATGGATGATCTGTCTCAGCTCATCCAGAGATCCCCAGGATCACAGATAGCAGTCTCCATCCAATTTGATTCACTCCATGTGGAATGAAGAAACTGATGATGGCACTGCATATTGCAAAAGCTATGGATCCCGACAACATTCCAGCAACTGTGCTGAAGACTTTTATTCAAGAACTTCCTGCACACCTAGCTAAAATTTTCCAGTTAATCTACAACTCTGGCACGTACCTGAGTCTGTGCACAGGTATGTTCTGTATGCAAAAAGCAGGACAAATCAAGTCCAGCCAATTACTGTTCCATCATCTATTCTCGAAGGTTAGTAAATTGAACAATGATATTATCAAATAGCACTCGCTCAGCAATAACTGAGACTCATTTTAGGTTCTGCCAGGGCCACTCAGCTCCTGACTTCATTGGAGCCTTCATTCAAATATTGGCAAAAGAGCCAAAATCCAGAGGTGAGAGTGACATCAATGGTGCATTTGCCCGTGTGACGTCCAAGAGTCCGAGCAAAACTACATTAAATGGGTTTCAAGGTCAAAACTCCTCACTGGTTGGAGTCGTACCTGGCACAAAAGAAGATGGTTGTGGTTGTTGGACGTCAGTCATGTTAGTTCCAGGACATCTTTCCGGGCCATCCTCAGGGTAGTGTCTTAGGCCCAACCACCTTCAGCTGCTTAATCAATGCCCTTTCTTCCATCATAAAGTCAGAAGTAGGGATGGTTGATGATTATTGCACAATATTCAGCACCATTCATGACTCCTCAGAAGCAGTCCATATCCAAATGCAACAAGACCTGAACAAATTGCAAGTTTTGAATGACAAGTGGTAACATTTGTGCCATGTAAGTGCCCAACAATGGCAATCTCTAGCAAGTGAGAATCTAACCATTGATCCTTGACAACCCACTAGAATAGGCTCTTTGAAATGTCTCTCTTTGCACTGGACTTATCTACATGCAGTGTCATGGGAAATTGGGTTCAGAGGACTAGTACCATTCGCGGACATCTTGGGACTTCGCAAAACGTACTGCGATCTCTTTCAATGCCCCGAGAAAATGATGGTCTTGGCTGTGGCTTCCTGCCCTTACAAAGAAACTACAACTGGGGGAGTTTTGTGAGTAGTGAACTGAACTTAATGCTACTAGCTGTGTTTCACATTGCTGCCATATTGCTACATTACAATAGTGACACTTCTGAAAATAAATTACCTCAGTGGCTGGAAAGTGTTTTGGGGCAGTCTAGGGTAACTATTAAGGCTGTATAAGTCTAAGACTTCTTACAGTTCTCAGATTAGTGTAAACGCAGTTTGGAGGCACTTTATGTCAGGTGAAATAAATGCAAGTAGAGTCACTGCATCAGCAGAATTACCAAATACTGAAAGAGAGCTTGTTTCAAGCTCCTACCCACTTGACTGGTTGACAGGGAACACGACTGCAGTCTTTAAGATGAATTCCGTGAGCTTACCATATATCACTCTTCAAAGAACTGACATTAGCAAGACAGCCTGAATAGCCTCTTAAGTTTCCTGACTTGGAAATAAGGAGGCTACAATGGGATATAGATTAGATCAAATGAGTGGGCAAAGATTTGGCAAATGGAGTTTGTGTAGGAAATGTGAAATGCCCATTTCAATAGGCAGAATAAAGAAAGAAGCATAATATCTGATTAGTGAGAACTTGCAAAGCTCTGAAAGCAGAGAGATCTTGCATGAATTGCAAAAGGTTAGCACGCTGGTGGACAGGAGAACTTTCAGAACTTTGTCATGTCTTGCGAGGAGGGTAGAAGCAAGTTATGTTTCAATTATACAGGGCACTGATGAGATCACCTCTGAAGTAGTGTACAGTATTGGTCACATTATTTAAGGAAGGTTATATGTATATTATAATCAGTCAGGGAAGGTTTACCTTAGAATGGGTGAGTTGTCTTAAGAGGACATGTTGGACACGCTAAGCTTATATCAACTGGAGGTTAGAAGATTAAGAGATGACTTAATGAAATATGTAAGATCCTGAGGGTTCTTGACACGGTACATATGGAAAGGATGCTTCCTCTTGTGGGAGAATCTAGAACTAGGATTACTGTCTGAAAATAAGTTTTCGCCCACTGAAAACTAAGAAAAGGAGAAAGTAGTAAGAATTGCCGATGCTGAAGTCTGAGATAACACAGTGTGGAGCTGGAGGAACACGGCAGGCCAAGCAGCATCAGAGGAGCAGAAAGCTGACCTTTCGGAAACGTCAGCATTCCTGCTCCTAAAGTGAGGAGAATATGTTTCCCAAAGAAAGTTGTGAGTATTTGGGACATTCTTCCACAAAAGGCAGTGAAAACAGAGTCCTTAAATATTTTTAAGGCACTGCTCAATTGAGTTTTTATAAGCAAGAGGGAAAAAGTTATTAGGGGGATTGTGAAGTGATCACATCAGCCATGATCTTACTGAAAGGCTGAGCAAACTGGAAGTGCCAAGTAGCCTACTTCTGCTACTATTGTATGTTCTGCACTGTTAGTTTCTGTGATTCTAGAAATATATATACATATCTGTAAAATTCAAATTTAAAAGGAAACTAAGGATGTTGTCAAAACAAAGCAAAGTTCGGAAACTAGTCACTGGGAGGAAATTGTATCCGACCTACTGCCCACCTCGTGTTACCCTGCAGAATAAACAGGAACTTCAGAAAGTTAAGCATAAATACAGGCGTGATTGTTGTGGTTAAATTTAAAAAAAACTTATATTGTTTCCTGGAGGAGCTGTATTTACTTTAATAGAGACTGACACACGCACGCACACAAACACCCACACACACACACATGTGCGCGCGCGCACACACATACACACAGACACATGCGTACACACACACACACGCACACACATACACACACAGACCATTTCAAGGGATTCCATTCCTTTCCAGTAGTAGGCAAGCAGTACTCTGTAGGATCTCTCTGCAACATTGACAAAGTCAATTGCCTCGGTTGGAGAAATGTCCTCCAATGCCCAATGGCCAAAATTTGGCTGAAGACCTCTGTAACTGTCTTAGCTGATTATGAAGTTGTATTGAAAGGCACCTGTACCACCTAAAACCGATTTTGAAGCACTTGTGTTATTCCAAATATCACCGAATTGTTCAGGGAATCCTTTCCCTCCCAACATCAAATAGACTAAAAGCTGTCTTGGAAATGAACTTAACAAGCATGAATAGACTGACAACACACATCACTAATTAAAATTCTTATGTTCAGCAAAAGGCAAGCATTTCCCATTTTGTTGCATTATTAATTTTTTCAATGGTCAGCGCTGACCTTGAACTATTCTCTGGAAGACGCAACTATATCCTGCTGTGGCTGGTCCTTTCCACTATGTGCGCTTCTGTCTCGCTGTCTCCTGGACCTATTAGAAATGGGACTGTAACATATTGTCTGAAAGGAGTTTCTCAATATTATTCACCATGCATACTAAATCAAATGAGTGTCTTAAAAGAAATGCCTTCATTGTGTTTTCCAGCTTTACTTTCACCTGGACAAAATCCCATTCAAGATTCTTTGAGGGGTTTTATTCATTAACTCAGCCAACAAACACATAAATGAAAAGGCTGGTTTTGGTTGTTGTTTTTGTTAGTGAAACATTTTATAGAAATAAAATTACATTTTTTCCCTCAAAACTGCCCTCATCTAATATCTTGCTACTCTCCCCTGGATCCACAATTAAGATGGACTTCCAATTATCTGACTGTGTGTATTCCAGTAATACAAAGTGCCCATTTTCAGAAACCCCTTTGATGTCCCTTGATCAATTCAGCTCCACTCATGATCTCCGGTTAGTCTGCCTCACCACAGCAGTTTAGAGGAATAAAAACATACAATATGCCAAGTGTAAGTTGTACAATGCAGTCCATACTCTTTGCCGTTAATTAAAAAAACAACCTAAGAATTCTCCTCTTAAGAGGTAGTAATGATCATTAACCAAGTTCCTAATTTAAAACAAAATTTACAGGTAGTGGGAGTGCTGCAAGCCATGTTAAGTAATGTAGGTGCCTTTACTTTCAGCTGTTCAGAGTCCAAGATGGTTAAAAGATAAACAAGTTGGATAAAGTGATTGGAAATTGAGACAGGACTATGTGTAGAGTTGAAATGATGTGATAACATCTCTCTAAGAGATCGAGTGGGTCAGCTGTAACCAGGTCAATGGAATTTTAGTAGATTACCAGTCGACATCTCATGGCACTGTCCACAGGGAGTCAAGACCAAGCGAACCAGAATTACATTTCGGGAATAATTAGACCACACTTTTATCTTAGTCCCTGTTTTAAAGTTACATACTTGCCTTATCTGAAAATAATACGTTGATTCTGCACAACTATTTATAACCGAATAGCAAATCAGTGAGAGCATTGTGGTAGCTGCAGCACAGGAGAATTGAGAGACACAAAACGGAGGTACAACAACACCATCACTGACAGGAAACTGTAACTACAGAGCAACAAGCTCGGTGCAGTGTAGTTACAGTGTAGTTATTTATTTTCTATAAACTCATTGACTCGTAGATGTTCCAAGTCCACAAGGAGACTATTCATCCCATTGTGTTTGCACTGGTCAACAAAAATCAGACTGCACAACTCCCATTTTCCATCTTATCTTCCATCTGAATATCTAAACATTACTTAAGTGTTATGAGAATTTCTGACTCAACAAGCCTTTCAGTCAGTGAGTTCCAGACTCTCACCACTTTCTGAGTGAAAATATTTTCCCCATAACTCTCCTCTTCGCATTCCAAGTCTTGCCTTGAATCTATATTCCCTGATTATTGACCCCCATACTGATGGAAAAAGTAACTTCCCACTCACCATCTCTATGCTGCTCATAATCTTATAGACTGTATCAGGCTCTCTCTCAACCTGAGTTTTGAAGGATGGCCACTGGACCGGATTCTGCCAGACCTGCAGAGTTTTTCCAGCGATTTCTGTTTTTGCCCCTCTCAACCTTTTCTGCTCCAAGGAGAACAACCCCAGCCTATTCAATTTTTCCTCATAGCTCAGGCTGTCAGTCCTAGGCATCATCCTGGTAAAATTCCTTTGCATCCTCTCCAGTGTAACCACATCCTTCCTATAATGTGGTGATTTGAATTGCTCAGAATACTCCAATCGTTGCCTAACCAGCGTTTTAACTCAACACGTCGGAATCAAATGATCGGGATCTGAGTGTCCGAATGCTCTGCTTTACAAGTTTGATCCTCTCAGTCTGCTTAGGAGGCAGGACTACTCTTGCTTGGATGACAAATGATTTTTGATTATGTTTTTTGTTGGAATATTCTACCAGCACAAAGGTTTAGCTTCACCTTGTAAATTATGTTTTGCAAGGTTACAGAGTGAATGTTTTAACCTCTCTGCAGATTCTACGGATAATGCATAATGGGTCAGCATGAAGGTTTGAAAACATCCTGCAGATGCATCGCCACGAGACTGGAAAATATCCAGACTTCTTGCTAGTTGCACATACTTTTCAAAGAGAATTAAAGCCTGAATGTCTGGGCTCAGTGCTTAGGAGCAAACCAACAGAACACCCCAACTGTCCTGAATCACAGATGTAAAGTTATTATGTCAAGTTTCTGTATCCATAAGTGGGTTTTGCACCATACATAAGTCACTGTTGAGATGGTTACTGGCCCTGATAACACTGGGTGCTATCACATTGTTCAGTTGGCACACTTTGTGAAAAGCAGTAAAAACAATGAAAGAACATGGAAGCTGGCATTATGTAGTTGAAGTGTTAACTCACATTTGAATCTGTCAAAAACACTAGTGATAGGATTCGAACATCTAACAAAATATTAAAATCATACAGGTTTTAGTTTATCTGGAACAACATTGTAAATGGATTAAAGATTGAAATCAATTATAAATTAAATAAACAGGCATTGAATCTATTATTTTCTTGCTTTAATATTTTTTGGATTTGTATTCTGACCAAGCCTTTGATACCTTTAGTTTTTCTTCCAAAAGATAGCAATAAATCTGTCAGCTGAGAAGAAAATCAAATAGGTCATGGCCTAAAGGAAGGTACAAATTGCAGCTTTGGGTGAAAAAAGAACAATCTGTCAAGAGAGGGCTATTCATCATCTGAACAAAACAGCTTTAACTGTTTTTAGCTGACCTGATAGAATATCCCTTGTAAGCAACTTCAGTGATGTAAGGCTCCAAATATTTTTCGGTGATCAATATTGCTTGAAGCGCATTCGCAAGTCAGCATAAAAATGCTAGTCTTCAATGTGGTCATCTTTCTGTGATTGACCCTGCAGAGCCTGCTACCCTTGGGGATTTAATGGCACAGCTATTAAAAGTTCCATGGTGCTGAATTTGGGTTTGAACCCTGCACAATACAAAAACCAGGCCGATCAGTGATGTGCTGCCCAGAACTCAGCCTAACATTAAAGCTATGTATGGATGCTAATCGAAAGCGAAGGGAAAATGGATCAGATAATACTGTACAGATCAGATCACCCTCTGATCAGAACTGAATTTCTGATGGATTGTACAAATGGATTGCTTTTCACAGTTGGGCATAAAAGCACTCACTGGTATAAAATTCCCCTATAACCAATTTTTCCCACGATAGATCATTATTCAGATTGTTTTCTTTTCCGCTATGAAGAAAAATTCTGTGAGATGAAATATATTCAGACTTTACAATATTCACAGATACAACTGTGTCTGCTGAAGCGAATGGCATACCTGTTGGATTGTGTTTCAAAAGGGTAATAGTAAGTAAAACTTAATTTTAATCTAAATCCATTGTAAATACCTAAGGTAATAAAATATTGCCGTGTTCACCTCTCAGAGTCCAAATGATACTAATGAAGACACATGGATGGGAATAAACTGTACCATTACTGTTACATTTGATATTTTAGAGTTCTACATGCAATTAGTAGGATAACTGCAACTGCAACTTACTTCTCTGGTCTTTGTAGAAGCTGCATTATTGTGAGTAGACAAACTGAGTTCTTGCTAATAACCTTTTAAGGTAACTCTAAAGATGGCATGTTGTACTGAAGAGACAGAAGTGCAAATTAAATCGAGTGTTATGTCATTTTGAAGTGTATTACCAACATTAAAACTTTCCCACTTGGTGTATGACTATCGACAGTACCTCTGTCTGTTGATCATCATAATACAATCAATAGTTGGAACATATCCACCAAAAGACAATCTCATAAAAAGGGAGATCAACAGAAAGTAAGAGGTCCATTTGAATTTTAGACAGCTTGATTTGAGGTTTTCCGTCCCAATTCATATATATGTTTACTTTTAAAAAAATGATGTGTATTCTGTAATCCAGTTGAAGTCAAAGCATTTTATTATTGATTATCACTAGAAATGAATGATTTTGATTGGAATTGTAGTTTGCTACATCCAAGTCTGTTCATGCAAAATGAGTGAGCAAAATCTAGTTATATGTCTTTTTACTTTTAATATCTATTTCTGTAAAAGGCATTAATCCCCACAAGTAGTGTATCATTTCTCAGTATAATCACACAAGATGTGTGAAGTATTCTCTGAATATATAATTAAAGATATAGTCATATTGTCAACTTTATCATCTCCTTCTCTTGTCTTCCATTGAACCTTCTGATAACAAACAACATTTCGAAAAACACTTCATAATTAATTGCTATGTTCCAACTTATGCAGTAAATGCATTAGAATAAATGAAGTTTTGAACAAGTAAGAGTGATGAAAGAGAGTAATTATGGTGGTTAGGCCCTGTTTGACTAATTTGGTTGAATTTTTTGAGGCCATTAGTATGGTGGAGAATGGAAAGTCTGTGGATGGTCTTTCAGATTTCTGTCTTGGATGCAATAAGCAATTCGGCTACAAATTTACATGGATCAGTGTGAGATTTTTAAGATGAGGATATGGCTCAAGTTTTTGTCGCAAGTCATCTGCATTATCACGAACATAAATCTTTCATGAGCTAGTACAATCAGACAGCTGCTTTATAACCCAGATTTGAAAAAATGTTGCTGGTATATTTATGAATGATAACCTGGTGCAGTCTAATTAACAAAACTGATACTCAGCTTACCACAATCATAATCATTTTTGTTAAGAATATTTGCCACTGATAACTTATCTGATCTTAAATCACTGAAATGACTTTTAGAAATTATGTAGAACCCATTTATTAATTTTAGCAGTGCATGAATCAGTTTCTTAGCAAATTACATTTTCTAAACACTTAAAAGCTTGTAAAGAGTGACTTTCCCTCTAGTGCCTAAAATAAAAAGCATAATTTTAACAGCATCATCAAAATTATGCAAATGTACACGGCTACACAACTAGTGCAAACATGCCATTGTGATTAATTTATTCCGATAGCGTAACCAATTTAGTAGACAGACTAGGGTTTCTTCCACAATATTTTAAAAACTATTGCAAATGATTAAGGATTTGAGCTGGACATAACTTGTGCTTGAAGGTCTCTGTTGTTTCAAATTGACTTAGCTAATTTCAGGTAAATGCAGAAATTCTACCCAGTTCATATGAGCTTTTGGAAGACATCTGATAATATTCCTCAAAATAGATTATTTGCAAAAATGACTGTAAAATTTTGGAAGTAACTTTGTGAAATAGATTCATACATTGTTAAGTGGGGAGAAAGGATGAAGATAAATGTAATGTACTCCTTTTGATGGGATATAGCAAATGATACATTCCAGCAATTGGCACTTGTTACCTTGCATCATCACCAAATGCATCAATGACTTGGTAAAAGAAAGAAAATGTTGTATATCTGAAAATATAAATGGTCATATGTTGGGAGGAAGCTTAAGTTATATGGATAAATATTATAATATTGACAGATCAACTGAGCGGAAAAATAAATGGCAGATAGAACACAAAGTGGAGAAATATGAAGAAATCCACTTTGGATCCAAAAAAGACAAAGCAATGAATCTTCTTTCTGGTGAGAAGACCACATACTGTAGAGAATTAAAAAAATAGAATCAGAAAGTTCTCGAAATACTCAGCAGGTCATTCAGCATCAACGAGATGAGAAACACAACAGTTTTGTTACTTTTTGTCAGAAATATGAAATGTTGCAGATGCTTGGGTTTTAAGCAATTCCTAACTCGGGGGAAAAAGTGAGAATGCAGAGAAAAGAGCAAAAAGAAAAGTCTGCAAAGAGTGGAAAGCAGCAGTGATCTCTGATACTAATTATTCAGGTATAAAAAGAAATGGAATATCAGCCTTTAATTCAAGGGGATTGAAGACAAAGTGTAAGTTAAACTACAGTTGTACAGAGCTTTCCGATAACCCATCTGGAGTACAGCAAAAAGTTTTGGTGAGTGAAGAAAATATATATTAGCTTTGAAGTGGTTAGTTTATAATTTGCAAAAAGATAGCAGAGTTTAAAATGTTAAATTTGAAGAGATAATGCATAAATTTGATTTCTATTCCCTTTAGGTGGAGAAAATTGAAGGGTGATCTACCGAGTTGTCTAGAATGATGAAATGATTTAATATAATAGATACAGAGGGTGAAATCTGAGCAACATGGGCTATGGTGAGATGTGTGGCACAATAAAATGATTAGTCTGATGAGGCCTATCTCAATGTCAGAAGCAATTGGTGCCATCTTTTGTATTTTTTATAAGCGGTGGTGAGATTCTCACTAGGCAGTGGTGAGTTGCCAATTAAGGGGACTATTGCTTGTTAAATGCCTTGCTGACATGGACTTGAGTGAGTGCAGCGAAAAGTTTGTAACGTCACCTCTCGGCACCATACAGGGTACCTAGGTACAGATACTTGTTCTTGTCCAGATGTACAATGGCCTTTTAAAGATAGTGCAGTTGCAAGCGATGCCAGTGAATTCCAGGATATCAGCTGAGTGGTGAGTTGTTCTGGGAATGGTGTGCAGTAGGATGGGTTGGAAATTGGATGTCATAGGAGTGGGGCAGATAATAAATGTGGCAAATTTGGTAAGATAGAGCAAGAAAACTCACTGGGCATTGCAGCGGAAAACCCTCCAAAAAACCGACACAACTTTGACGTAGCCAAAACTAAAGGAAGATTCAGCCCAGAGGAACTATGTCTTCAGGTGTGGAAGTCCAGAACAAGGGAGACTTAATCTTAATGTTAAAACGAGGCCATTCTGTAGTCAAATTAGGAAGCACTTTTCCATCAAAAGGTAATTGAAATATGAAATTTAACCCAAAGCCACCACTCCCCCTTCCTCAACCGAACATCAACCACTAACACCCAAAAAACAACTTGTGGATGCTGAGTAATTGAAATGTTCAAGACTGAATTTGAGGGGAATGTATTCTAAGTGGTGACATGTGATAAATAATACAACCCAGCAGCTGGTACTGAAGTCATCAGATTTTCACCATATCTATCAATGACTAGAATAAAGGAAAGAAAATGTTGTATATCCCAAATTGCAGATAGCCCTAAGTTAGAAGAATAAGTTTTGCAGCTTGTCATTATAAAGAGATATGGACTGATTAACTGAATAGTAAGATATGTAGCAGATAGAATTCAAAGTTGGGAAGTGTGAGGAAATCCACTTTGAATTCAACAAAGACAAATTGAATTTTATTCCTTCGTTGTGAGTGACTGCAAAGTCAAAACAACCCCCAATCTATGGAATGGTTTGTGCCAGTGATCTTAATGATCAGATATGCCCGTTGGTCATATTTTATCCTTTATTTAAATTGTTAAATCTCCATTTACTTTCACTTCTGACGAACCGTTCTGCTTTTGGAGTGCTGTACATGAACCGTCAAAGACACTGTGGGAAGTTCGGATGGATAATTTGCATCAAGATTTTAAAAAAAAGCCTCTTGAGAATTTAGTCCTTTCTGCTTTGTATACTTTTTGAATCTGGTTAAAATTGTTAATTGCATAATGCCATCAGCTCCCTACCTCTGAAATGGCCTTCTCTGCATAACCAGGTTGACAATGAGACAATATTAATAGTTGTTACAACCAAGCAAGGTTCCTCATGTTGTTCTGGTTCCAGGTGGATATCCCAAATTGTCAACCTCCTGGGTGGGATGATGTGAACTGCCTCACCTTCTTTATTCAACTGTCCCCTGGATTGGTTGCAACATCGTTAATTTAGATATCTTTCTCCAGCACCAAATGAATTTATGTTTTAGAAGAAACCAATTTAACCAGGCTTTCATGAGTTAACAAAATAGAGCATTTATTAGTTACTAAACATTAATAGAAAGAATAATGTAATACACCTACATGCAAATTTGGAACTGGAAATGAGTCCAAACAAAAATAAAAGTTAGATGACATACCATTGAGACTGTGGAACGTTGATAGTTGAACTGTTGATTTCATGGTTTCATGATTCTTGGCTTTGCAGACAGTTGATATCCTTTTGTCTTGTTTCGTTCTGACTCGTTTGCTGGCTAGTTGGCTTCTAGAACTCAGAGTGAGGAATCTCTTTGAGATTCCCCTGACATTGTACAGCTGCATAGGCCCTACAGAAGGGAACTTAGAAACAGCACTGAATTTACATCTGCTGTCTTACTGAGTCTGTAGCAGCCCTCTTTTTCAAAACGCACATTTTGGAATTAAAAGTTACAAAAATGTCCACAGTGCTACATGGTTTTGACACATCATCATGATCATAGAGCTGAAGGTGCTACCTAATTTATCCCAAAACTGAATACAAGATTTTAAAAAGCAGTTTTAACTTTGTCAATGGTTTGTAAAATAAATGCATGAACCAAAGATAACATGCCAAATGATCAATTTAACAAACAAAACACTAACCTGTATTTGTGCAGACAACAGGGGAGCAGGGACGTTTGTCATCAGTACTCCTCTGAAACTGATGATAACTTCAAGATATTTGGCAAGTGCAGATTACATATGAACATAGGGGGAACAGGAGGAGGTTACTCAGCCCTTGAGTTTGCTCTGTTATTCAATAAAATCATAGCTGATGTGATTACTTCACATTCCTACTTAACCCCAATGACCTTTCACCACTTGTTCATCAAGAATCTAGCTACCTCTGCCTTAAAAATGTTTAAGGAGACTGCTTCCATTACTTTTTGAGGGGAGAATTCTAGAGTCTCAATTCTCTGTAAGAATGTTTCTTTCTTTACCTGTATTAAGTGAATGATCATTTGTTTTGAAATGGTGACCCCCTAGATCTTGATCAACCCAGAAGTTAAAAATCTTTTCTGCAGGCACCCTGTCAAAACTATGAAGATCTTATCTGTTTCCGACCAAGGGGTGAATGGCGAGACCAGAATCTCACTTGTGCGTGGTAAGAGGTCTATTCACATCCATTTGCATGCACAGACGTCCCATCATTAGTTAATTTTGCCTCATACTCCCCTCTGCCCCATTGAAACTAGATGGCGAAAATTCCTGACATGAAAGTCAGAGCTGTTACCTGGCAGCCCCCAGCTTGCTGCTCACCACCCCCCCACCATCCCTCCTGGATAGCCGTCACCACCCGGGCACATTCCATGGGCAGCAGCTGTCTGCACTGTTTGTCCACTAGCGTTGGCATTGGTCACGCACCGGTCTAACTGTGCCCTCATGGCACATCTCCAATTCACTTATAAAACAGTTCTGCATCTCAGGGCTGCACTTTGATGTGCACTGGCATCTTGCATTGCAGTGCTGCTGTTGGGACGCTTTCTACGCAGGGTCAGGCACTCAGCTTTTGGACTTGACCAGGGCCATTTGTTTGCTCCCTTAGCACTCACGCACTTTGAGCCCACCCTTGATGCTCCCAGCATCTCTGCCGTGCCTCGTCTTGCCTTTTTGTTCCTTCCCCCTCAGCCAGAGTTTAAAGGCTCACAGTACTTCTGTCTCACCTTGCTGTTTCATGGTGACACAAAGCCAGGCAGTTTCTCACAGTCGTCACCAGGCTTCTGTCAAATGGATGGACATGTTTCTGTATGCCACTGTACTGTCTCACATTTTTCAAGTGCCAGCAGTAAGCATATTGAACATGCTTCAGCCAACTATGCCTCAAAGTCTCAGAGAGTAATCCTCAGTCAAGTCAGGGAAGATCCATTCAATCAGGGGTCCTGGCACAGTAAGTCAAGGGCAGTGTCTGATTTCAGTCCAGGAACTTGAACATGGTCACTCAGATCCTTGGGGTGTTTGGAGTTAGGGGTGAGTGTGACTAAGGTCTGTGAGTGGCCTATAGTCAGCCCTGTCGGTCCACTGGAGCCAGTGCAGGGAGTTTCTTTAAGTCAGTCAGGGGTTTGGTCATTCATCAGGCAGAGCTGTCAATCCAAGTCAGTCAAGGGGCTGGGCCATGGTCATTTCACGAAAGAGAAGGGGAATTATCGGGGATTACCACTGATGCTACAGAGATGGTTGGGGAAGTGAATTCTGGGGACTGGAGGCAGCACTCCAGGATGCAGAGGGGTCAATAATTGTTAAGGCGGTTGAGGAAGGAATTCTCAACACTTAAGAATGGGAAGATTATATTGCATTAGAGGATATAGATTACAGTGGGAGAGGGTGTCATCGATGGTCACAACCAGCCTGGCCTCGATAAGATACAGCACAGCATGATGGTTCGTATGACTAAGGTGGAGGGCTAGAACCTTGAGGGTAATTTTGAGAAATTAAGTCATAATCCAAGAAGATGTGTGGGAACATTTGGAAACTCAATGCTGATGGTTCAGACAGGGAGTGCAGGAAGAAAGGAACATGGAAGTTTGGAGATGGGTGAAGGTATGCCTTGATCACCTGGTTTAGCCTGAGACTCACTGTGCCAATGTGTGACCTGCATTGCTTCCTTTCTCATGTAAATGGTAAAAATGCACTGGAAATGGAAGATGGCTATGATCACATTCGGAGTGGGAGGAGTAAGATTTTTTTCTGTCTGAGCATGTGGGTCCACTTGGGAACAGAGTGAAGTCCTTTACGGGACAATTACATGAATCAGACACTTTCTTGCTACAGGTTGAAGACATCTGTAAAGACAATAATCTGCAGGTGAAACACATGCAGTGTCCAACTGTTTGGATACAAATCTTGGTCACAAGTAATCTTCACCACGTCATTGGAGAATGAAAATAGTCATCTCAGTGAAGCAGAAGAGGGTGACTTTAAACATAGCACCTGCAGGCCACTATTCACAAAAACAATCTAATATTCTGTAGGCTGCACAAGGCCAGTGATTTGATTTTCTCTTATTTTGAATTCTAAGAATTCACCATCAAGTTCTCAGATACAATGCTGCCTTTCTTGAGTGATGTAGGGTGGGAGGACAAAGTTTCAGGAATTATATAACATTCACAATCTCCTAGTTGTTTGACATGGCTTTTTCTTCATTCATTGGAATAAGGTCTCCACATCAAAGGTCCGTGTAATGTGAATGCGACTGCTCACAGGATAAAGACCTGTTCTGTTCCTTACATTCTCAAAGTAGGTTCATTGGAAATGTGTCTGATGAATTCACCCATATCAGGGGCTATAGTCACTGTGGATATGGTGCAATAAAAGTGTAGAGAAATGGTGGAGGAACAGATGCACCAGAAATCGCAAGACCAGCAGTGAACTGCACTAAATTTTTATGCAACTGGCCATTTCCAAGGATCCACGAGAGACCTGTGTGGCATCTCATAGCCCTAGTCCCACAAAAGCATTAACAAGGCTGTTACCAATGTAATATGTACGAGACTTCACTGCTTAATCTCATTTCCAAACAAAGACAACAGTGTAGCAGGCCGAGTGGTGGGTTTTGGTAATGTAGCTGGATTTCTTCAGGTGTAGGGTGACATAGACTATGTACATGTTGTATTGAGAGTTCCAAATTATTTTGCAGCAGACTTCATCAGTAGAAAACAGTTCCATTCAATCAATGAGCAGATCATCTGTGATTATCAGTACCTGGTACCCTGCGAGCTGCCAGGACGTCTCTGTCCATGCGAACACTCATGCTGCTGTTTTGTTTCAAGGGCTGGATGCCGTACAAGGATGGTTACTTGGAGACAAGAGATACCTTCTTGTGACCCTGGCTGATAACTCTGTCATGCAGCTGCCTGGCAGAGTCTGAGTGTAAATACAACTTTTCTCACTTTTTTAAAAACAGGGCTATGCTGAGGCAGATGCTGAAGATGATATTCCAAAGCTTGGATCTAGCGGTGCGTGACAGTACACTCCTGATAATGTGAGATGTGTAATCCTGGCATGCTATGCTCTGCACTAATGGAGCAGGCAACAAGGGAATGTGATGGACTCTGAAGATCTGAGACAGCAACATCACTCCTCTGAGGAGGAAAATGAGGACATTGAGCAGGAGTACCATCATCTTCAGCATGATGCAGCAACGGGTATAACAAGCCAGATGGGAACCTGGTTCCCAATAGATGTGAGCAGACTGCAGTGATTACTGATTAACTGTACATTAATTAGTACTCAAAAGGCAAGTGAAGCCTGTCTGTTTCCAGAGACAAATACCGCTTCTGTTTGTTTACTCTTCATTTTGGCTGCTGCTGAATAAAAGTAAACATTTTCCACCAATGAAGGCTTTCCAATATATGATTCTCCCACATTGAACAATGAGAAGATGTTAGGCCACACAGGGCATTGGGGAAAGAATATCACTCCGATAGACAAGATTAGGCTAAGGAGGGACAAACTGTGTAGCTTGTTTCTTAAATGATGACGAATGTGCATTTGCAATGAATTGTCAGCCATAACTGCTGCTAAAATTCAGTCTTTTGATGTTATTCTTCCTGCCAAAATTGACAATTTAACATTTTCCCACATTATATTTCATTTTCCATACTCACTTAACCTATCTATATCTTTTGTAACCTCCTCATGTCCTTTTCACAATTTACTTTCACAATTTTGTTTATGCCATCAGCATATTTAGCAATGTGGTCTTTTCATCCAAGTAATTTACTTACATTATGAAAAATTGAATCCACGGTACTTATCTCTATAGTGCACCACTTGTTACACCTTGCCAACTAATTTATTTACTCGTTGATTCTTGCTGGCTAACCAATCTTCTGTCCATGTCAAAATGCTACCCCACTACACCATGAACTTTTATTTTCTGCAAAAACCTTGAATATGGTACTTTATCAAATGTCATCTGGAAATGTAAGTGCAGTGTTACTTCCTTAAAGAGCTCCTATAAATTGGCTAATTATGATTTTCCTTTCACAAAACCATGTTGACTCTGCTAGATTACCTTGAACTTAGTTAAGTGCCCTGCTATGACATCTTTAATAATAGCTTATGACATCTGTCATAGGGAAGATGTTAAGCTAAATAGTCTGACTTTCCATCTGTCTCCTTTTTGAACAAAGGAGTTATATTCGCTATTTCCCAACCAAATGGAACTTTGTCCAAATCTGGGGAATTTTGGAAAATTAAAATCAACACATTAGCTATCTGTTAGACACTTTTTAAAAATAGCTTAGGATGAAGCTCATCAGGATCCTGGAGCATGTCAGTGCACAATGCGAAGATTCCGACGTTGTCATTGGTAACTAGAAGGTGTGACCCAGGCTTCACGCAGAACAAAGAGTCATCGTCAACATTGAGAAATCTAACCTTCCCATTCCCATGTCATTGTTAAAAATCCATAAAAAGTGACACCTTGTTTAATCCAAGTGTAACTGTGTTTTTAACAGCAATTTTTTCATAAAATTTGTTGAGCAACAGATCTAGCCCTTAGAAATGATTTCAAATTCATCAAATGCTGCAAGATATTTAATTAGTAGCTTATTTCAGCTAATTTAAAAAAAAGTGTTTTTCAGACAATTTTAAAATTCACTGTCACCTCACATGTATGTCCCAGTCTTTAATTTGCAATGTGTAAATTAAATGAAGTCGTTACTGCTTTTTGTTTCTTGTTTGTGTTACTATAACAATCCTTTAATATGATTGACAGCTTGGACATCCTGTTTGTATCATGCTAGCTCCACACTGGGCAAGTCCAGTAAACAGCATTGAAATCTGTTGCATTACTGCCATGCGGTGATGAAGTGAAACGCTTACCAAAGACATTAGAGCAACATTAGAATTAGAATTAGGTTTTGAAATAACTCCATGGATCCCGTCACCAAGTCACCTGTTATTTACATGTGCGTAGTACATGGACTCTCACCAGCTAGCTCAGAGCTAGTCCCTAGAGCGAGGAGACTCTCTAAGACTCCTGTTTATATCTGTCAGCTAGGTCTCCTTGATTGGACCCAATCCAGGATCTCATAATCAATGGATCCACCTATCCAACCTCGTTCCAATCATAGAATCCCTGCAGTGTGGAAGTAGGTCATTCGGCCATTAAGTCCACACTGGCACTCAGAAGAGCATCCCAGCCAGAGCCATTCCCCTACCCCATCCCTGTAAACCTGCATTCGCCATGGCTAATCCACTTAGCCTGCACATTCCTGGACACTCTGGGCAATTTAGCAAGGCCAGCCCAGCTAACCTGCACATCTTTGGCCTACTACAGGTTTATTCTCACATGTACTCATATGAGTGCAGAGAAAAGTTTACAAACTTGCAAAAGGAAGCATTTGCCCATGCTTTGGTGCTCGTCATAAAATCTGGCCTTTTATTTTATTTTTTAAAATGCTTACTGAAGGTACAGCATGTACAAAAGTAGGTTGCAATGACTGATGAACCTGGATGTTAACATCGAGTGAAATGAATCAGAGGACCAGTGTGGACCCCTTACTCTTTCAGTTGTACAGATAATATGTAAAACTTATTAGACAGAAATAAAAACTTTGGGTGAGCTGAAGTTAAAGATAAAACCAATTTATGCAGCAAGAAAGCAATACGCAATGCCCATCTACTGAAAGGACTGATTGGTACTCTGAATTGCATTCTAAGTGGAGAGAAAATGTACAAAAAATAACAAATTAAATAAATCACAAATAAATAAATGGTAGGTGATCAAGAGAACTTTTTTTTAAACCAGGTGGCCCGCTTACTAGATTATTCATTACAGTTAATGAGAAATGTGAAATTTACTTACACTTCAATACGCTGAGCTAATCAAAACAGGAAAGAAAATATATCCTTGCCCCATATTTCCCTCCCCTTTGATCAGAATTAATAAACAACAAACTTATGTCATCCCACTTGCCAGGATTTGCCAATACAATTACCTACTTTCAAATTACCCTTGTACATAAATACTACAAAATTCACGTTTTCAAGTGAAGCTTTGATAAGAAAGAGTTAATTGATTAATTATAAGTAACATGGTTTACTCAAAGCCACTGATAGTCATCATACAGTGTATTGGTGTGTTCCTATATTTCATTTTAAAAGCTTGTAGCCCAGAGCACATTGCAGTGACACTCAATGATGGATCGGCATAACACCAATTCCTGTCAATAAATGAACAAAGATAAGAAGCATTGTACCTTGTCCTCAATGGCCAACATCTACCATATAAATCTTAGTTAACATCCAATAACAAATGTATATAAACCTCCTATGTTTTAAAACCTATGACAGCTGTATTGAATACTAAATTGCCTAGGGAGAAACAAGCACTTATTGATCGGAAGGACCGGAAAGAATTCTTCAGGTGCTGGAAAATACTGCTATTCCAGGCTCTGTATATAGACACAGCTGTAGAGATCTCTTGGTATTTTTACATGGGCATAAAAAGCTATTGATTTCAGTGTGACAAGTACACAACATGCTCTGTATGGAGAGTCAGTCTTGTAGGTATAGGAAGCTCTATCTAATGGTGCTAGCAAAGATTTATAATGGTATTTTGAGAGATCCACCAGCACTTTAGAGATGGAACTTTAAATGGTGACAGATATTCCAATACTATCAATTAAATCTCTTGCTAAATTCATGTTTCAGCACCTTGATTTGTATTTTGATAATTAATTAAAAGATAAAAATCATTAACTTCAGTTGTAGCAATCATTTGGACTAAACTGCCTTTTATGATCATCTAGCATAAACTAGAGATACTAAGATAATATTTTGATTAACAATGCCATAGAGTTTTGTGTCCATCACAATCAAATTGACTACTGTAGGCTGTTGCGATTTTTAACTTTGTGTCTTCCACTAAAATTGTCATGATATCATTATGGTGGAAGAGAATCTTTTTTATTTCCTGTTCTTAGAAGCTCAGTCTACTTAAGTGTAAGTGAATACCAACAAAGCTGTAATTTACAACAAAGAATAATCTGTTAATAGGGTTCTCAGGTTAAAGGTGCTTTTGGTTATCTGATATATATTTGTTTTGTTTCACTCTTCATGTGATATAATTTTCAGATTGCTCCCCTCCCCTAGATAGAAAAGGCGTAATGCCAGATCCATGCAATTCTATCATGTGATATTAAAACTCATGTTTGTAACTATTCTTGGGTTTTATTTTATTTCAACTTGCAGGGAATTAGCTTAAAACATGCACAATAAAGTTTAATTAACCTGCTGCAGTACTCAGAATCAGATCAATTTAGTTTACCCCTATTTACCTTGAAGTAGAAACAGACCTTAAACTGACTCCAAATCTCAGAGCACCAAGTATTTGATTGACATGATCTCTAATTTTCCTGTTCTTTTTACATTACAATTTTGGTTTGATTTAATAAAGTAGTATTTTCCTTTTTGCATACAGTAGAAAACATATTACTTGTGATTACGGAATTGCTACTTTGAGATTGACAATGTATTGGCCGATGAGCACTGCGTGAATAATTCTCAGCTTTCATTACATTTTAGCTTGTACATAAAGGCAGAAAGCCTGAAGACTAAAGTCTGCCACGGGCAACAACTGGCAATCAACTCAATGGCACATTCCGTGATTTGTCTGCACTTACATCTAAAAACACAACACCACATCTGAATGAGAAACTTGACAATTAATTTCTAGATGTGTTAGTAAAATTCTTGAATCTAAATAATCTAAATCCTCTCTCATCTCATAACCCAGTTATCTAATTGTTAACACACAAAATCTAGGTGGTAGCAAATATATAACTTTACAATTACATGAAAGGAGAGTTAATGTGAGCTGTGTCTTGGCTAAGTGATGACATCACTGCAGTTCCGTGTGAAAGAAAAAAAGCACATGCTTCTGTCTGCCTGTATGTCACTGTGCAAAACATAACTCTTTCCTTCAAAGCAGTTTACCTATTTCTTTTTTATGCAGTGTGCACAATTTGTTTCAGAGCCAAGTGCATCAAAGTACTTTATAAATATATTTTGTTGACAAATTTTGCTCTTCAAGATGAGCGATGCCACTATGTAAGAATGGAGCAACTCGACTTCAAGATGACCCTGAGTGGTAACATTCAATCTAAAGTTCTCTTGACTGCAGCATTGTGTCTTTACCTACGAGTGAGCCTAGTTACTGCATATTCCTATAACTTACACCAATCAACCTTTTGGCCTCAATGAGTGAAGATGCCAATTTAATCTCAACTCAAATTATGATGTGGGCAGTGCAGAACAGATTTTTTTTGTCGCTGCATACTGGGAAATTATTTAATCACTAAATTACTTTTCTACGAATTTGAAGGATAAGATTGCATAGAGTCATTGCTAGCCAATTAACTAGATAAAGACGTTTAGTTTAGAGAATAGGGATCATAATGAACTGCCTTAAGCCTAGATAGTGGAAGTAATTTTTAAATTCCTTTGACAATAGCCCATGGATTATTAGTAACTATAATATTAAGTTAAAAATATTTCATTGCAACATTTTTGTTTGGTGTTATTATCTTAAATGTTTTCACATAGAAACACAGAAAATTTATGACATAGAAGAGGACAATCAGCCCATTGTGCCTATACCAACAAGAAAAAGGTATCAATGAAATTTCATTTTCTTGATCCATAACCCTACAGGTGAAAGCAATTCAAGTGCATACATAAGAACTTTTTAAAATGCCTTTAACATTCTTTCAGATAGTCCATTCCCGAAATCCAGCACTCACTGGATAATAATATGTCTCCTCAACTCCCTTATAGTCCTCTACAAATTACTTTAAATTTGTATCCTTTGCTATTATGTGAGGATAGCAATAGGTTCTTCCGATCTACTCCCTAGGTTCTCATGATTTTATACGTCTCACCTAAGGCTCCCCTCAGCATCCTGTCTTCTAAACAAACCAACCCTGGACTATCTAATCTTTTCTTATAGCTGGAAATCTTCAGTCATGCCAACATGCTTGTAAATCTCATCAGAGATAGTAGGAACTGCAGATGCTGGAGAATCCGAGACAACAAGGTGCAGGGCTGGATGAACACAGCAGGCCAAGCAGCATCATAGGAGCAGAGAGGCTGACGTTTCGGGCACCCGTAACCACGTGATCACATTCTTTCTGTAATGCAGTAACCAGGAGTGTACACAATACTCCAGCTGAAGTCTCACTAGTTTTTGTTTAATCTGAGTGGAATATTCCCCTCTCTAATGCAGTGTGAATAATTGTGAGAAAGGTTGGGAGATAGGGTGAGAATGAAAAGTTTGATTCCAGACCTCAAGTAAATGTTCCGAATTTTCCCCCCAAAAGCATCACAATGGTGACTTAGAATCTTGTCATCGAGGAGCGGCTACTTTTGTTTTCATGCACTTGTATCTTATGAAAGCCCAACTCACCTTATTCACATGTCACTTTGGATTTGCCCCTCCTTCCCCAAGTAACGAAACAGCTGAAATTCCTGACATGTAATTCAGAGTGGGGAGCTGACAGCTACAGGGGGCTGAATGCTTGTTCCTAGCCATCACTCAACTGCTTCTTCAAAACTATGTGCCTACTTCGAAATGGCCACCCACCTTCCTCGACTGTTCATCCACACAGGTTGGCATTGGCAAACCACCAACCTCAGTACTCCATCATGCCTGTTCTTGGATCAACTCAGGCGCTACGCCCACCCTTGAAGTTACCTTTGCTTCGCAGTTCTGGACATGTGTGACTTGCGCGCTTTTGCCACATTGCTCTGCACAGGGGCACATATGTACCAACACAGAATACTTTTGCATTCACATGGACACATGCACCTTCTGGTACTTAGCTTGCTTCCTTAGTGCTCATTCAATTTACTTAGAGGTTGCCAGTCTCTGCCTACTCCACATTGCTTTCTTCGTGCTCACTCACTGACTTTAGCACTGACTTACGTGACTTTGATGTTGATTTTTTTTATTATCATGTGTATTTTACAGTAAGAACACAAGAAAATACAGTGTGAAGCTTTCATTTGTTGCCACGAAACAGCGCAATCTTGAATAATTTAACAATGAGGAAAAAAAAGATATAGCTTGAAGGGACTCCATCAGTCCTGAGTCAGGTCATCACCGTCAACGATGCCTGTACCACCATCCCTCCTCCACCGCTTCGTCCCCTACACCGGATCCAACTCACATCAAAGTCTCCATTCCTCAGGCACCACCTTTGCCTCTGGGTTGTACCCATCAACTTCAGAGTTGCGTCTCTCGCTGCTGGGCCCACCTCATTGATGTTGCTGTGATGCCCTTCCACCACCACTTTGTTGCTGCCAGCACCAGACCCAACCAACAACGAAGTCGCCAATCCTCAGCTGCCGTCTTTTGCCACCGGGCCTATCTCGCCAACGCTGCCTCAGCTAATGTAGCAGCTGCTGATTCCAGGTGCTGTGCTTGCCCTGGAAAAGTAACTTAGGGGCTCACTCTTCTCCACTCTGGGACCCTCGAAGTGCGCACACTGGGTCTGCTTGAGGTCCGCATGCTGGAATCACACCGCTGCCGCTGCTGTCCAAGCTCATGACAAGTGAGAAAGAAAGAAATGAGATGGAAAAAGCAAGAAAAACAAAAGCGGTTGGAGCGGATGAGCTCCAGCACAGGAAGCTTTACTCTGTCCCCATCTGGGACTAGAAAACAGGCTGCTAGCCTCCGTGTGGCTTGCATTGCTTTTAAGTGCAGAGGGAGAGGTAGGCAGCGAACAGCCAGATAGGGGCGAATAAGTCAATGTATAGCACTGTGCTACCCCAACATCAACCTGCAGCATGTGTCAACAGTTAATGTGACAAACACACTATCTGTGCTTCAACCAAATGGCCATGTCTCAAAGTCAAGGGAGAATAGCCCTCAGTGGCATCAAGGATGACTACAGTTAGTCAAGGAGATTGTCCTTTTCCAGTCCAGGAGTTTGGTCATGGTCATTCAGGTGTTTGATCCCACCAGAATCCATCGATTCATCTCCTTGTGGTCTGGGGATTAGACCATTGTCAGTCCTGCATGTGAAGAGCAATCAGTCTGGGGGATTTCAGGTAGATCAATCAGGGTACTGTGGAGACATTAGTCTGGGGAGTGGGACACACGCTGAGTCAGAGCTGTCCTGCCAAGTCAGTCATAGGGGTGGACATGGTCACTCCTGGGTGCTAGGTTAAGTATGGTCAGGGAACAGTTCATGGAACCTTAGTGAAAATGGACAACTCAAGCCTGAGGATGGGGTTTCTGTAATTGTATCACTCAGAGAACAGTGTCAGTCAGAGGGGGCTTTTGTACATAATAGAGTGTAGGTGTGTAGGACTAACAAGGGCATGGAAATTTCCACAGACATGGCCTCTGCAGGCATTGTGGGGACATTAATAGTTATGTAAAAGGGCTTAACAGAAACTAAGCGAGGCTGAAATGTCATCAGGGACAACATAAATGGAACATGAAGGATGGGAGGATGAAACTGGACGGATCACCTGGCATCAACCTCGGCACTGGAAACATCAGCAGAAACAGTCCTGTCGACCCTACAAAGTCCTCCTCACTAACATGTGGGGCTAGTGCCAAATTGGGAGAGCTGTCTCACAGACTAGTCAAGCAACAGCCTGACATAGTCACACTCACAGAATCAAATCAAACAGAAAATGCCCCAGACACCACCATCATCATCCCTGGATGTGTCCTGTCCCATCGGAATACTCCCTACTTGCCTAGATGAGTGCAGCCCCAACAACACTCAAGAAGCTTGACGCCATCCAGGACAAAGCCATAGCTGGAATAATTGTGACCTAGCCACTCTGGTGAAGTCAACGTACATGAGACAGCAAGTATAACTTTGTCAGAAGGCCCAGCAATGACTACAACTTCCAACAGCTGTTGGACCACCTCTCGAGAGAGAAGTAGTAAATGAACATCACTGAAGAGGTGAAAGACGTCCACATCTATATGCCTTGCTGCCACTTCCTCAATTCTATGAAAGACAGTGCAGACACTAATTAAGGATGTCCTTGCCCATTATATTTGATCGGTGGCATCAACTGGAGCAGGACTTCCATTCAGAAGGACTGAACAATCAGGTGGTCACTATGGCCACCTTCCAAGCATCTCCCAAAACACAACATCTAAATGCACCCGGATATAGCTGATGCCATTTTTGCCAAATCTCAACTCTTCACAACCTTCCCCCATGATGAAGAGAGTCAAGCAGCCCAGGCATTGTGATTCTCCACCAGCTCTGGCTCTCCCTAGGTACAGGGTGCTATCAACTGCAGCCATGTGGCTTTCAGAGCACCCTATTACCAACCTGCAGAGTTTACCAACAGAAAAAAACTGGCTTCCTTCCTGTGAATTCTCAAATAATATATGACAATGTCATATTCTGGATGTCTGCAACTCCAGATATCTATCAACTTCCATGCCTTCTAAATACTGGAGAACTCCCAGGTTACCAAGTCCTTCCAAGGTTCTCGAGCCACATACAGCAGAGGGCACAAGAGATCAGTGGTTTGGGAGGATGAGATGGGTAGCAGCTATTGAGTGGAAATGATGCATGAGATAGTGAGAGTTGTGGTCCATGAACCTTGCTGAGAGGCATGTGCAGTGGTAGAGTTAAGAGTGCTAGCCCTATGAGTGTGAGGTATCAGAGAGAAGATGGTGACACTCAGCCTTGTAGAGCAGAGAAGATCCATGGCCTTCTTCCCGCACTGCTTCACCCAGGACATGGCACTGATGTAGGATGCAACTTGTGTCCTTTGTTGCACTCCAACCATAGCCAGAACATCCTTCCTCAGGTAAGGAGATCAAAATTGCACACAATATTCCTGGTGTTGTCTTAAAAATATGTGGCCATTGCTGCAAGTCATCCCTGTTCCTGCATTTGAATCTTCTCCCTGAAGATCAACATTGTATTTACTTTCTTCACTGTCTGCTCTACCTGCTGTCTCTTTCACAGTGGCTGGTGTACAAGGACGCCCAGGTCTTATTGCACCTTCCCCTTTCCCAATCTATCATCATTCAGATAATAACTTGATTTCCGGGTTTTGCTACCAAAGTGGATAACCTCACATTTATCCAAATTTTACTTCATCTGCCATGCAATTTCTCAGTTACTCAACTTGGAGCAAAGAAGGATGAGAGGTGACTTGATAGAGGTGTACAAGATGATCAGAGGCATAGATAGAGTGGATAGTCAGAGACTTTTTCCCCAGGGCGGAAATGACTATTACGAGGGGGCATAATTTTAAGGTGATCGGAGGAAGGTATAGGGGAGATGTCAGAGGTAGGTTCTTCACACAGTGAGTGGTGGGTGTGTGGAACGCGCTGCCGGCAGTGGTAGTGAGTCAGATACTTTAGAGACTTTTAAGCGACTCTTGGATAGGCACATGGAGGATAGTAAAGTGTAGGGTATGCAGGGTAGATTGATTTTAGTAGGATAATAGGTTGACACAACATCATGGGCTAAAGGGCCTGGACTGTGCTGTACTATGTTCTACATACTTCCCTTTTTAAACAGTGGGGCTACATTAGCTGCCCTCCAATTCATTGGAACCATTCCAGAATCATGTCTATAGAATCATGAAAGGTGACCAGCAATGCATCTACTATTTCTAGGGCCGCTCCTTCAAGTACTCTAAGGAAATGGGAGTACTTCTTCCACCAATGGGAAAATTCCACCAATGGCCTTAGTATAGGGATAGTGTTAGGGTTATTTCTCCTACATTCTTTGTGTTTGAAAAAAAAGCATAAAAGAAAGTATCACGTGTTCTTTGCCACTTTGCCTGCTACCTTCCAGGATCAATGCATTCCAAGGTCGCCCTGTTATTCTACGCTTGTCTGTGTATCCTACCATTTATTGTCTATTCCCTTGACTTGTTAGCCTTCTCCAAATGCATTAGCTAACACTTCTCCAGCTTGAATTCCATTTGCCACTGAAGTTTATAGCTTTCTTCCTTTTATCATGCAGCTAATTATTGTAGCAACTGCAAAATTCTGAATTTTATCCCTACATTTTGTTCTAAATCATGAATATATACCATACAAAGCAAGGTGTCTAATAATGACATCAAGTCAACATCTCATTTTCCACTTGTGGATCCAGCAGCCATCTGGACTCAATATTGAGTTCAATAACTTCAGAGCTTGAGCTCTCCCATGTCCTTTCCCCAAATCCCACACACCAGGCCTTGTTATCACATAGTCTGCTAATATACCCAACTCATTGTTAGCCACTAACAATCCCCATTATTACTTATTCACCCTCCTATCCAGATCGTTATCCACTCCTTTGTTGTCCAACTGTTATTCTCTCCCTTTGGGCTCTATCCCCACCTATCATTTACTCTTTCCCCCTCCCCACACCCTTTCTTCTGCATAAAAACCAACATCTTCCAAGCTACCATCAGTTCTGAGGTGGGGTCACTTGACCCAAAAACATTAACTCTGATTTCTCTGCATGGATACTGCCAGACTTGCTGATCTTTTCCAGTAATTTCTGTTTTTGTGTCTAGCAGCAAGCCCTGAGGACCCCACCACTGTGAGCAAATTACCAGCCCAAAAAGGCACATTTGCATTTATTTGTCTGCAATAAAAAAGGGAATAATATACTCTAGGTATGTACTATTTTGAAAAAAAGGCTAATTACAATACAACTATTATTTAATACCAAGTTGCTACAGCCAAGCTTATCATCTAAAGTTTTGCCAAGGAAGCCAGCCTGATTATAAAGCTTGGAAAGTCTTGATCTTACACTAATGTTTTGGTAAAATTATCAGTGGAAAATTTTATCCGCTCGCCCCCCCACCGCCGCCTACAGCCTGACGGAGTTTCTTGCCAGTTGAAATACTGTGTTATCTGGAACGTTACAGTGATCGCTGCTGTCCATTGCTATCTATACTGGTGGCAGCACTGCTGACTTCAATAGCAGGGATCAGTTAATGCACCATGACACGCTCATTGAAAGATTAAATTGATGAAATGATCATTCAAGGGAGTGCTGGAATTTAATCTGTAATGGATCGCTGGTAAATAACACTGATCTATATTGCCTAAGATTTCTATCATTGACAGCAGTAACTCCATTGACAGCTCAGAGACAGGAAGTCCCAAGTTCACCTCTTTGAGGCATTACAACAAAAACATTTATGTTGAGGGTGATGTACTCACGCAGAAAATGAAGATAGCTCACTGTGTGACAACAGAGTTTTGCACAAGGGTAATCTTAAAATGATAAACAATACTATTGGGCCCTTCCTTGAACCAATGTTAAAATAATCTCATGCCCAACTGGGGAATGGGTGAGAGTGAGAGCTGGTAGTGTACTGGCAACGTCAATGGGCTAGTAATCCAGAGAACATGTGTTCAAATTCCATTGCAGGAGCTGGATTGAATTAATATAATATGGAATGGAAAATTAACCTTAGTAATGGTATGAAATTATTATTGATTGTCATAAAGACCCATCTCATTCACTAATGTAGTTTAGGGAAGGAAAAGTCCCATTCTTAGCTTGTGTAGCCTATTTGTGACATAAGATAGGTAGAAATATAACTGTTTCTTAATTGTCTCTGATTTGGCCTCGCTAGTCACTCAGCTCAAGAGCAAGTCAGGAGGAATAACAGATACTGGCATGCTATGGTTGTCAACATATGATGAAAGAATTTTTAAAAAACCCTTGGAGTACTGTGATATTTTGCAACATGTGGATGCCAAATATGAATTAATCACCCAATCTAGTTTGGATTTGGAAAATAGTTGACATGAGCAGCAGTTAACATTGACCTTAACAACCTCAACAGGAGTGAAAGACCAATGGGCAATTCTTGATGGAATTGCAAGTTCTACCTCCCAACACTAAATAACAATGTGAGCGGGCAGAATCTTGGCTACCAGCCAATTACTATTTAAACTTATCACTATTTGGTGCAATAAAGTAGTGCTTGATAAGTTAAAATACCTATTTAATGATTTATTGCATTAAAAGAATGTTCAGAACTTGGCAAGCACATGGTCAGTTTTATCAAGTTATGCTATCATTATCCTCAATACATCTAAGGTATAGAATGTAAGCTAAAAGTTAGTAAATTCCATTATGATGTTCCGTATTCTTTTATTGTGAGGTTGATGTGACGCTATGAGTTTGGGTTTGAGAAGACTGTTTGAGGAGAAGGCAAAGTCAAAAATTGTCTTTAACTTACATTTCAGAGTAAAATGATTTTGTTATACATTAGTGCTAAATACATGGTAATCGTAGATATACCAAGCCCTGATCTTATAGTTGTATCAGGTAAGGACTAATACATGCTTTTCCTGTGTTTATGTCCATGTGCCCTCAAGATTCTCTTTCTAGGCTTGTCAGTTCTAACTCCAGCCACATTATGCTATTTACACTCAATGATGTGCAACTCCATGATATTGTCAGAAGGTTATTCCTTGATCCTGAAGCCCTTACACAACAAATATGATTTTGCACATTAAAAAGACGATAACTGTTGTAAATAATTATAGCTAAATAAACATTAATAAAATTATTATTACAACCACACATTCTTTGAAAAGCATATGCAGGTATACAATTTTGAAGTGAAATGAATGGAATTAAATACCATCAGTACACCATTAAGCTAAAGTGGGAACACACACTGTCCACATTGGATAGGCTGAATTGCTTGAATTGAATTTTCTATGTTTTCAATTGATTAGGAATTTTTAATTTCATTTTGATTATGACTGAATAGTTGGTAATAATGTCAAATGATGGATAATCATGATAAATTGTGAATGCGTATTATATAAAATTCTAGACAACAACTGGTTTTCAGAAAATACAAAGGGGATAAAATACTTTATTTACATTATATACAGGCTGGTAGATAGAGGACAGCAAGTTAGAGAGCAGTAATTCTGTTGAATAGCCTAATGTCATAAACCGCAGAAGCTAGCTTGCGTGGTTTATGATCCTTAGTTGAACCTTTGATTTGAATTACTGCCTTAGGCTAGTGCCAGATATTCGTTATACTATTCCATATACACATGTAGTTGAAAACAATCAGGGAACAGTGAGAATTAGATAGGCAGCTTTGGATAGATAAAAGGATAATGTAAGCATGTTTTTATGTTAACGCTGAACAAATGTCTAGCTTTCTCATTTTAATTTATCAGTGTACTGCCAGTGATTGTGAACAATGCCAATAAGTAGAAAGGAGTAAATTTATGGCTGCCTCTGAGATGTGTCCCACGCACCCATAAAATCTTGGGCCCTGGCATCTTTTGTTCAGGTGTTGCTGCGTACTGGAGTACTATGCTGCTGGACACATTTAGGTGCAGAGTTTCAGAGCATGGGGCCAACATGGATAAAGGCTCTTGACCCAACTTAAGACTGTAAGGGCAGGGTGGAGAAAACGCCAGTTAGAATGCTATGTGTGGTTAGACATTTGCAATGATTGTAGCCTAAGTGTATGATTACACAAACGCTGATTGCAATTTCCCGGCTACGAAAGCTAAAAGAATGACACCTACATTGTTGGATTGGGACCAATGTTTGGCCTTGACCTCAATAACAAATGTATCTCGTTATTTCAGTAACTGTTCAAATTTATCTGTTAACGTAACTTCTTCAATCTATAGCCAATATTATAGTGGCATTTTCTGACATATTATGTATGAAATAAATATAAGGTGGCATAGAACAAATTGAACATTTTGTTTAACGAAAACATATAATGCTGGAGAAATTCAGCAAATCTGACAGCATCTGTGAAAAGAGTGTTAGGGTTAAGGGATCGAGTTCAGCACGGTTCTCCAAAATTGAATTCAATAATTTCAAAAATTGACAGCATAATGTCTGTTCTCCATTTTTCTGACATTTTCTTCCCTCCCCCTGCCTCCCACAGCTTTGTCTTGTTCATGTCGTGCTTACTTTGGTCTTAGAGGGCCAATTCTCTTCCTTTCACACCTTAATTTATACTTTACGTCTCTTTTTTCCCTTTCTGCACGATTAACAACTCATTTGTCTTTTGCACTGCGATTCCACCTTTGTCTAAAAAAACATTCCAACACCTCAGTTCTGAAGAAGAGTCATATTGGATATGAAGAGTTAACTCTGTTTCTCTCTCTACAAATGCTGCGAGACCTGCTTTGTTTGTCCTGCATTTTCTGTGTTTATTTCAGACTTCCAGCATCCACAGTATTTTACTTTCATTGGGGGCTCTTTCTTTTCGTCTAGTTTCATAGGAAATTTTCAAAATAATAAAACCAATGGAACTGCTTTTCATTGCAACCAAACAATTGGTTTGGTCAAATTACCTGATCACAGTATTTATAAATGTGTAAACATCTTGAAATGACTGATTATCAGATTTCAGTTAAACTCACTGGGCATTACACTTTGAAATTGTTTTTCCTCTCGTGCAGAATTACACTGAGCTCATGTAAAGGATATTGTGTCTTATTGTTGTATACAGGTTTCCCTCTTTTGTCCTCTTCTTTTGTGGTTGTTCATCACCACACATCCTCCTCCAGCAGAAGGGCAGACAAATAGGTCACAGCTGCTCTGTGTTCACTCTATACAAGGTGCTTGCATTGAGGGGAAGGAGAACTTTTTTTTTTACAAAGGTTATAAAGATCCTGCAGAAAGTTGCCAGTAGAATTGGTTTACAAATTATCCTGTAAGTCAGTAAGAACAGCCACATACACTGGTTAGTTTGACACCAACTTTATGAGAAAACAAATAGGTGAACCTTAAGGGACACAAATAGTTGTTCGGTAGCCATAAGTATATTTAAGAGGTTGGTTCTGGCAGGTCTATGCTCTTAGACACATAGGAACAGGCAAAATCAAGAGGATGCTGAAATTTTGAGTCAGTTGGACTGAAGCTGGGACAGAGAAATACCTAAATAAGGATGTCCTTCCCTATTTGAATCTGTATATCTCATCCCCAGCTGTCATTCTTCCTGCATCAAATATATGACTGATTCCTTCCTCTCAACTATAGAATGTGACTCAATAATACTTGCCAGTAGTTCTGACTAACCAGATACTATCCCTTCTTTGGCTGACTCCAACAGCAGTAGAGCAAGTAAATCATTTTTTGTAAATGCTGTACTAGAAGTGCTGTGTTCAATATTTGGGTAAATTTAATCTAATGTCATGCATTTGTTTCAGGACAGCAGCTGTATTTAAAACAAGTCCATTTTTGACTGTTGTGACCCTTTTTAACTATGTAACAATGAAGATTTTTGAATCTATCGTTGCTTCAGACTGTAGCATTCAGGATGGGATAGTCAGTTTCCTCAGGGGCACTTGGTTCCATTGCTGTGGCTCCAACTGAAAACACAACTATGGATCAGGGTTTTGTAAAGTGCAGGATATTAAATGATGCAAAAGATGATTAAACTTTGCTGTGACTGGTTTGTACCATGTTGGAACAATTCATTACCAAAAGGAAGGTTTTACAAGCCACAATGGTGATCATAAACATATCATCTTGGTGGGAAGGTACCCGGGTCACATTTGTGCATGATATTGTTTGGATGAAGGTGACGTACACTTCAACATTAGTTCCTTCTGTCAACTACCATAATCAAGTTACTGTCTCTTTAACATAAGAAAATAGGCAAATAATTGTATTTGTGAGGGACTGGTTATTGGTAACATTTCAAGATGAAATTATGGGGGATGTTGGAGTCTAATTGCAGATTCCATTTCTATTAAAGAATTGTGAATGCCCTTTTCTCTTTTAGCAATTTTTTTGGTTTCCTAGTAATTTACAAAAAAAAAATCTTAGCAAGTTAGGGGTCTCACTGTGTCCTGTAATGGTCATATAGTCAGAAATTAATTTTGCATCCAACATCTCAGTACAACAGCACCAGGTGACATTATTGTTTTAAACCAGTGATTGGTTTTGTCTGTTCGGTGTTGCTGAACATAAATTGGATGCTTCATCTCTGATGAATATTTATTGTTTGATATGTATCACATGATTCTAATTCTAGACGCCTTTCACTTGCAGTGGTATTGTCTCTACCTCTGGGTTAGGAGATCTGGGTTCAAGTCCCACCGGCTGCAGAGGAGTGTAATAACATCTCTGAGCAGATAGATTAGGAACAATTAGATGATTAGTTAATTAGACATTCTGGCTCAGTAGGAGCCTGTACGACTGAACCACGATAGCTCCTACATGACTCTAATTTTGTGCTGTCTCACTCTGACTGTGACTGTTGCAATCTGTGATCAGCATTGCTGACACCATCCAGAGATTCAGGTTATCTGTTGACCTCCATCAGCTTATTTTTTCATTACACTGTTTCTTTCAGATCACCATTTACTAAAGGAAATTACAGATAATAATGTCTGAATCTTTGTAATTCAGCTGATCAACAAATGCTTTGTGTCTCGGTACACAGTTCTATCAATTGACATAATCATTTAATGGAACAAGGTCACAGGCGTATTCCTCATGCATTGGACAAATAACTGTAAGATCAAACAGAAAATTGACGGCTGTGAGGAACCGTGAGAAATCAAATGGTTGTAGATTGGCAAAATTAAACAAATGATATTATAAAGTGCAATAAAAAGGTACAGCTAGACATCAGACTGATGATTTATTTGAAATCCATTTCCATCCCTTTGAGCCCATTCATGTTTTGCACTTTTCATTCATGTCTACAACCTTCAGTAAACACATCAGATACTGGGCATTACAGAATGGTCATCAACAAGGATTCATTGATCAAGGAATACATAGAATATCAAATATCTTTGGTGTTTCTCTTGCATTATTGAGCAATGCAATTCTTTTATACCTAAGCACTTTGGAGTAGCTGGAGGTCATGGAAGATGCTATGTAAATGCAAATCTATGTTTCTTCCTCTCTCCCTCTTTCCTTTCCTTTCATCCTCATCCTTTCATTCCCTCTTGTGTACATCATGGGTCTATATATTACACAACATTGGATCCCTCACAGGATTAATGCACTGGCACGTTAACTGTCTCCTTTGAAACAGATTGTATAGGTAGGCTGACAGTACAGATAATAGAGGACATTTTGCTCCGAATGGAAAGGTGACAGAATGTGAGAGCCACCTGGGAGTTACCCAATCATCCTAACTCTTATTAACTTCCACTAGCCTGCTGTTCTGTATAGAACTTTCGCCCAGACTCAATTTGCAGCAATACACTGGGACTGTGGTAGTTGGCTTCCAACAACCACAATCTTCCCTTATGCTAGGTATGACTTCAACCAATGTAGTGGACCCCCCTCTCTGATTCCCATTGATTTCAATTTTACTTCTGTTCCCTTATGCAATAACTCAGCCAAGTGATGTCATGATGTTTAGTACAATCAATCTCACCTCACCTCTGTAATTCAGTTGTTTTCACCTGGACTGAGACTGAAGGTTAGAGCTGTGTGATCATGGAAAAAACTAAACTGGGTAAGAATGGTTGGGTTATTAGTGAGCAAGTGCTACTTGATGGTGCTAAATTTTTCTTTCATAGATTGCAGTGACTGTTCTTTAATTTGCTTATTCTGATTCACGACGGCCAAATTTTGCTCCAGATTAGCTGCTGACTGATCTTGTTCCTCAAGCTATTTTGAGTGGCTTAAATCTTCTTGGTATTTATTGTTTTATTCTTTAGAGCTTCTAGATCACTTTGAAGCTTCTGGATTTATACCCTGGATTCTTCTAATTATAACAAAGATTTACCTTTCTGTTGGCTCAGTATACTTTTACCTTCAGAATCTGCTGTCGTAACCATCCAGCATTTCCACCCATATTTTTCCTCTTTGTTTTCTTGGAGGCCTGGACTTCTTACATCTCCTGCTTCAGTGGTTGTTTGTGTTTCCTCTACGTCCTGCTTGAGTTGTTTCATGACAGCATCATTGCCAGCATTTATTTCTGAAATTACTGTCTAATGAGTGATTTGCAGCTCCTTGTTGTGTACCGGGTACATCTGTAACTGTTTCTATAGAACTGTCATTTTCTCCAGCATTGCTTTGAGCTCAAGCTGATGTGTCTGTAACAGCTTCTGATGAGCTTGATGTGTTTTGCTGTGAGTTGCTCCAGATCATCCAACAATCCTTTTATATTGGATTGATGATAGAAAACCTGTAGTTTAAATTGTTTCTGTTCTTTCTCTTTCAGATATTCATTGCTCTTTGTGAGCAGAGCAAAGGTTTCCCCTATAGACTTCATCATCTCAGAGACGGTATTCTCAAGAAATATTTGGCCTTGTCCTCCTAAACTTTCATTTTGTCTCCACAGCATTGAGCTGAGATTTTAGCTGCATGAATTCAAAGGTAAATTAAGTTACCCAGTCTTCTTTCAAGTTAAGTTCGCAAATTGTTTCTTGAATAGTTTGCTGCAATTTCTGTTGTGTCTCTGATGTTTGACTGATTCCCTGGACAGTGCCTAGTGTCAGGTCACGGAATATTGGTATGCTTATATTTGCTGGTCCCGCAGTGTTAATGATATAGAACATTTGCTGGTCCTGGAAAATTGATCGTATTTGCACTCGAGCACTATTGATACTATGCATGGAATTGGTGGATCATAGTATGCTGGTAGTTTTACATATATAGATTTTGTCATGGCTTCCCATGGCTGTGGGCATATGTTTTTAGAATTTGCAAAGGCAGCATATTGACAATTGAGCCTGTGGCAATCTTAGCCAATAACAAATGGTTACCATTTATCTGATGAAGATAATTTCAATTTTTTGCAAACAGTTTAGATGGTGTGATGACATTGATACTTTTCACAGAATTACATGATACTTATCTCCATACTTTGGTAGCTCTTTGACACTTTAAGTCCTCAGCTTGTTTGGCAGATCTTTCTGGAAAGCTTCTTTGGGGATAGATGCGATCACCAACTCAATAACTCTATTTGCTAGGTTCCCATCTAAAAAAACAAATCACATAATGAGCCATTTTTTTCTGCTTCTGCTTCCAAGTTAATCTATGAACACTTGTAGGATCCTGTCTAATTATCAAGAATTAGTTGATGAAAATGGAAGTCTGACTCTCAATTGGACTTCCAATGCTGTTCGTACCTTTTGGGGAATTTTTTTTAGCTCGTCAGCTGTTAATCTTGATCTATTAAGTTTGTGTAGCCCTTTATTCCCAGTTGTTAAACAAACTAAGTAGCTTGATTCTCTGTATTGGACACACCAGAATCTAGAGGACATAGCATTAAATGTTATTTAGATATTTTAAATCCTGTCAAGAGGTTTGCTGTGTCCCAATTTAAACTAAGGAACTTTGTGGGTATTTTGATAGTATGATTTTGAACCTGTCTTACTTGCTAACAGTTTTGCACCTACCCTGATCAACTGACTTTCTCAATTGAGTGAAACTGGCCTCTTGATAAGGATTTTTCTGCATAACACACAATGATAATAGAATAATACATTGTCAATATTTTCCAAGGCTGTGATGCACATTACATGATTTAAGACTGTCAACCATGTAGTTCAAATATAAATTAACTTGTTTGCTGATAGTTCAAGCACAATATGCCTTATTAACATGATATTTTCCCCATTCATCATGCCATGTTAATGACAATAGTCAAATAATCAATCACTCATTAGTAGTCTTAGTATTCTGTTCCTCTAAGGTTGAGAAGGTGACTTGTGATGGAGCAGTCCATTTCTCCACCAGGGCCATAGGCATTCCACTGGCACCCGTGAGACGTGAGGGAGAGAAGGTGTGCAATGAATAACATTGACAGTAGGGTTAGTGTGAGAGTTGCCGTGGAATGAAGGGTGGGACTTAGTCGATTGGTGGGACATGGATGTCTCAGCATTCCCACTGGAGTGGTTGTGGTCTTCTCCTGGATTCTCTCCATGTAGTGGGGAAGAAGCCTGAATATGGACTGCCCTTCACCAATCCTGTTCCTTCCTGCCCTGTTATACATCATTTTCTCCTGTAATGGGAGAGGTGGAGGTGTTGAGTGAGGTGGAAGTGGCTGGCACAGCTGTTAGGGCTGGTACAGGAGGGGGAAAGTGGTACGAGGTGGTGGGTGAGTGAGAAAGCAGCACAGAGCCCATGTAGGATTAGTAGTGTGGTGGTTAGTGGTGGTTAGTGGTGGGGTGGGGGGTGGGGGGGTAACAAGAGCAATTGAGGGAAGATGTTGCAGTAAAAGTGGTAGAGCATGAACCTTGGTGGGAAGTATGTGCAGTAACAGAGATAGAATGACAGTGAGGTAGCAGAGAGAAGAGTGTGGCACATGCCATAGTGAAGTGGAAAAGGTCAGTGTCTCTTTGCTGGCTGTTCCTCCAGATGATAGATACAGCACTGACCTCAGACAAGTCTACAAGGACCTTGTGCCTCAGCCTCTTCTGCTAGTCCTCCAGGAAGAAGGCAGTATCCTGTCCACCAGAGTCTCTGCGCCCCTGATGGAGAACCACAGCTCCATATTCCCCTACTTAGGAATCTTCAATAGGACTATCCTTTGATGAGCAGGGCAGCTTCTGAATGTCAGTGTTCATCCAGATGCTCTGCTCTGATCTTAAAGATGGCATGAGTGCCAGAGATGCTGGCCTTTTGGATATCAGTGAGTGACGTGTTGTTTTGGGAAAATTGTGTGATAAGATAAGGCAAGGCCTGGATGAGAGGGACACCAGAGAGGCATGGAGGTAGTTAACAAGATGCATTTGGTAAGATACAGTGAGAAAGCTGGATGGTGAGAAACCCTCCATGAAATTTGATAAGACTGATATTTAACCAAAACATCATAAGACTCAGTCCATTGAGGGTAAGGTATGATTTGATAACTGTGTGAAGATATGTGTTAAACAAACAGTCCAGGTGACAGAAATGACTAACAAAGCACAAATAAAAACCAACTGCTAGATAATAGAAACACTGCCTGAATAAAATAGAATTAAACAAATTTCCCATCAAGATCGAGACCTATTAGACCAAAAAAAGTCCATATGCATGTGCACTCCTACTTCAATGATAACCAACTGATTCTGTAATGAGCACTGCAAAACTTGCCTGTTATGTGGGGAATTTAAGGCATCTGCTGCTGTCCTCTTCTTTGTAGATGAATTGGTACTTTGCCACTGGTTCCCAACTTTTTGTAGAACTAGAATTAGATTCTAATTCTAAAAAACATTCTAAAATAATGTTGGAATCAGTACAAAATACTAAAATATTTACAATGAAGAGGACAGCAGCAGATGACTAAAATTCCCCTTAGAACAGGCAAGTTTCTTTTGGAATATAAACTAGATGACAACAATATCACGAATACAAAGCTCCAGCTGTCATTGATGTTAATGAGAGAGTCGTATTTTAAATCCCCTGTGATCTGTGAAATGTCCATTCTCTTTGACTAGTGGATCAACTTTTTACTCAACGAATACATAGCTTTAGTGAATCACAAAGGAAGTTAATCTTAACTCTCACACAGTTTACTGGTTTGTTTGCTGTCCTCTCACCCTTGTTTGTGAAGCTGTGAAACTTGTTTCCAGCTGGTTAGGTATTCCCTCCATTTACAAAGATAGTAGGAACTGCAGATGCTGGAGAATCTGAGATAACAAGGTGTAGAGCTGGATGAACACAGCAAATTTCTGAAGAAGGGTCTAGGCCCGAAACGTCAGCCTTCCCGCTCCTCTGACGCTGCTTGGCCTGCTGTGTCCCTCCATTTACAAGGCTGCTTGAGCATTCCTGTCTTTTGGGAATATTGTGAAATGTTAAACCTATTCCATCCAAGAGTTTTTTTTTTCCATTACTTGGAATATTAATATGATTGCTTTATAATTCAGCGCCATGCTGCATTACAAACCTTAGTCTCAAGGCTACATATTAACAGATTATTGATTAATGCAGTCCTATTTTAGGACTTAGCTTGCATCATAGCCCTACATAAGTCAGAGTTTTGCATACCTCAAATCCTGCAGCTTTCTGATTTTTTAAACAGTTCTGCAAGGTGAAAAATACAAAATATTTACAATCAATGGTCATTATATTTAAATCAGATAAATCTGAGAGAGAACATACATTGTTCATTGAGATCCAGAGCCTATCTTGTAAGCTTTTCAAAGCATGTGTCAATTTTAAACTGGAAATTAAAGTGCCTGGTGCTTCTGTGATGTTGGACAATAATTTTAGCCAGAATTCTGTTCCAGGAACAGAATGCCATGTAAACTTTACTCAGATATTGTCATGTTGACTGCTGGTGAAACTTACGTTGCAGTAGCTTCTAATTGAGACTGTGATGAAAATGTTTAATGGGTTGTGATAATTACAAATGCCTTCAATACACAATGGGTTAACATGCACTGTGTGAAGTCTGTAAATATGAACTTAAGATATGAAACCGTCTCTAAATGGCTTGGATCCCATCTTGATACAGTGAACCTTGAATAGTAACCACTTCAGCTAGTTACAGGGAGTTCTCAGTAATGAACTTGTTCTATGGAAAAAGCTCTTAGATTTCTAAAATGGAAGATTTGTTTATTTTTCAAAAAAGTAAACTGATTTTAATGCAAGCGCTTTGACTGGGTTTGTGCATGAGAATCAGGCCATACTATTATCAGAAAGCGAATGTTAAGAGTACATTTAATCTGTACCAGAAGATTCAATGGGTAGATAGAATTTCCATTTTACTTAGTGATGGCTAGGCTCAAGATGTTGATTAAGCTTTAGCTCTTTTTTAATCGAATAATTACATTTTTCAGAATGAAGGGCTTCTCATTTGAGTTGACGATTCACTTTGTGCACTAACATTGGTCAGGGCTACCACTCTTGCTCCTGTTCAAAAAGATTACATTTAAATCCCATTCCAGATAATTAAGCAGAGTCCAGGCTGACACTTCAATCCACTACAAAGGGAATTGGTGGTTAGCTCTTTGAGAATAGATGTTATGTTCTTATGATAACATAAAATGTTAAAGAAATAAGAACAGGAATAGACAACTTAGCCTCTCTAACATGCTCTGCCATTTAATTAAATCATAGCTGATCTGATTTTGGTTTTAGGTCCACTTTCCTGCCTGCCACAACAATCTTTGACTTCCTTGTCAATCAAAACACTGTCTAGACCATGAGACAAAAGGAGCAGAAGCAGACCATTCAGCTTAAAGAGTCTGCTCACCGTTCAACGAGGTCATGGCTGACCTGATAATTCTCCACTCCACCTCCCTGTCTTTTACCCATAAGCATTGATTCCCTTACTGATAAAATCTGCCTATCTCAGCCTTGAGTATCCTTCACTGACCCAGCCTCAACAGCCTTCTGCTATAAAGAATTCCACAAGTTCGCCATCCTCTGAGAGAAGAAGTTCTGTCTATTCTGTTTCTGTATGCCTTTCTGTGAAGCATCATTTTAATTTTAAAAACTTCACAGAAATACAAATTATTCTTGTATTACAATTACACATAGGGATGTGTAAACTACATAACTTAAGGTGCCTTTGATAGGAATTAAGGATTCAGGACTTGTTGATTAAGGAAAAGGTGCAACTGTTAGTGTCCCTACTATGCAGTTGGCCACCATGGTACATCACAACATGTTACAAAGTATGTGTATTCAATGGCTGCCAGAGACCATATACAAGGGCACTTATAGCAGAGTTAGAGATCCCAAGACTAAAGAAAGCCAGCTAGTACACTAACGATAATTGTGTATCTCAAAACCCCGCCGTTTTCATAAAAAATACAAACAATGCATGAACAATTATTTGCAGTTACAAAGTACAGAAATTATCCAATATACATAGTCAAAGAAAAAATTATCATTTCAGGCAGTTCCACTTCTTTTTGTCTCTACATGTACTGTTTACACATAGCCTTTCAATCGCACTGGTCTCCAAATAATATGCACGTATGTTGTTGTTGGCTTTTCCTCTGGTATCAGCTCATGTTCCCTTTCTCGGGAGCATGATTCCTGTGGTAAATTGCCACTGTATCTGTTGTTGATATACCATTCCTATTGCTAGGAAACAGCCGACCTCTGGGACTGATGGTCATTCTATATTCTGTGATGATAATAAGATCACTTGTTCCTGATCCATTGCCTGTAGTGGAGGAACTGCAGAAAAACTGCTACACACCAGTCTCAACTTCCTATATGGGCTATTCTCTATTGAGAACATCGACATTTGGCACTTCAATTCTCAGCTCTGATAATGACTTGGCAGTTTTATTGAAATCAAATTTGCTTCTTTGTCATTTTGCCTTGCTTTTATCACTCATGCCTGTTAGTACTCTGGCTTCAGTAGTTTCTTTGTCATTGAAAAAGTGGTTTGGGTGCAGGGTGACATCAGACTTTGAATTACTCTATATTGCTTCAGTAAGTGAGAATAGGGCCCCTTAAAGATCAGAATAGCCACCTATCTGTGGAACAACAGGAGATAGGGAAGATACTAAACAAGCATTTTGCATTAGTGTTTACTGCAGAGAAGGATTTAGAAGATGGAGAACATGGGGGAATAAATAGTGACATCTTAAAAAAATGTCATTGTTACAGAGGAGGTGGTACTAGATGTCTTAGAATGCATAAAGGTGGATAAATGCCCTGGACATGATCAGGCATAGAACTCTGTGGGAAGTGAGGGAAGTGATTGCTGGGCCCTTTGCTGAGATATATTTATCATCGATAGCCACAGGTGAAGTGCCAGAAGACTGAAGGTTGGCCAATGTGGTGCCACTATTTAAGAAAGGTGGTAAAGAAAAGTTGGGGAACAATAGACCAGTGAGCCTGACATCGATGGTGGGTAAGTTATTGGAGGGAATCCTAAAGGACAGGATTTACATGTATTTAGAAAGGCAATGACTGATTTGGGATAGTCAACATGGCTTTGTGTGTGGGAAATCATGTCTCACTAACTTGATTGAGTTTTTTGAAAAAGTAATGAAGAGGATTAATGAGGACAGAATAGTGGACATGATCAATATGGACTTCAGTAAGGTATTTGACAGGTTCCTTGTGGTAGATTGGTTAGTAAGGTTAGATCACATAGAATACAGGGAGAACTAGCCATTTGGATACAGAACTGGCTCGAAAGCAGAAGACAGAGGATGGTAGTGGAAGGTTGCTTTTCAGACTGGAGGCCTGTGACCAGCGGTGTGCCACAAGGATTGGTGCTGGTTCCACTGCTTTTCATAATTTATATAAATGATTTGAATGTGAACATAGGAGGTATGACTTGTAAGTTTGCAGATAACACCAAAATTGGAAATGTGGTGTACAGCGAAGAAGGTTACCTCAGAGTACAACGGGACCTTGATCAGATGCGCCAATGGCTGAGGAGTGGTAGATGGAGTTTAATTTAGACAAATGTGAGGTGCTGCATTTTGGAAAGGCAAATCAGACAGGACTTATACACTTACTGGTAAGGTCCTGGTGAGTGTTGTTGAACAAAGAAACCTTGGAGTGCAAGTTCATAGTTCCTTTAAAGTGGAGTCGCATGTAAGGTAGTGAATAAGGCATTTGATATGCTTTCTTTATTGGTCAGGGCATTGAGTATAGGAGTTGGAGGTCATGTTGCGGATATACAGGACATTGGTTCAGCCCTTTTTGGAATATCGCATGCAATTCTGGTCTCCCTGCTATAGGAAGGATGTTACGAAACTTGAAACAGTTCAGAAAAGATTTACGAGGTTGTTGCTGGGAATGGAGGGTTTGAGCTACAGGGAGACGCTGAATAGGCTGGGGCTATTTTGCCTGGGGTGGAGGCTGACAGGTGACCTTACAGGGGTTCATAAAATCATGAGGGGCATGGATAGGGTGAATAGCCAAGGTCTTTTCCTGGCCTAGAGAGTCCAAAACTAGAGGGAATAGGTTTAAGGTGACAGGAGAAAGATGTAAAAAGGACCCCAGGGGCATCTTTTTCACACATAGGACAGTGCATGTATGGAATAAGCTGCCAGAGAAAGCAGTAGAGGCAGGTACAATTACAACATTTAAAAGATATTTGGAAAGGTACATGAATAATAAGGGTTTAGAGGGATATGGGCCAAATGCTGGAAAATGGGTTTTAGATTAATTTAGGATATCTGATCAATATGGACGAGTTGGACTGAAGAGTCTGCTTTTGTGCTGTACAACTCTATGACAGTGAGTGTATTTATCTACTCAAAGATAGCATTGTACAAGTGTTGCTGCATTTTCTTGATTTCTCGAAGATCCCATTGGCAACTTTCACTGTCACCCCAGCCATTTGATTAGAGGTAATCTGGAAAAGATGTATGGTATTGAATTTCTCAATATTTATGAAGGTGCTGAAACCTTCTCTTGTGAATTGAGTGCAATTATCACTCATCACAATGTCTGGAAAGCCATAATGACTAAAGTGTGTTTTCAGGCATTCTAGAATATCACTGGTAATTGCTGTTTCAGCTGGTCTAACTTTCCGATGTAAGATGTGTGATTTATATATGGATATATTAACATTTTTCAGTTGGGAGTTTGGATTTTGAACTAGTCGCATGTGTGTTTTGGTCTGTATGTATAAGAGGATATAATGAGTAACTTGTCAGTTTTTCTGGAGCCATGATTTTTTTTTAAACAGTCTGAGAGGAAGTTATCTTGGAGTGATAATCGGAATTTGTTCGCATTGTGAGAGCTTTATGGCTAAACATATAAATATTGAAAAGTATTAGCTGGACCTCAGTTTAAAAGGATCAGGAATTTTTTTGTGCTTGGGGGAAAATAACTTGGAAATCATTTGGTTTTGGTGTACCTGAATTCCTGATTGAAGTTAGAAGTAAGAAACAGTTTATCCTGAAAAAATGAGACCATTCAGAAAGAGCTGGGGGATCGATTATCTCTGGGTAAGGATTTTTAGTTGAAATTTCCATGCCAGAAATTTGGTCAGCATGAAGCTGAGCAAGTCTAAACTCAATTGTGTGACTAATCAAGAAAAAGGCTATCAAAGTCTCAAGTATTGGAATTAAAAGAAAAACAGATAAATTAAACCTACAGATGTGGTAGAGAAGGAAACGCTATTTGGTATTTGAGTACTGTAAGGTGATGGTGTTATAATGGATGGGATTGTATCTTAGCATTTGTTTCAGAATCTTTAAAATTATGTTATATATAACTAGCTTGGTTTATTCTATATTATCGTCTTTTCTTCTGTTTCATTGTTAAAACTACATGTGTAACATTGCGTGCTAGTATTTCAGTGAAAGACTATGTTATTAAATAAAACAAAATCAAAGCTAAAATATGAACTATCAAGCCACATTTTCGGTCTGGGATCTGATCTGTTTATCTATAACATCAGGTGGAATCAAATCAACTCTCAATGGTCAGAATAGTCATTGACAGCGACAATATGATCAATTCCTGTGAGAGTGAAGAGGTTTATGCCCAGTTTCACCCATGGTTTGTCTAGGACATTATGTATGATCAGTGGCTCTTTAGCTAACTGAGCTTGCTATTGATTACAAGCCTGGCACTGACTGATGTGGCCCTTAATCTCAATGCTCAGCTTTGTCTAGTAGAGTATTTTGCTTCAGACGACATTCAATTCCTTTGTGAGTTGGTTTGATGTGATTCAGCATCTCCTTAGGGACAATTACTCTATTTCCTTTCTGCAACATGCCACCTTGGACTAACACTTCAACTCCATATGCCCATCCTCTCTTACAGCAACAAATATTATTTCAGACCATCCATTCATCTCTCCTCCCTGCAGTATTTGGGAAGTTGCACTATGTTACATGGTTTTCTTGATTTGTACAGGGTGCCTAACTTTTAGATTCACTGTCTGTTAGGGCACTACCAGGGCGTGTCATACTGGTGTTTCACATTGTAAGTGAAAAATGCAAATTAGGAGCTGGCAGTGGCTACTTGGCCCCTTGAACTGGTTCCACCATTCAATAAAGTGATGACTGACCAGATTACAACACATTTCTGTTTTATTCCCGATTATGTCAGCCACTTGCTTATCAATAATCTATCTAGCACTACCTTAGAAGTATTCAAGAACTTTGATTCCACCACTTTCTCAGGAGAAGAGTTCCAAAGACTCATATACCTCTAAGGGAAAAAAAAAGCCTCTGCATCTTTGCCTTGTATGGGTGACCTTTGATTTTTAAACAGCCCCTAGTTCTAGATTCTCTCACAAAAGGAAACATCCTTTCTACATCCACCCTACTCTCTGGAATGTAAAGTCTTCATTCTTCCCATTTCATTAGTCCCTTAGATTCATTTGTTTTCTTGGGATGACTATTGTTCCATCAGCCCACTTACCTTCCAGGGCTTCATCTTCTGGTCATTATATTGAGTGACTTTGCATAGATCTTTGAAGTACATAATGCTGCATGAGACACTGATGTCTATCTGACACTTCATGTTCACTTGATGCTCTTTTTCTGCAGTCATCATTCTAGCAGTCACAAACCAATTATTGCCTTTAGACCTAATGATGAGAATTTATTGTATGGTGAAGAGTGAAGAGTGACGTCTCTCCAGTAGCCCATGAGAAGCTTGTTTTGCTTCTTCCTAGCTAAGGAGTTGAACATATACTGATTCAGCATCTTGCAGTTATAGCACGGGTCCCGTTTCATTTATCTGATACCTTCTGCAATAGTTACATCCTACCCTCTAGCTTTTCTGCAAATATTTCCTCCTTTTCCCCAATCTTCATTTTCATTCAATGTGGAATGTCTCTCAGCATAATGCAGAATTTCACTTGTTTTCCCATTAATGTCCCCTCTCTGATAATTAATAATCTTAGAGATTTTTCACATGACAGTAGCTTCTTGAGAGTAAGTTTCTCCTCTGTCAGCGGATATGGTTTCATGGAAGGATCTCTTATGCCTAAAACAATACCATTTCTCATGAGATCTTCATTCAGTTGCCCAAATATGTAGGTTTCAGCTAGATTTAGGAGTGCGGTTACATACCAATTAATAGTTTCCTTCACCCCTTGAACTCTGAATGTCGAGTACATGTTATTCATAAGTAACATTAATGTGTGGTTCAGGGTGCATCTAAAATACCTTCAAAGTCTCGCATTCTGGCTTTTCTGCTTCTCAGTGAGAATTTTTCTGCAATATAGGTAGTAGCACTCTTTCCCCAGCACTGAAAGAAGAGTTGCTGGTCTTACTTTCTCAAATTTTGTTTTTAATTCATTCTGTTGCTATTTTATAATTTTGCCATAGAAAGTGGAAAAAATTCCAATTCTGCGCCATATCTCCTTTCATTTCTACAGCAGCAGGCAGACTGTTCTTTTCACATTTTCCTTGCTGTGCTCACTCCAATTTGGCGTTTTTCAAAAAAAGAAATCCTCTGCAGGGAACAACACTATGAAAATTAAGCGAAGGTGATCATACTGCATTACAAGGTGAAGATCAGTTGATTTGCATGTATTGGGAGTAGAACTTTATTGTTAGTGACTGGGCCAAAAAAAAAATGACCCAAGGACAGACACAGAATGGGAATCTGTCAGAGGGGATTGCATGTCCCTTTCATGACTGATTGGCAGAATTCCTTGCTTTCAGTTTTCCTTACCAGCAAATATCTTTCGACAAGTGACACCTGGAAAATGCCCTGGAGCAAAGGTCAAAAATTTGTCTCATTGGATCTTCTCCTTCTGCATGAACCCAGATATTTCTTTTGTATGTATGAACTGAGTCCCATGACCCCTCTCTGATTGCAGATTTGTCATCTCTGTCCGGCAGCTTGTGTTCTTTTTAAACAGTTCAAGATATATCTAATATATACTTTATGATTTCAACTGCTGGTAATACCAGGCCAGTCAGGTGCCAGAGCGAAACCTGACTTGATGGATCATAAATGTTATGTTTCTTTTTGTTTACTACAAATGTTAGTCATTGAAGATGCAAGATACAAAATTGCAGTCTGCCTTCAGTGTCCACTCCATGCCAGAAATACTACTTGGATACTTCAGAGGTATGATGTAGTAGCTACTAATATAACTTCCTTTTCCTATGGTGTTCATTCTGCCTGATGTATAGTGTATACTCAGGCTCCATGTGGCCTTCATGCTGGTTGCCAGAATAGACGCAGTGTCTGCCATATCCATTGGTGTAGGATGGGCACATAGCATTATATTATAGGCCTCTGAGAGGTCTCTGCTAAATTAGCACAATGTTTATGATTTGTTTCTTGGAAGATTAAAATAAAAAAAAACATTTCAAGACTTCCTGCAGCAGCCAAGCATTCCTCTCCAACTGAGAATAAAGGTGGTTTTTTTTTGTTCCTGTCACAAAACAAGCAATTCTGTCCATTTCCTTCCTGACAGAGCCACACCAACAACATGTTAACCAGCACAATATCAAGAGCTGGCTTCATATTTGTTCTACAGCTAATCATTTACATAGTTAGATTTTTAGACAATTCCCATGGAAGTTTAGAAGTAAGGTACAGTACCACTTTTTGTGAAATCAATATTGCAATTCATTTTTCCTCAACCTACTGTGAAAGGTTTTGACAATTTTTAAATGCTCTTTAGAAAACATTCATTCATTCTCTAGTGAACCCTGTCGGAAAGTTCATTCACTTCTGTTCCCTGCGCATAAGTGATTTGTTTCTGTTGGCAGGACAGGGAAGTACTCCTTTGCTTCTGACCTCTTTAGGAAGGAACTCATTTCTTACTCAACTTTGTTTAAAAAAAAATACCTTCTTTCTCTTCTGCCCCATGTAGGAAAGAGTTCTGTTCAGGTGGCCCATGTCACTACAGGAGGAAAATGGTGACTCGTGTTCACCAATATTCTGTAACAAAACCTGGGCGCCTCATCCATATTCTTCCCACTGCCAGAGGTAACAGGTGCTGGCAGAACCTGATAATACATTTGACTTGACTCAGCGTTTAAAATTGATGTCAATGAGAAGGTTGATTCCAAGTGCACTACAAACTTCTGTATGATAAATACGTTGTCAATAAAATATTAACGTCCTTGTGAAAAATCACATCTGCATCTGCTCTGCGGCCCAATGGAAACAAGTTGGAGCAAACTCTAAGCACAGCCTCCATTTGTGATCAAAGAGAGTTTGCCTGCACTTCAAACTACGCTGAACTTCACGCTAACATGCAAAACCAAAAAAGGGCAGATATTAGCAGTTTGTCAATGACGGAAAGAAGAACAGCCAGGAATTAAACACCTGCCAAAAATGGGCTGTCTGATTTAGAAACTTAATATGTTTCAGTTACATTTCCTTTGATTATAAATGGACCGTCCAGCTGCAGGTCTCATTCATACTGATCCTTGCCTGTTTAAAAACTTCTGAGTCTGATGTAAATAGGAAGAGATGAGGAACATCCATCGAGCATTACATTGTTTTGCTTATAAGCTGTCAGAGGAAGTGTCTTATTGCAGTTTGAACTCTGAGGAGTGCAGGAAAACAGCATGATGGAGGATGCCACTGCCTGTTCTGAACTGAAGTACAGAAAGGTTGGCAAATAGCTACATGATGTTGCATAGCAACCCCTGTGAGAAAGAGAGACTATCGTACAGAATCATTACAATTTGCTGGTATGAAGAAAAAGGAGAACTCTATAAAATAGTGAGGGAATGAAGGGAATAAAGAAGTATTTAATAATGAGGAATTCCATCTCTGTAAAAAAAGCTTCATGCTTTTCTTCTCCCAAGGTCACGCAAGTCCAGAATCACAATCTTCGAAATAGAAAAGCAAGCATTCAAAATAAGACGTTGCAATTTGCGGAATCAATAGGACCACACACCTGTATTCAGAAGAATTGCGAAAACTAGCGCCTGAAATGAAAGCTCGATTGTTTCCTTTCAGATCTGCTTGCCAACATCACTAAAAGAAAAATGCCAAGGAACACTATGTTTCTTTGAGATTAGAAGATACGAATATAAAATCCCATAGAAACACAAGCTGAGAGCACATTACGATGACAAGGATTCAACAAAAATTACATTTTCCTTTCAAAGAGGAGTCATTTTGAAACAAAGAAATTACAAGGAATATGAGAGAAATGACTTGTAGTCCACCCAGCAGCCCACGTTCACTTACTAAACAGAAAAAAAAAAATCAAAACATCCTGCCTTGTTTGCTTAATTCAAGACAGACCTTCATTATTAAAGAAACTCATAATTCCAGTTGAATTTCTGCTTCCTATCAGAGTTGGTGTCCATGAAGTATCCTTAAGTTTATTCTTCTTCTTTCTTTAAAACACTCAGGATTCTTAAAGTATCACCTCAGGAATTAGAAAATTGTGGTCTAATGGTGCACAAAAGTCAGTATATTTTTTGATGAATAGGCTGAAGAAAAAAATAAATAGCATTGCTTTGTACTGCAAGGTTTGCCAAATTCTCAAATGAAATCTTTGAATTCAGGCTACAGATGTGGAAGCAACTGAGACCCAGTAATAATAAAATAGTAGATGATGTCCAAGACAATCTTGCACACCTTGCAACGATCAGTTATTAGGTGTTAAGGGCAGTGAAGGCCATGAGCAGCTTATCTTCTGCCCTCATGGTCAAGGAATTGAAGTGTTAAACAGCACAGCTTAAAATGGGAACAGGGGAATTGTCATCTCTTTAAAAGTTTCCAGTACTGGAGGGAGAAACCCAGTAAAGAATAAAGCTGTTGAGTACATTGAAATAGTGATTTATCACAAAATTAATTACGACCACAAGCAATTTAAAACTAAAAGCTATTTTACTGGAGATTAACACCATTTTACAAGTCCAGTTAATACTTCTGCAAAAAAGATGCACAAAGGGATCTCATACCCATACATTCATCTGGTTAAATCACAAGCAGTAATTTCTAGTCTTAAAATAAATCTCATTTCACTCCAATTTTTAGAATTTGTAGAATATAAATTTAAATTAAAATATAAAATGATTGCTCTAATTGACTATTATCTGTGCACCTCTCATTACTCTAGACACATATTTTCTTCTCTTCACATGCATTTTGCTTTACTTTACTGCTTAAACACACTCCTTAAAACATGTCAGTTGAAGTCAAATAATGCAAAAAATTATTGAATCAATAGAAATAAACAAGAGCATCCAGTTTATGAATGGAATTCACCCCGAAGATTATATTAGTCCAACTAACATTTATCTTTTGAAAAACAATGGTTCAAGTAAAACATTCTACTGGACTGAACTAACTTAAACCGCTCTGCACAAGCCTTAGCAGTGTATGATGTGGCTGGATGATCACTATCTGTATAGCAATATTTGGAATCCAATCTGCAAATAAGAATGTTATTGTTGTGGAATTGGCGAAGTGGAATCTAGAATTATTGTGAATTACATCAGAATTTCTTAACTGTCAAGTCATACAGCACCTTCATCTATTCTAGCCCCCCATCTTTTTCTCTGACATACTTCCACTGGCAAATTCTGGTACCTTAACAGCTAGCCACTTTCTCAATGTGAACCAGGGCAATAAGTGTTGGCAAATTGTTTGACTATCATGGACATCGGAGAAAAACCATGCGCTGTCTACACCAAAAATTCACACATATCGACATCCAGTGCTTCACCCTGGAAGGTCTATCAGGATTGGAATCTTGTTTAGCTTAAGTACCCAGTTGCAACACTCTTGCTGTTTCAGATGAAATTAGCTAAGAGACTGCAGATGAACGAAGGAAGCTAGAAATGTCCTGCCCCCAGAAACTCAGTGCCATATGACCATGCAATAATACAATGTGTGGTAGGAGTGAGGATTTTACATAACATTGTGTGATTCAATTCAACTTGTATGTAAAACAGCATTTAGAATAAAAAAAAAAGATGGCTTAAGATCTCACATAAAACACAATTGTTTACACAATTAACATATTGCAAGAGATAGTCACACATAATTAACTGCAAAATGCCTGTGATCATATTATTGGTCAGGATTTTGTGGTCAGTATTGATGAAATTGCACTCAACATTTATTATGCTTGCAGCTGCCCACAAACTTTTGCTGACTTCTCAGCAGCAACTTGTGGCATATAGAGACCTTTTTCAACGTGGCACCCTCTACAGGGGATCTATAGGAATTATATCATTGCACAAAATAGGATCGATAGCTGCAACAGGTAGATAGGGATATTGGTTAACACAATATATTTAAGAAACAGCTGCAGGCTGCAATCATTAAGATTACTATTAGGGAGAAGGATGAAATCAAATGGACCAAATGGTCATTACATCCAAACTGGCTTGTGATGTGGCAAGTATCAATATCATTGAATTTACTACAACAATGAATATTGCAGGCATTCAGCACAGCAGATTGCTCATTTTTGTTGTTAAGATATTAAAAGGTATCAGGAAAATTCTATCCATTCTCTTGGGATACCAGTACATTAAAATAATCCTGTATAATTGCACAATAAAAGATAATGCTGTTAGTCATCCAAATAGATTAGATTCTAACACTGATTTTTTGAAAGTTATTCTTTCACAGTACAGGAGTGACACTGGCAATGCTGATATTTGTCAATCATTCCTAATAGGGCTGGAATTGAGTAATTAGCTAAGCCATTTTGGAGTCAATGATGTATATTGGGGATCTGGAGTTACATGTAGGCCAGACCAAAGATAGCAGATTTTCTTCCCTTAGGGGCATCAGTGAACCCAGTGGATTTTACAGCAATCAATCTCAGTGAAAACAGATTTCAGGTCAAATACTGCCATGGTGGGACTGGAAGCTATGGCCCTAGTATACTAACCTGGGCCTCAAGGTGACTAGTCCGATGACATTACCACCATCCTTACCAGATGCTTTTCTTGGAATAATCAGTTGTTGAGTAAATTTCCTCTGCTGTGGTTTATCCATCATTGTCTAGTAAATGCTTCTGTTTTAGCACCAATTTGTGTGCAAGCTCATCATCATGTTTCCCTTACCGAGTGTCACAGGGGTGAAAATATTGGCCTGAAATGTCACTTTCATTAGGTTGCATGGAGAGGTTCTATCGGTGAGGCCTTATGGGTGTTCTCACCTCCTCTTGCCAAAATTGCCTCATTAACTACCTAGGCCAACTTACCCCTCCATGACATCCCTCTCATCTGAATCTAGCTCTATTTGGCCAGTTGCCATACCTGGGTCAAGTCCCCACTGTGGGATAGACTGGTCTCCCTGGCATTGGTGCCATCTTTAAAGGCCTTTGTGCATCTGGACAAGCACTGTCAATCCAGAGCTGCCCATTTTGATTCCTGATATTTGTCCCAACCTAGCTGAAGAAGGAAAATTGGCACTAGAGTTTGTGGCCTGAGACATGAACGCCCTGTGGAATGGTGTGCTGCAGAGGCAGGATCCCCTCATCTCCCAGGATCAGCAAAGGATGTGGGTGGGGTCAGGGCACTAAACAATGCCAGCTGGGTTGGTGCAGTCCCAGCCACCAGGAGAAACGCCCAGCACTGTAGGAAAAAGGCTAATGTCCTTCTCTATGCCACCAGCTCCCATCAAGGCTCATATTTGTGAACTTTCACCAGTACCTGCAACATTTTCCCTCATTCACTGTCACCAAACCCTGACACCATTCATGCTGCATGCCCCCTGCGCTGCCTACTCATTCACTTAGGACACCTCCCTACTTGTACAAAAAATAACAACTGTGCCACTCACTTTCATCTCCCTCAATACCGGCCTCTCTCTGCCAGGACAGAAAGAGCCCAGTATAGGGCAGAAAGATTCAAGACAAGTGGTAGGCTGCCTGACATTTGGCTCACTCCTTAAGTGGGGAATGGCCTGAATCTGACTGCTCCAAGCCATCGACTGTGTCTTAGTCCCTGAACTGGTATCAGAGGCCGTCCCTCCCTTATGGTGCCGACACACTCCGTGTGAAGGCCATCATCCTCGGCTTGACTGAGATCTGCTGACAACCATGACAAGGTTTCTTCCTTTGTGTCTATTCTGAACAGCAATGGAGCAGTAATGTTAGCGTGGTATCTCCGGCTGAGCGGCAAGGTGCAAAAACACAAGGTAAGGTAAGGCTGGGATACTATGAGGGAAACTTAAAGTGAATGAGCATTCAGTTAATGGATAATCTGTGATCTAACCTGGTGCAATCCATGAGGTGGGTTCATGTACTTTAGACCAAAGTGTCCTTTCTGCAGCATGACAATATAGTCACCATTGTTCCCTGAGGTGTAACATTGAAGAATAGAAGCATCCTGTAAGTGGATCAGAGATCTCGGACTGGTACCTGTTGGATGCAATGTCTGTGAGTGTGGGGTGTGTTTGGCTGGTGCCTATGGAGTGTGCCTTGAGATGTTGGTGACTGGAGTCTCTTTGGAGCAAGCAATGAGCTGAAATCAGCAGGTACCCGCTCTGATTGCATGTCATGTATTCTCCATATCTGGTTTGCTTGGGGTGGGCGGTAGGAGAGAAAGCTGCAAAATAATGAAGCAAAATCTGTAGTTATTAAGGTTTTTAAACAGGCAATAATCCCCGTTAACAAGCAACTCATTGTTTCCAAGCAGGAATCCTGCCTCATCTCCTGACAACATTAAAAAGAAGATGCAGCACATTGTTCCTGACGTTGAGAGAGGTCTCACTGGATTTGCCACATGATTCTGCCACATTTCACATCAAAGCCTATATTGCTCAGGCCCCTATAAGATATTCCTCCCATTGTTATCATCTCCATAGAGGCTGATAACTCTTAGCAAGTTATGTGAATTTTCAACAACAAAATCAGAAATTGCAGGAAATACTCAGCAGGCCAGGCAACATCTACGGAGAGAAAGCAGAGTCAACTTTTCAGGCCCAGTGAAGATGTGAATTTTCAATGACTGATTGAAAGGAACACACAAAGATTTCATGTTTAAATTTTCAATGAACTAAATAAATTAAACCAACATTGAATAAATATCATTTCAGTCAGCAACTTATACACTAATTACAACAAAGATTTCCTATTTGTCCTTTAAAATCACCAAATCTTCTTTCACAGTTGTTGCTTACTCTGTCCTTGAAATGGATATTTAGTCTCCAGGGATCAGTCCGCAGCTATTCTCCACTCCTCATTTCTTTTCCCCTTTCCCACCAGATCAGTTCTAATCCCTGAATGGTTACTCTGGGGATTTTTCTTTAAATCAAAGTTAGGTGAATCTTTCAGCCTCATTTAGGTCCTCGGGAATGTGATCATTTAATTTGAGCACATTCAGGTCTTGGGTTTTTGCAGACTGAACTTTGAGATTCAGAAATATCCTAAGAAGGCTGCGACCCAATTCCACAATGGCTCCCAGTTAGCTTCCTCCTTCCCAAAGCCTACCTCTATGTTATTTTAAATCACATGAGTCTTTAATCTCATTTGACTGATTTACTGAGTAAAGATCTGAACACCTCACCCTTATTTTGAATTTTACCAACAGTAAATCCATTCAAAGCAACTGGTTTGTCCTTAGTGCCATCTAGTCATATACTCATCATTTTTGATGTCATGCTGTAGATGCTTGAAAGTGCTACCACATTTTTGTTCCAGCAATTTTCCTTTACATGGCCATTCTTACTTGAAAAATGATGTTGAATCCCTCAAATCAAAACATAGCCTCCACATTGTATTTCTTTTTACAGCTCACAGGAGTCAGCTATCACCCACAGAATAACTTGTACTTTGATGATAGTGGGCTTAGGGTCCTTGATCACCATTAGGAAGAAAACTTGGATTTGGCTACAAAAGATTATGATGCTGAAGTTCTCGGTGCTCTTGGATCAAAGACACCAGGGTACGAGGGCTGTGGGTCTGGAGTCACATGTAGGCTAGGCCAAGTAAGGATGGGAATTTCTTTCCTTAAAAGGCATTAGTGAACCTGATGGGTTTTTCCAACAATTGGGCCATCACAAGACTCTTAATTCCAAATTTTTATTGAATTCAAATTCCACCATCTGCCGTGGCGGGATCCAAACCCAGGTCACCAGAACATTAGCTGGGTCTCTGAAGTAACAGTCCAGCAATAAAACCACTCGGCCTTTGCCTCCCTGATGTGAAAGAAACTTCTGGGAGTAATTGGTATGTGTTAAATCTGGCAGTATTGACCATATCATAATCTGCAAACGGTCCATCTGAAAACATCAAATAAACTCAAATGCTTTCCCTCCCACTTGAAATAAAAATTGTCCAAATTTCTCCAGGCAGTTTGAACTTACTTGCTCTTTTGTCACAATATGAAATACATTTAATTTCTTTCTCACTAGACACTATGCAAATATCCCTTGCAAATCAAACCCAAGTATTAAAACTAGTTCATCAGCAAGTCTCCCTGCGATTCCTTATTTGTCAGTTGAAACATTTCATTGTCCATTTCAAATTTTCTGGCTTTCCCGCACTTGTTGCAACTAAAGGCTATTTTTCTTTCTTTACTCCTTGAAACTGTCTTCCCTTTGAAATTTTAATTCAGCTTTGCATTTGCCTTTCTTTCGCCTTTTTCTCTGTTTCCAAGTCCAAGCTTTATCATTTCTCTTTCAAATTTGAGTGCTTCATTTGTAACTGAATTCTAGTCAATTCACCTGGAGTGCTATTTGGGTTAGTCTTTTCTTCTTTGAGGTTCAGATGTTGAGCCAGTACTATGACAATTATTGTCATTTTGGCAGTCACTTTTAAATTTTTTTCCAACTTTGCTACACCACCTTCAAATTAAGCTTTGAAAACCATTGCAAGACACTCACAGAGCATTCCTCTCTCTCTCTCAAATGACCTTCTGAAAAATACACAGTTATCTTAACTTGGCAATGAATGCAGCAATAGACCGTGTAAAACAGTGTTCATTTAACCTCTGCCAAAACCTATCTGCAATTTCCATTTCATCACTGTGGAAGTGTGAGCAATCAGAGTCATAGGGATCCAAGACTGTTGGCCCTGAATATGGCTACAATTAATTTGAGTCTTGTTTAGTGCTGGCTTTCTTTATCGGCGCTAATGAAACAATTGGATTATGCTCGCAAACCATTGGGTTTCAGTTATGGAACTAATGCTGTACAGGCAATGATTGGTTATGTTGCTTTGACAGTGTGAGTGCCACATTTGGATCACTCTACATTCTGCTGTGATATTAAAAACAATCATCTTAGTGCACAACATTTGTCTAAATTGGGACACATTCCAATGCTGTGTTCAAATTTACTTTGCTTGGCCTCACAAATTGGGGATTTTTTTTTACCTGCAGCCAATTAATATTGAGCAGGCATGAGAGCTGACCGATAATGAAGGGTGGGGTGACAGCAAGTCCCAGCACGTCAAAGGAAGGCACCATATTTATAGCACAGTTCGCAACCTTAATACTGGCTGCACACATACAGGCCACTATGTAGGTGAACAAAGGAGGCTGTAGACAAGTGTGACTCAGTGGTCATGAAAGAACAACACTATACTTTCAAGTCCAGATGATGTGTGATTTACAAAGGGACATGGTGGTGGTGGTGGATTTCTCATGCACCTGCTGAGTTTGTTCTTTTAGGTGGTGGTCTCAACCATTGCTGAAACTGTAGTCATTGAGGCAAAGAGAAGGTATTCCATCACACTTCTGAGTAGTATCTTAGAGGTGACAGAATGTCTTGGGATGCACAGGAAGTGGGCCCTACACTGTGGAATATCTTACCTCTGATCTACCTTGAACACTGACAGCATTTATGTGGTTGGCTCATTTGAGTGTCTGAAGATACTGACATCTTAAAGAATGCCTTCCTAATGGATACCAAAAGGCAGCAATAGTTAAATAGTATAAATAGGGAACTTCATTGCAATTTTCTGTTTTTAATAATAAAATTGGCCAACAAAACCCAAAGCTAGCAGAATCGGAAGAACAAATATTATGTTTGCAAATCATTCAGATGTAACCTCCTCAAAAGCACAACCATTTTAATTTAAAACAAAAACAGAAAATTCTGGAGAAACTCAGCAGGTTTATCACCATTCAGTAACTGAGGAAGTCAAGCTGTGCACAGTAATCACTATTTACCATTAAAAAATGCATAGCAGTCATGACTACTGTATTAAACAAAACTAGTCTAGAGTTTCCTTGTCTTCATGATTTACAGACTACATATAATGCCTTGACCTGTTAAGTCATCTGGAGACATGTAAATCAACTATTGGTGTTTTCAAGTACAGAGAACTAGATTTCACTTATGGTAATCTCACTGCTTTAGTTTATAAAGCTTTGGCTTGCTAGTAACTTTTTGCAAATGTCCGTGGCATTGCACCATTCTTACTTGAAGGAATTTCAGTAGTTCTGAGCATTGCTAAAGATTGCATACATGCAACTTACTATTAATGCACAGAGGGACCCATGAGTGGCAGTAGCCATGTCTGTCAGATTTGCAAACTACAGGCTATTAGGAGCTCTTAGTGTTATGAGTTACGGGAAATCCCCATCAGCAGTTCAGTTTGATCCATGGACTGCTGTTAGTGGACTGAAATATGAATTATAAAGTACCTTTTTAAGACACCATATTAGGGGCTGTCTCTTGTTGTCATGTTTGAATATCTTAGTTTCAGGAAGTAAATCAAACATTTATGAAGCATTACAGATGAAATGGCACTAAATGTCATGTCAGATAAGAAAGTCCTAACACATTGATTCAGACATCATCCCAGAGAAAAGGGACATAATTGATCATTTTCAACATGTCTCTTGAAGTCTAAATGAATTCAAACATGCTTAGTGTCTAAATGAGTCATTGAGAAAGCAGCAACCATTCTGGCTAGAATACGGGGTTTCAAATTCTAATCTTGCTGTCATTTAAGCTCACCTTATTAAGTGGGTTCCCCTCACTATTAGCAAACTTGACAGAGCCTGCCCAGCTGTAAGGAGGGACCAGGAGGATAATCCTGGAGAAACTCAGCATGTTTACCATCTCTCAGTAACCAACAAAGTAGAACTGTACATAATAATCACTATTTACTATTAAGAAATGAATGAGGCTAGTGACTACTGCACTGAACAAAACTAGTCTAGAGTTCAGTATGATTTACAGCAGTACAATTGCAGTCAACAGAACTCGAACAGAGTTTGGAAGCCGGAACAATATTGGTAGTAGAGACTTGTTGCATTCTTCAGCTAAGGGGAACAACATGTCAACAAACAACCAATCTCAAACATTAAAGCAAAATTGTTTCTGTTTTTACTTCAAAACTCAAAAGGCATTGTTTCACAATGGTACTTATTTTGATGGTCCCAATAGTCCTATAACTTTGCTTTTGATCTACATAATAATTCCCTGATTCTATCCTCCTCTGAATCACATGAGAGTACCACTCTGTAGTAATTAAATTCACAATGACCTTTCAGAGTGTTCAATCAAAGTAATTTTGCTACAGCTTTTAGCTCTCATTAACATTGTTTTCATTTAATTTAGATCATAATGTGTTTTAGGGAAAAATAATGGGCAATTGGGAGTAATTATTCAATCTTGGGGTTCAGCCGGCTGTGATAAATTACTTGATGATTGCTCTCCCAGGTTTACGATATCATCTAAATTCAGTGTTTAAATAATAGCTTTAGTACTTGTTCCAACCATCCATAATTCTATTTAATCTGTTGAATAATTAATAGAGGTGTCACATCTAGCCTGATTTCATTACCATCGAGGTATGTTTGAAACCATTTATGATAAATGCTTGAAAACAGTGTCATTAGCAGTTTGAATAGCAACAGCTGTCAACAGATAAAACTAAAGTAGGACACTTTGGTTTTGAAGTAACCAAAGTTTGACCGTGCCCAACGTTTCTTTGTTAATCATTAAGAGTGTGAGATTTATTTGTTTGACTTGTTGTCAATTCACCAAGCCTGAAACTTGCTGAAACTTTAATGTGGAATTATTTAAAGAGAATATACCACTTTATGAGTAGCACCTGGTGCACACAAATATTCATAATCGTTGTGAAATTATAGGAAGCTGACACAGAGGCAGACTTTGACCTTTTAATGACACTAGATGGTACCTATGTCAAGAGTTTGTCTGCTCACATCACTGACCTCTACCCGTTCTCCCCTGAGTTCTAGCTTTCTCACTGTCAAGAACCCCTGGGCAGAAACCAGCAGTTAGTGTGAAAACATAAACTACACATTAGTAAAACCAATCACTATATAATCACTGAAAATATATATTATGCAAACAGTACCAGTTACTTTTGACATGTACTTCTGGAACACTCACCTTTATGTAAAGATATAATTACACAACAAATGAGGACATTGCAGCTCAAATTCAACAGTCCCTTTTCTTTTGTACGCACTTTGTTGATATTTTAAACAAGCAATCTTATCTTTGTGAAAATGATTAATTTACAAAATATATTGCTATTACAGTTTGAGGCTTTCTTGGGTTCAGTGCTATCAATCACATTCTTCACTGAATTGAGTGTCTCACCTTTTGTTGTAGATGACTCATGTGAACTTATGTCTATCCTGTGTGGTAGTACAATCTTTCTTTTATTCATTTACAGGATGTAGATGTCTCTGGCTAGGCCAGTATTTATTGTCATTCCCTAATTACCATTGAGAAAGTGATGGTGAGCTGCTGTCTCAGTTGGTATACCCACAAAACTGTCAGTGAGGGAAGTCCAGGATCTTGACACAGCCTGGGAGGTTAACAGTAGTATTCAGCTTTTGACCTGAAAGGCATATTTGTATTGTTTTGAAATATATTGCTTTAATCAGTTTTAAAGGGGATGGAACAAATAATTGGTTGAGACAAAGTCTGATTCAAATAAACTGCCTTCTTTCCATTAACATATAGAAAGGCAGTTATGATTGCACTTAGCACATTCAGTCAGTGTAACTTATTTTCAGGTAATAATATTAGGTAATATCAGTTAGTTATCTTATTTGACTTAAGTAAGATTTCTCCTTAAAAATAAAATTACCTCTGCAAAATCCTTTCTCACAGTAGTTTTAGACTCAGATTTTACTGCATTTCCCACTCTTCACAGCTAGCAAAGGGATCAAATATACTCCAACCCAATTGGTGTGAGGTGTATGTCAATTACTGAGACCAGCAGATGAATTGCTTTTTATTGACAGTAAATGAGAGCATCTAGCTCATTATTTTCTCAGACTAATTTTTTTTAAAAACATGCATAAAAAACTTAGATTAACACAAAACATTTTAAGTAACTAATATTTCCAAAAACTTCTTGTCAATAAAAGATCAAAGCTTCATAATGTATTGATAACATTTAAAAAAGTTTTAAAAATCTTTACTGTTACAGCAAAATTAAGACTACTTACAATTAAATTACAAGTAGTCACACTAAAGAACTTTCTCTTAAAGTTCCTCTCTTGATCATTTGACTCGAACATTCCAAAGATTCACATCAAAATCCTTTCTATGGATAAATAACCTCAGTTTAAGATCATTTCCAAACTTCCCCACAACAAGTTGTCATTCTTACTTCCAATATCTTATGTTGACACATCCAAGTCATCCAGTTTGCTGCTGTTGTCTTCTCAGCAATTTCAGCTTCTGTCTGGCTTATTTCTCCTTTACCCAACTCTCTCTTCCATCTTCGAACTTGCTGTCACTACCTGAACTTTTCTATGAGGCCCATCATTAATCATACCAGCCATTAAACCCTATCTTTCAGCTGTAGAAGATTGAGAAAGATGTTATTGGGATTGGAGAATTTGAGGTATAAGGAAGTGTGTCAGCTGTGACTCAGCTGGAAGCACTTCTGTCTCTAAACCACTCAGGGCTTGAGTGCATAAAAACAAGCCTGACACTTCAGTGTGGCACTGAGGGAGCACTGCACTGTCAGAGGTGCTTTGCCTCTTAGCTGCAATATTAAATGGTAGTTCCATCTGCTGGCTCAGATGGCTGCAAACGATACCACGGGATTAGAGCAGGGGAGTTCTCTCTGAGAGCCTGATCAATATTAATTCACTCAATATTACATGGGGAAAAAAAAACCTCTGGTCATTATCAGATTTATAACTAAAAAGAAACAAATGTTGATGTACAACAGATGTTATTCTGTGATGCCACTGTTACCAAAACACAAGATTGGAGATGACTGGCCTTGTTTTCTTTACATCAGAGAAGGCTGAGGGGAGATTTCATTGAGCTGCGTAAAATTAGATTAGTTACAAAAAGTGATTAAGAAGGATCAATTTACCTTACTCAGACAGTTCAATAACAAGGGGGCAAGGAATCAAAATAATAAATATGTATGCTATAGACATCCACTTCATCAACCTGAGTGCTGTTGCCAGTGTCTTGAACTATTTAATATACAATAAATTCAGGATAAGCCAAAACCTCTTCCAGCATAAAATAGGCAGAACATAAAGCCATCCTTTTGGTAGTACACCATCATTACCACAGAGTATCAGAAATATGATAGAAAATCATTTAGGAAGTCAATAAAAGGCAGTAAACATGCATGAATATATACCAATTTGTAAATTGTTCTTGTCTTTGTGGAAAATGAATAACAAAATGTAATTACAGCAATCAGTTAAAAATGTCAGCAAAAAGATAATGTAATGACAATATTGTGTTTTACTGCCTGCCTTGCAAGTTTGCAGTTGTTAATATATTTCAAAATGTGAACATTCACTCGCCAATGGCCAGATGCAAGGAATTTAAACCGGGCTAAAGCTATTTGCATACGGTACTTCATACCCTGATTTTGTGTGAATGATGTTGCAACCATCAACTTTATTGATTAACAAAAAAATTTGGCCTCACATGTCTTTGCTAAATGTGACAAGCACCATATAGAGAATCCTACTGTAAAGTAAAATAGTAAGTATGAAATCTGAGTGACTTATTGTCAGAGAAATTGTGTGAAACTCTCACACTTGCTTACTCTAACAAGACTTATTAAAAAGGAAAGGTGAAAAACTTTAAACCCCTCATTTTAGTGAATTACAAATCCATCAACAAAAATTGGAAGTGGATCATTCCAAATTTTTTTTTGTCCTGAAATTTGATTCTTTTTGACTGGTTACTATTCATCATGTTCTGGTCAGAGGTAATAACAACTATTAACTTTTCTGTTAGCCCATTGATCAAGTCTGATGAAGCCTCAGGACACAGGCCTTGCTATTTTAGCCTGCTCCTTTAAGCAGTTTGTATCTGTATAGACCTGGTCAAGACAGAAGTCTGAAATTACAATCACCAATTGTAAGGAGGCAGCTGTCAGACACACTTTGTATCTGGTTTCACTGGGGTACCTTTAATGCACCTGACCATTACGATTAGCTTTTTGCATCCTCAGATCGATTCACTGTATGTTTTAGCAGAAAAGTAATTAGTTTCACTAAAGGGATAGCTCACAGCCTTTGCCAGCTATTGACAGCAGCCTCCAAAATGTGTATAAAAAGCTATTCTGTAGTGTTTCTACCTGACAGTTTCTCTTTTAGATGAGTCCCTTCAGGGAGTGAACAGGCTGAAGAGCAATTGTCAAGTGTACCTATCTTCTTTGTCCTCTGTGACATAAATTGTATCCATTTACCCAAATAGATGCTGCGTAGCATAAAATTTTTCCACTCAATGTAAATGGGAAAAAATGACATGCCATCAGAACAAGTACTTTGCATTCCTAGAAGTTAGTCATAAATAGAGAAACCCTTAAACTTTAGTGCTTACGTTAATTTATTTCATTAGGTGGAAACAATTGGAAGGAAAAAATGTTATACTTACGGAATTAGACAGGCTTTCTTTTCATTTGATAAAAGTTATCTAATAAGTGATTAGATAAAGCAATGATCCATACAATTGCCTATCATTCAAGCCCGGTAGAGAGAGGTGCTATCCCATAGCATAGGTCAGATAAATAGTTTGTCATCAGAATTAAATGTGGCAGAACTGCTATTGAATATGGCTAGTATGTATGGCTGTGTTATGTTCCAATAAAGTTTCAGCAAGGAATTCATGAAGAGGAACATTAAATAAAGAGAATTTAGAATGGTATTTTTATGAATACAGCTGAGTTCCCACGAGGAAAGATGTTATTCAGAAGAAGGAGTTGGTATTTCTGTCTGTGTGCAGAATCTGTTAAATAAAACTTTACACTGACACTGTACATAGGATCCAGGGACAGGAACTAACTTCCTGTTATTGACTCACAAACAGTGCAACTTGTACAATACATAATTGACTTCACTTCTTATAAATTGAACCTCCACTGCTTAGTGTCCATGTAGTAACAAAAGGAGAGAGGAATTGTTTTGGCTTGAGCTGCTTTGCTCTTTTGCTTTGCTTTTAGGAATGATCTGACATGGTTGAATCCAGCCTAGATTTGAATTGTAACTTTCCTTTTTGTTTAAAGGCTTTAGCTAGAGAAACCAAGTAAAATCAGTTTGTAGCAAATGCATAAAAGTATGAAATGGTAAGTCTGCAATTCTTAAATTGATTTGCAGCCTGGGTTTCTTTATTAATATGTCTCCATAAAGGATAGACACGTGCAGACATCATGGCTCTTAGACAGGACATGCCTCCTTTAAGAAGAGAGCATCATTATTAATATTATCATGAGGATGATTATTTTCCAAGAGTCTGAGGATGGCTGATGAGCCTCATTTGCGATTTATAGATTTTATGGCATTTAGGGCTTTTGTTGTCATCTGGGATGTCTGCTTGTGTATTATTAGTTCAGGTGATGGCTTATACTTTTCCCCACTCTCATTTTTCATCTTCATCTTCTCATGGATTGGTCTCAAAATGCTGGGTTACTTCCCACAGACTCTGCCTCCATCTGGTTCAGTTCAGCGTGATGGGCTTCCAGGAGTTTATGTCAATGTTGCTTTCCTTGAAACATAACTTCCACAGTACTGGAAGTGTTCCAGATCTCCGAGGTTCTCATTCATTAATCAAGGGGGCTTGGCTATGTGCATTTGGAGCTCACTGATGAAAGACGCTTGTCTTCTGAAAGTTGGGTTTAATTCCCATCTTCTCAGCTGCCTTAGTAAAATGTCAATGATTCTCTGAAGATTCATGTCCAAAGTGGCACTTACTGCAGCATCATCAGTTTATTGGACCTCAGTAACTGAAATTGGGGTGGTCTTAGTTTTTCAGTGCAATCATCTGAGATTAAATAATTTACTGTCTGTTTAATAAATAAGCTGTAATCTATCAGTGAGCTTGTCTCTAGTCAGTTGGAGCATAGCCACCAGGAAGATTGAAGAAATAGTTCAGGCATAAAACAACCTTATCTAACTCATTTCTTAACGTCAGAGGGGTCTTTAATGGATCTGTTGCTAAGAATGACTGCTCACATATCACCACGAAACAAACAAACTATTGCACTTCAGCAGAATCTTCCAGCATTTGTCAGGATTTACAGAGTTTATGGCCATGGTCAAGTGAAAGCATGCTGTTTGGAGAGGTTGATGTTGTTCACATTTTTCTTGTAGTTGGTAAGCTCTAAAATTCATGTTGGCTGTACCTCTTGGGAGTGAAAACCCACATTGAGATTTGGAGAGTAGCCCTTCAGCAAGCATAATGAATCGGTTCAAGGGTTTTTGTCATGATCTCTGCAGCAATGAAGAACAGGAAGCTGCGCCTATAATTTCCACAGTTGGATTTGTCCATCTGCTTGAAGATTGTCCTTGAGATTGAACTTTCTCTTCATTCCAAACCCACAGAATGAGCGATTGGAGATGGATCGCCACTTGACACTTCTGGCTGACGATCGTTATGACTGCTTCAGTCTTATATTTTGCACTGATGTGCTGGGCTCCCCCATCATCGAGGATAGGGATATTTAGGGATTCTCAGCCTCCAGTGAGTTGTTTACTTATCCACTACCATTCATAACTGGATGTGATAGGGCTGCAGAGCTTAGATCTGATCAGTTGGTTGTGCTTAGCCCTCTCTCTGTAAATTGCTGCTTACGCTGTTTGCAAGTAGTGCTGTTTGGTAGCTTCACCAGGTTGACATCTCATATTTAGGAATGCCTGGTGCTTTTCCTGGCATGCCCTCCTACACTGAA
>NC_063341.1:19449966-19484122 GCF_021869965.1 Rhincodon typus | reverse complement strand
CTGTCCCAATTCTATTTACCCAGCTTTGGCCCATATCCTTTCGTGCCCTCAACTCATAAAAACCTATGGATCTCAATCTTGGATATCTTAATTGCTCCAGCATCCATGACCTTTTGTGAGAGTTCCAGATTTCTACTCCTCCTTATGCATCTGCTTTGTGTTTCAACCCGATTGCCCTCCCAAATGCTCAAGCTCTAATTTTAACTAAAAAACCAAAAGAACTGCAGATGCTGGAAATCAGAAACAAAAACAGAAATTGCTGGAAAAACTCAGCAGGTCTGGCGGCATCAAATTTTAACAATATCCCCTTGCCTGAATGAATGTATTCTCTGCATCTACCATATTTACTTTGAATTATTTTAACTGCCTGCTCTTCAGAACAGTTCTGAAGAAGAATTATGCTGGACGCAAAACCTTGACTCGGTTTCTGACTCCACAGATGCTACCAGACCTGCTGAGTTCCTCCAGCATTCTGCGTTTGTTGCAGCAAGTCTCTCAGTTCTATCAACTGTAAAAAATGTCTCAAAGGAATGAAATGGAATGGAGCACCAGGCATTGACTGAGACACTGGAAGTGGCAACTGCAAATCAGCATCTGCCAGAGACATGCCAGGGAATTCCTGGAAGCCTGGTATTCCAACTGGAACTCCATTAACAAACACATTGAATTCGACCCGGTGTACAAACCACTGAGAAACAGAACCGGAAGTGGTATCAAACACCCCAACAAACTAAGGCATATAAATAGCAAGTGGGACAGAACACTGACACTCCACCGGAGGCGCACTGATGATGTTACCTGGCAGGGTGACGAAATGTCTGCAACCAAACACACCGGCTCGGTGAGTAAGTCTATAACTTCAGAATTATTCCTCACACACAATGTCCCAGACAAGCAGTATCATCATCTTCACCCGTGTCCTGTCCCACTAGCAGGACAGACCCAGCCAAGGTGGCAACACTGGCACATAGTTGGGAAGGAATTGCCCTGGGAATCCTCAACATTCACTCTTGACCTCATGAATCCTCATGGCATTTGGCCAAATATCTGCTACTGACTGAGTTGGACTGGGTCTGTGAAAGACGGTAAGGGAACTGACATGTGGGAATATATACTTGACCTGATTCACAACAATCTGCTTGCTGCAGAGGCATCTGTCCATGACAGTATCGGAATGTGACCTCTGTGCAGTCCTTTTGTAGACAAAGTCCTATCTTCACAATAAGGACATCCTCTATAGTGATATGTGGCACTATCTCTGCGCTAAATAGAATAGATTTTGTACAGATCTTAAGGCTAGGAATTTAGAGGGACTGTGGGCTATCAGCAGCAGCAAAATCATACTCCAGCACAATTTACAATCTCATGGTCCTACATATCCCCCACACTACCATTAGAATCAAGTTTGGGAATCAGTCTGGCTCAATAAAGAGTGCAGGATGAATTTCCAGGAGCAGGTCCAGGCATGCCTAAACATGAGGTGTCAACCTAGTAAAGATACATCACAGGACTACTTCCATGTTAAACAGCATAAGTAGCAAGTGATAGACAAAGCTAAGTGATCACACAACCAACAGATCAGATCTAAACTCTGCAGTCCTGTTACATCTAGTCGTGAATGGTAGTTTACAATGAAACAACTCATTGGAGCAGAAGGCTTCACAAATAGCCCATCCTCACTGATGAAGAACCCAGCACATCAGTACAAGGGAAAAGGCTGAATCATTTGCAACAATCTTCAGCCAGAAGAGCCAAGTGGTTGATCCATTGCAGGTTCCTCCAGAGGATCCCAGCTTCAAAGATATCAATCTTCAGCCAATTCAGTTCATCCCACATGGCATCAAGAAATTTCTGGAGGAAGTATACTCTCAATCATCAGTAAAGTGATGGAAAGTGTCGTCAACAGTTACGCCCAGTTTGGGTTCTGTCAGGGCCACTCAGCTCCTGTCCTCATTACAGCCTCGGTTCAAACATGGACAAAAGAGTTGAATTCCAGAGGTGAAGAGAGAGTTACAGCTCTTGAAATCAAGGCTGCAATTGAGCAAATGTGACATGAAGGGCCCTTGCAAAACTGGACAGAGTGGAAAATGGGGGAAGACTATTTGGAATCTTGCCCAGTACATAGGAAGATGGTCGTGATTGTTGGAGTCAGTCATCTCTGCTCCAATACATCTCTATAGGAATTCCTCAGTATAGTGTTTTAGGCTCAATCACCCTTAGCTGCTTCATCAAGATCTTTCCTCCTTTGGAAGATTATCATCATCAGCAAGCATCCCCACTTCTAATGTTATAATGTTCAATACCACTTGCGATGACTCAGATATGAAAACAGTCCATGTACAAAAGCAATAACCAGGTTTGGGCTGACAAGTGGCAAGTAACATTCATGGCACACTATTGCCAAGCAGAGAGAATCTAACCATTACTCCTTGATATTCAATGGCACCACCATCATGAATCCTCCACAGTCAACATCCTGGGGGTTACTAGAAGCGGTGGGTGATAGAGCTCCCTAAATTAACACAAGCATCCTTAACTTTTTTTATTTGTATCTGGGCTATGAGAATCACTAGAAATGTCAGAATCTATTGCCCTTTGCTCACATGCATTTGGGAACGGGGTAGTGAGCTGGCTTGTTGAACTGCTGTGGTGCTTTTTGGGGATAGCAAAGCACAGTGATTTCTTTCTGTAGGCCATTTCAGACAGCAATTAAGATCAACCAGATTCTTGTAAATGTGGATTCACCTGTAGGCAAGACAGGTTAAGGATGGTAGAATACCTCCACTGTAGGGCATTAGTAAACCAGATGGGAGTTTACAACAATCATTTCACAATCTTCACTCATGAGACTAGTTTTGTATTCCAGGTTGAATTTAAGTTGAATTAATTGAATTATTTAAAGTTAAATTCTCCCAGGTGCCACGGTGAAATTTGACTTCATGCCTATGGAACATTAATCGGGGCTGTGGATCACCAGAATGACAACATTATTGCGATGCCATGTTCCCAGAAAATGGGTGATAGACCCATGGATGATAGCCTTCCCTAGCTCCCATATATCAGAATTAAGCCCTTCCTCTGGGTAAGTGAATGCACAACTGACTGAAGTTCTAGTTCCTCTTGTGTATTCTGCTGAATACACTGGTTTGCAGACATCAATGGCTCAAAGGAATAGGCTCGGATGTGAAGTCCCATGAAGTCGAATAGCTTACCACGTTTCATCACCTAGGCTCATGTGTGAAGAATGGCGAGGCTTTGGAACATAATAATGGAAGTGTGCTCAAAGTTGGGGTGTGACTTTGGGCATGGCAAAAACTGTTAGAAATATATAGATCAGTAATTGGTTGCTAAGTTTTCACTAAAGTCCCAGTTATGGCCAAAGGTTAAATTTGCTCTAAAATGAATTTAGTACAGTTAGCACAAAACAAGTCTTACATTTTTGGATAGATATAAAGTTCCCACATAAATAATTTTATTCCAAATCGATAGACCTTGCTAATAGAAGCCTGACTGACTACTGCATTACTCTTTACCAAGCATGTTGTCTATTAGTATTCATTTTATCTGTCAAATCCAATTAACTGATGGATTTAATACTGTTGGCACAATGAGACCAGGGATCCTGAAAACACAAGTTGTTTAGTTCAGTTCTCTCCTGCTCAATGTCCCATTCAGTTTCATGTTATAAACCACCTTGGCCTGTTATGAGATTGGGGGATTTGACATCTTCCTTAGGATGTTCTCCTGACAGCTGTCCAGTAGGAGATGGAAAATCCATGGTTTGATTTGATTTGATTTGATTTATTGTCACATTTACCTAAGTACAGTGAAAAGCTTGTGAGCAGTACAGGCAGATCATAGTACGGAAGGACGTACAGATCATAGGGTGAAAAAAAAACTTGGACAGAGTAAAGCATACAGGTTACACCATTCATTAGGCAAGATTGACATTAAGAAGATCAGCATTATTTGAAGTTATAGAGTCCATTCATCAGTCTAATAATAGCAGGGAAGAAGCTGTTCTTGAACGTGTTGGCGCGTGTGTTCAAGCTTCTCTATCTTCTGCCTGATGGAAGATGTTGTAGGAGAGCATTGCCAGCCTTTGCACTGCAATGAGACTTTGTAAGTGGAGTCCATGGATGGGACGTTGGTTTCCATGAGGGTCTGGGTTGTGCACACAACATTCTGTAGTTTCTTATGTTCCTGAACAGAGCAGTTGCCATACTAGGCCATTATGCACCCAGACAGAATGCTTTCAGTGGTGCATCTGTAAAAGTTGGTGAGAGTCCTTATACACATGCCAAATGTCCTGAACCGCCTGAGGAAGAAGAGATGTTGTTGTGCCTTCTTGACTGTTGCAAATACTTGGAAGTCCAGGACAGGTTGTTAGTTATTATTACACCTAGGAACTTGAGGGTCTCAACCCTCTCCACCTCAGCTCCGTTGATGTAGATGGGGGCGTGTCCTCCAGTTTCTTTCTGAAGTCAATGATCAGTCCTTTAGTTTTGCCGACATTGAGAGAGAGGTTGTTATTATTGCACCATGTCACCAAGCTCTGTATCTCCTTTCTGCATTCTGACTCATCATTGTTGGATATCCGTCTTGCCATGGTAGTGTCGTTAGCAAACTTGTAGATGACGTTCATTCAGAATTTGGCAACTCACTTGTTGGGGGGAAATACAGTAGGGGGCTAAGGATGCATCCTTGGGGGTCTCCAGTGTTGAGTGTTACCATGGAGGAGGTGCAGTTGTCTATCTTCAATGTTTGCAGTCTTTCTGTCCTTGGCATCTTTCTGTCCTTGGTTCTCTTTGATAGAAGTCACCACGGCAAGCAGGGACCAATCAACACATTGGCTGTTGTTAGCAATGTTACCAAACAAGTCAAGTAAGCCAGGGATTTTATAACTGGAAATTAAAAATTTCTGGTTCAAAATAAAATGTTAAAGTGCTTCAGTTAGTTATTTTCATAGATTGACTGTTCAAAGCATTTATGTACCCTGATTATACAACATCGTTCATTACTCTGAATTGTGCAGATTTTAAACGTTGCCAATCTACAAAATGACCCAGGAGCTATTTTTGCTTATTATTTGTGGAAAGTGGATGTTGCTGGTAAGACCAATATGTGTTGCCCATCTCTATTTGCCCTAGAGATGGTGGCAGGTAGCCATCTTCTTGAACTGTTTCAGTTCACAAGGTGGGAGGGAGTTCCAGGATTTTGCCCAAGTAACAGAGAAGGAAAGGCAATACAGCTCCACATCAGGCTGGTGTGTGACCTAGAGGGGAACTTGTTGTTGGTAGCATTCCAGTGCGTCTGCTGCTGTTTCTCTTCTAGGTGGTAGAGTTTGCAGTTTTGGAAGATACTGTTGAAGGAAGCTTGGTGAGTCGCAGCAATTCACTGTGTAAATAGTACATGCTGCTGCTGCTACTTGCAGTGAAGGGAGTCAGTGCTTAAGGTGCTGGATGGGGTACCAGGCAAGTGGCCTGCTTTGTACTGGGTAGTGTCGGTTGTCTGGGGTACATTTGGAAGTGGAGAGTTTCCATCTTGCTCCTGACTTGTGCCTTGTAGATGGTGGGCAGCTTTTGTTGAGTCAGCAGGTGACATACATGGCATAGAATTCACAGCCTCTGGCCTGCATTTATTTACATGGCTGCAGTATTTATATGGCTGTTCTAGATCAGCTTCTACTTAACTTTTGAATCATAAAGACTAAGAAGGTTTGACTCCTGTTCTATGTTAATGAATCTCAGCCAGGACAAAGCGTTGGTGAAGTTTGCTGATGTGCTCCATTGCTGAATAGGTAAGGAGGAAATCAAACAACATCACTATATAAGAAATTTGATAGAAGTGAACAGGCTGAATATAAAAGGAAGGCGTGATTGACTGTAGTGATGGCCTCCATGTTTAAACAGCTCACTGACTAGACCATCACATGAAGAATAGTTGCTTCGATGAGGTAGGGGAGAACTACCAGGTCTCAGGTTGGGCTAGACGCTTCAGGAAGATGGAAGAAACTATTCAGAGAAGTTGGAAAAGAAAGCCACAAAATATTTGAGATAGGGTTTCACTTTGGAAGTAATTGAGTATAAACTGCATTTGAAAATGCATTGACTTTCTGAAGTGAAGCTATGGCTCAAGTTGCCACTCAATCTTTACTTGCATAAGTTGCAATTGTAAAACCTTGTATGAAGTGTTTTAGAATTTTAGAATTTAATTTTAGAATGTTTACATTTTCCCTTTCATTTAAAAATGACCCCTTGGCCTATCATTGTTGACACAGTGGAAATTGAGGAGTCTGCTTGAAAACTGACTAATTAGTGGAGTCTGGACATTCATAATAATCTATTCTGACGGTGTGACCAATTTTGTAAATGGACCTAGTTTCCAGGGTGACGCTTCTAAGCCAATGTAGAATATGATGGAAGCATAATTGATTTTGGATCTAACTTGCGCTTGAAATTACTCAGTCTTTTGGTTTGGGTCACGTTTGGGTGAATAGAGTTCACACAACCCAGATAAATCGATTATCAATTGAGGGCAGAATCTTCTAGAGGTCTGAGCAATGTAGGCTGTGCCAAGATTTGTGGCCAAATTAGATGATAAGTTCAGTGAGGCCCATCTTGATGTTGGGACAAACTCGATGCATGTTTTATGCCTTTGCCAAACAGTGAGGTGGCTAGCAAGTCGCCAATTCAGGGGGATTACTGCTTGTTACTAACAGCTCTACTGGCCTCATTAATATTCAGCTTTCTAACTTACCAGTTGTGCCAAAAAAAGGTAGGCATTGAGAATTCTTGATGGGAAAGTCAGAGTGGGTAGACAAACAGGAGGCTGGAAGAACACAGCAAGCCAGGCAGCATCTGGAGGAAAGGAGAAGTCAACATTTCAGGTATTACCTTTCTTCAGGACTCCTGGTATCTAACTTGTGCCAGCCTCATACCACACTTGCAGGACCCTTCCCTTGTCAATGCTGCACCCCAGGCTGGACTGGCAGCCATCATTTTAATGCTGCAGTGAGGACAATGTGCTCTCAGGGACATGTGCCAAGCTCATGGATTAGACCAGGCTGTATTTCTGGTCTGTTTGTGGTCATAGTCCTTGCTCACTCTGAGCTGACCTGCATTCTCACAGCATTCCTGCCTTGTCGTCCCTTTTTAACTTTGCCCTCTCAGCCAGAGATACCAGGCTTGCTGTGCTGCTTATTGTGTTGCAGTTTTGTTCAGACACAAATCCAGGGAAATCGTTATGGTTGTGAACAGTCCCTCAGTCAAGTCAATGAGGATAGCTTTTGTTCAGGGGTTTCCATCACAGTAAGTTGGGGGCAGCCACCTATACTAGTCTATCGCCTTGGACACAGTCAGTGGAAGAAACTATTCAGAGAAATTGGAAAAGAAAGCCCTTTTCAGGGTGACCAAAGTTAGAGTGGTCACCACATGAAGCATGAGGAACCAATTGTTTGGCAGCCCACCACCTGCACTCCTTCTGCACAACTATAGGCTATTTTCCTCCTGGAATGATGGACAGGCTGGTGAAATTGGTGGCACAGTTACTGTTACTGTTGGTGCAGTGGGGAGGAAGCGCAGAGTGCATGCATGATTACCAGTGTCAGAGGGTTGGAGGTGACAGTGAACGAGGGAAGATATTGTAGCCACAGAGAGTAGTAGAGCATGAGCCTTGGTGGGTGGTGGGTACAGTGGCAGAGAGAGAGTGGTTGGGAGGTAGGGGAGAAAAGATGGAGAGAGAAGAATTTACTCTGTCAGAGTGGAGAAGGATATTGACTTTCCTGCATTGATGTGCATCCTTCCCCATGGATGTGACTGCACTGATGGGTGGTAATCTGGGTTCAGGCTGACATGGTCGAGTGCCATAGTCTCCATTGCTTGTCCGGGCCAAGAGAACATCTTGCTTCTGCACCACCCCATCCAGTAGGATCTGCAGACCCATGTTCAGAAAACAGAATGCCAGATTCCCCGAGTCTGCCATTGCTGGGACAAATGTCAGGAGCTGTGCAGGGTACCTTTGTACTGACTGGGTGCACAATGGCCTTTTAGCGATGGAGCTGGCGTCAGGGATGTTGGTCAATTCTGGGTCAACCTGCTAGTGTCAAGTTGTTCCAGGAATGGTGCATGGTAAGATGGGGCTAGAGTTGGCTGGGAGGGATATCTAGGGGTCAGGTAGGTAGTTAATGAGATGGTTCAGTAAAATATCATAAGAAAATCCATAAGGAAATCCTCATGGTAAGAAACACTCCAAAAACTCAATGCAACTGGCACTTAGCCAAAGAAAAAGATATAATCCACTTTGTTTTAATTCGGATGAGTTTTCATTGATTTAACTAATACATGCAATTTGTGAACTCCACAATGAGATAATATCTGGATATAGTTCCATATTTTCCAGGGTGGCTTCCTTTGCTATATAGTTAGTCTCAGCATTTTGATTTCAAGTTTTGCATAAAACAGCCCCTTCACCCATTCACTAGGGTTTCCTTCCATATCAGAATATAGAGGTGTTTGGCAAGACTTTTATCGCCCAACTGTAATTGCATAGGTTTGCTAAGCTGCTCATGAACATAGCAGTCAATCATATTGGTGCTGGTCTGGAGTCACATATAGACTAGGCAGCATGAAGATGGCAGGTTTCCTTTCCTAAAGGACAATAGTGAACCAGCTGTGTTTGTAGAGCCATACAGCATTGAAACAGGCCCTTCAGCCCACCATGTCTATGTCGACCAACAAACACTAAACTACACTAAATCCCATTTATCCACACTTGGTCCATAGCCTACTATCCCTGGCATTTTAAGTATTCATCCAGATGCTTTCTGAATGTTGCAAAAGTACTTGCCTCTGCTGCCCTCTCAGGCAGCATGTTCCATATTTCTACCATCCTCTGGGTGAAAAGTCTTTCCCTCAGATTTCCTCTACACTACTTGCTCCTCCCTTTAAACTTATGCCCTCTGCTCTTAAATATGTCTGCTGTGGAAAATAGATTTTCATGATCTACTCTGCCTATGCATCTCATAATTTTGCTTACCTCAACAAATACCCACCTCAGCCTCTTCTGCTCCAAAAAAGTAAACCCAGCCTATCCAGTCTTTTCTCATAATTGAGACTTTTCATCCCAGGCAATATCTTGGAGAAGCTCCTCTGCAATGCAGCCATGTCCTAGAGTGGCAACTAGAACTGCATTCCATCTGTGGCCTAACTAACATTTTAAAAAGTTGTAACAAGACTTCCTTGCTCCTATATTCTATACATCTGCTAATGAAGGCAAGCATCCTGGATACCTTTGTCACCACCCTGTCTACCTGTGCCAACACCTTCAGGGACCTGTGGACTTGTACATCAAGGTCTCTTTGATCCTCAGTACTCCCTAGGGACCTACCATTCATTGTGTAAATCCTTCTTTTATTAGTCGTCCCGAAATGTATCACCTCAAACTCATTGGGATTAAATTCCATCCATCATTGCTCTGGCCAATTTACCAGCCAATATTAGACTGTAGCCTGAGACCATCTTCCTCACTTTCAACATTACCACCAATTTTCAACACATTTACAAACTTACTAATTATGCCTTTCACATTCATACCCAAATCATTAATGTACATAACAAACAGCAAGGGTCCCAGCTTTAAGCATAAACTGCTTCGTGGTCTCTTCTAGTGATAACAAGTTTGTAATTGGGATTTTCAAAAAAAACTGAATTCATATTCTTAAATTGCTGTAGCAGAATTTGATCTCCTGTTCTCTAGATTGTTAGTCCAGGTCCATTTACTGATTCTTTAACTTGTTACAAATGGAAGGTGACAAATTGCTTTACTGTTCAGACTAAGGTTCTGAGGTGGTATTTTTGCATTCCTATTACAGTAATAATGCTACATTACCTCAGTAGGCACTTTACACATAAGAAACTCAAAGACATAATGAAAAATTCAGTGAGGCAAGGCCACTTTACAAACTCATTCTAATTGAATTCCAAGTGCACGTTAGATTTTTAAACTACATTTAATTATATGCCTCAAACAAATGCACAGAGGAAACTGTTAAAGTCAGAGGTTCCTAACTAAATTAGATGTCAGTGGCTGATGTAGTCACTGAGACTCTGTGTGGTAAATAACAGCTTCTTTTGTCATCAATCTCCACCTGGTCCTTCACATCAGAAAGTTAGCTGGCTTCTTCCATCCTGCACAGCCTCGATCCTTTCATCTAAGTATCACAGCTTAGAAGTTTCTGTTAGTTGTGTCTAACCCCGAGCCAGTATTTGTCTGAAAACCCCCCTCTGAGTGTCCCTGAGGTGAATCAGTTTATAAACATTCGACAAAAATGATACCAGAACTTGATACTTACATAAGCTTTGATCTCAAGTTTTTTAACGTTTCAAATTTATAAGTGTAATGCTTCTATTGGAAACAATGCAATTGGATTAAAAGATTCGATATCACTTCTTTTCTGTCTCACTGAAAGCTCAGAATCCAATGCATGTGAAGAATATATCAAAAAACCACAATTCTTCAAAGTCAAATACAAAACTCATGTAATCCTATAAGAATACCCCTTGGCCAACATTGTAGGTTAGATTATCAAGATTATCAAAATAAATGCACCCAAACTAGTTCAACGATACAAGTCTACCTAAGTATTTAATTTAGAAAATAGAAAGAAAGACCTTACTATATAATAAGGACTCATATACCTAAAAAAGGCAACTAACTTTTTTTAAATTTGAACCTATGAGTTGTATCCATTTGTATTTTCACCATCATTAAATGGCTTTTTTAGGACTGTAGGATGGTAAATGCTAGATGTTCTCCAAGAATGAATGATAGAACAACCACTTTGTTGAGGCATATATGACATGGAATTGCAAAGGTATAGTAAATTTTGAAAATTTGTCAATAATATCAAATTTGAAGCTGTAGCAAATAGTGAAGATGCCACCAATTAATTGCAACAGACAAAGATATGCTGCTCAGTAGATGGGCAGACCAGTGGCAGATGGAGAAAAGCAGAATATTGCAGATGCTGGAAATCTGAAACAAAAATAATCAGTGCTGGAGAATAGTCTTGCAGCATCTTTGGGTGTGAGAAAAAGTTAATGTTTTGTGCCTGATACATCTTCTCCAGAACAAAAGGCTAGGGTGGAGAAATTGGGCTTGTTCTCTTTGGATTTGAAAGAGGTTGAGGGGAGATATGATAAAGGTGTACAATTTTAAGAGAGGTGGACAAAGAGAAGTTGTTCCTACTATTTGATGCTAAGAGGATGAAGGAAATTAGATTTAGAATTCTGGGTAAGAGATACAGGGTGGGGATGATATACAGCAAATGATAATGACCTGGAGGGTGTGGGATGTGGGATGTGGGTAAGATCAATAATGTCAAAAGAAAATTGGATAGACATTTGAGCGGTGTAGGTTTTTCAGGCCCTGTGGGGATTGAAAGGTGACTGACGGGATTGTTCTTCAGAAAGTTGGCATGGACTTGATGGTGTGAGTGGTCTCCTACCCATTATGAATCCACAACTATATATAACAAAATGTTAATCCACGTTTCAATGTTATTTTGAAGATGGCTTTTGTCTCAGCGAATGCCACTGTGTTTACATTGTCAGGTATTTATAAGAAGTAATTGCCTCCCATTTTGTAGACTTTGGGATTGACTTTATACATTTCGGGTCCGGTGAACTCAAGTTCTAAGGAAGGATCACCGGACCCAAAACGTTAACTCTGTTTTTCCCTTCACAGATGCTGCCAGACCTGCTGAGCTTTTCCAGCAACTTTGTTTTTGTTCCTGATTTACAGCATCCGCAGTTCTTTCAATTTTTAACTTTATACATGTTCAGCAAACCTTTGATTAAAGCAGCAAATAGGTGACCTGCACTTCCCCATCCACACCATACACCAACATTAACCAACACTACTTTCTGGCAGCTTAAAAGTTTCTACACAAAACTAAGCAGGGGAAAAATGTGGCTTCTAATTACTCCTTGCCTGCCTGTGAGGAAAGACATGGTTTTAATCCAACATCTTCTCCAGATAGCCGAGCTGAGACTATCAGTTCAATATTCTGTTATCACACAGTTCCCAGATCAGACAGGCCGCATATCTTCGAAGAGCATTAGATCATATGTTATATGATGTTCCAATATATACATACCCACTGCACTGTCAGTAGTAACCAGCCTGTAGATGTGACAGCAGCAATAATAGGTAAAACCTATTTGCATTTACTGTATCTTTGCTCTATGTCATTAATAAGCACAGCACCCACATATATGCACATCCGAAATACTATAGCAGTGCAAATAGTCACTGTTTTTAATAAATGCCACGATATTTGTTTCAACCAGAGCTGAGTCTTTGTGCTGTGTGTTATAAGTCCTAATGTATAGGGAACACCCGGGTCAAATCATACAGGCAGTGGTATTTTACACGGAAACCACAAAGTGCTGGTAGCTAGTTGGCACAAAAATGCGATCATAGCAATGGCAGTATACAGACCTTTCCTAACCATTACTAATCATCTACTTGAAGTTTATAACCAATCATCAAGAATCAAAGCAATACAAACTGTTCTGAAATGTAGCAATTGTGTCTTCAACACCAATATTTGTCACTACCGTACCTCTGCTGAAAAACAGGCATTCTTAACTTACCCAATAACTAAATAGTGCAGTACATGGTCTTACCATGATTAGGTTCTTTGCTGGACCGTAGACAGCACAGGGTGGCTCCTCTCTGCCAGCGTTTGCCAGCAACAAGCAGAGTTATGGGGCAAAACTGCTTTCCTCAATGCCCAGGTCCTTCCTCTGTCTGTTGATACCACCATCATGTTTCATAAGAAATGGTGCAAAAGACATAAAAAAGGCAGATGTGACATTACCCAACCTCCTCTTTTGGTCCAAACACCACACACAGACACAAACCTGCTATGTTTAAAACAGCAATAAAACGGAAGCTGATAAAAATAAACAGAAACATTGTACTACAATCTATTTTTGTACTGTCATTTTTTAAAGATTATATAACAACCAAGGAAAATGTAGGACAAAGACCTCTGCATAGACTGGCAACCTGCTGAAATCATGTATGAGTTGAATCAATTTAAAGAAAGAATACATCTTTACTTCAGGGATCAACAAATGGCTGATAAAAAAAAAAGGCAGGCAGTCAAACTCTGTATTGCTTTATGAACCAAAACATTAAGATGGGTCAATTCCTCAGATATTTCTGATAATTACCACAAAATCGTGACAGAACTATCCAGCACTTAGGCGAGCATTTGGAACAGTGAGTTGAAGACAGCCTGTCTGAGAAATCATGTGACTTAAGCTAAATGATTCAACAAGCTACCTGGCGAGGTAGTTGCTGCTTTGAGTTTTATAATCAGAGAATGGGAGACTATTGGGTTCAGAAGAAAATTTTCATCCCAGCAACAAGGAAATTTAGTTTGTCAAGCTCTTTAGGTCATCAGAGCTAGAAAGAAGTCTTAATCTGTTTTAACAGCCTCAAAAGCAGCCAAAGTCAGAGAAGAGTCACTGAATTAACTTGAGCATGTGTCGCAGGGAGAGATGGAGAAAATCAGAACTGGTGAATGTGCAGAAAGTGGCTGAAAGGATGCGTTTACAATGTGTCAGATCAGCAAGAAATTTTAAAGTGAAATTAGGACTGATACTTCATTATCTGTGAAGGATATTGCTGTGAAAAGGATTGAATCTTCCTTTTCTGCTATTAAGATAAGCCATATATATGTATATTTCTAAAAAATGTTTTATGTAATAACCCTATACTTCTTTGTTACAAGTATGTTGACAGCCTTGTGTATGTTTAGTGACTGATCAACATGGGAAGCAAATTTCAAATAGGTTATGAGTTATCAAGCCAGGTTTCACTTTGGAATTTGACTTGTCCAGTCATCATCTGCGATCTTAAAACTCTTCATCTGGAGCTTACTGCTTCATCTGGAATCTTGTAAGAAAGTTAAATATGTTGCATGTACAATGCTAACACACAGAAAACGTCACATCTTCCTTTAGTGATATTTTTGACAAATGAATCAAAAATCAACATTTGATTATGTAAATAATAAAAATGACAAAATCACTTTTGATCTTAATTATTCAGACATTGAAGCTTTGGTTTGATTCACTATTGTGCCATGCACCTAGTTACAGTGAAAAGTTTTGTTTTGTGTGCAGTACAGACAGATCATACCTTACAGAGCGCATTAGGGTAATGGAACAGAGCAGGAATACAATGTTATGGCTGCAGAGAAGGTGCACAAAGGGCAAGATCAACATTTAAATTTGTAAAAACAATACATCTTTACTTCAGGGATCAACAAATAGCTGAGAAGGAAAGGCAGGCAGTCAAATTCTGTAGTACTTTATGAACCAACACATTAAGATAAGTCAATTCCTCAGGTACTTAAACTGTACTAGTAATTCCTGGGTTAATTTACTCTGTACCAATGTTAGCTTTAGCCCCTCTCGAGTTTTGAGAAGTCAACAAACAAAAAAAAATATAAAAATACATCATAAGAGTAGGCTGCTCATTTAAAGGGAATCAAGTAATACATCAATATACCACCAAATAAATTATTAATTAATTAAGTACTTTGGTATGGAACAAAATGTTCTCAGAAAGCTGCTTCACCTAAATTCTGTCTGTTTCTGCATTAGCTATAGAAGATTGTGACTCATTCTAGTATTTTCCCAAGCATATCAATCTCATTTGCCAATGAGTGAGGCTTGGCAAGGGAGACCATGGCAGTTTTCTCATTAAATTATAAAGCAGGACTTATTAAAACAAACCTAATAAGTTTTTGCAAGGGTAAGAGTCACTTGTTTTTCTAATGTGCAGTTAGGTTAAAAGGAGGTGTATTTAAAGAAAATTTGATTAAAATAACACAACTGGAAATAAAAAAGTAAAAAGTGCTTATGACTCCCATTTTTACTGTCACTTTTCATCAGTATGTTCCCAAAGCACTTTTGACCCTTTGATATTTATCCAAAATATCTTTGCCTCAATGATAAAATGGCAGTACAACTGCAGCCAAAATGAACTTTGAATGTTCTGCCTGACCAGAGGTCACTTCAGAAGAGGAAGAAGAAGTTGGGACATGTTTGGATTTTTTTTAACTCTGATATAAATCATTGTATAATTAGCTTAACAATACAGTTATTGAAAGTAATGTAAGCAAAGAGAAAAATCCACTTAGCACTGCAATAATATTCTTTCAATAAATCACTACCACATTTTGAGATTGCCACTGTCATGATAGAGAACAGTGGATGATTAAAGAGGAAGAGATTAGATAGTGTGTGTAATTCTTGGGCTAAGGAGACAGCTGCTCATGTACTGTGCCAGTAATTGTATAGCCCTGGAACAAAATTAAACCAGATTTATGACTTTTGACCTCCAATAAACTTTATTAGTCTATTGCTAATTAGTCTTAAACTATAAATAAAACGGGAAATCACACATGGAGTAGTAACAAGCAACTCAAGTGGCATTCGACAAGAATTCTGATAACTTGCTTTCCTAGTGATTTCTTGATATTCATTAATTATTATTGTTATTTGAACCCATATTAATTCTTAGGCTACTGGAAGCTGCAGAGAAATCCTAACTTCGTGGGCCAGTCAATTTTAAAAAAGTTCTTCATTCACACAATGTGACTCCGAAACAAAACCTAACCTCATCATGTGGAAAGCTACTCAAATGTCAAGACTAACTTTATTACTGTAATTCCAGTAGATCTCTCATGGAATTGCTTACAGTAAGTTAAGAGGACAGCTGTTTGATAAGGGCTGAAGCATTATATGATCTAACATTCAAAGGATTATTCTGGAGTTTGGGCAGCAGCATTGTCTTTCAGGTAATAAAGCTAATTTCAGAAAACTAGATCACAATGACTATTACAGAGTATTTTCTGTTGCTGCAAACCATTTTTTTTTAAATTGCAGAAAATAAGTGTCATTTGTAGCAATTAGCTTTATGCACAGGAAAAAACATATGTCTTTAGTGTGATAGCGTTACTTCAGGGTGTCAGTTTAGCTTAGTTGGTTGGATGGTTGGTTTGCCAACAGCGTGGCTTCAATTCCCATCACTGACTGAGGTTACCATGAAAGACTCTCCTTCTCAATCTCTCCCCTCGCCCGAAGTATGGTGACCCTCAGGTTAAACCACTACTAGTTGTGTCTCTCTCTAATGAGAGAGCAAGCCTATGGTCTGGTAAGACAACACATAAGTGGCACTTTGAAACTCACCCTGCATTGTTCACATTAAAACAAAGATAAACTAATAATCATTAAAGAATTTCCAAGCATTGCTACAAATATGATCATGGCAGTGAGTTTTGGGACTGGAATGCTAACTGTGCTGAAAGTACATAAATGGTTGCTTCAATGCAAAATCTTTGCAGCTTGGAATAGTTTTCATTTTGCAATGTCCTCTACAACCAAAATAAATTCTTAGCCTGCCAAATATTTACCAGCTCTACAAACGGGTGCAGGCAACACATATCCAAGCAAACTGCCCAATGCCAGCTTATGAACAAAAATTTCAATCACGATAAACGTTGATATGGTCACTAGCCATTGCAGTACTGTAAAATCTTTGCATACTCAGTCAGGGTGCTATAATAGACCTTTAACCTTCACATTATGAGTATCAACTGAAAAACTCCTTCTAAAAACATATGTGGATGAATATGCATATGTAACCAGAATCATAGAAGTCCTAAAACATAGAAATAGGCCTTTCGACCCATGAAGTCCACAGTGACCCCCCAAAGTACATCCCACTCAGACCTACCCTCCTTCCGTATCCCTGTAACCCTGCATTTCCCATGGCTAAACCATCTAATTTGCACATCTTGGACTGTGGGAGGAAACTGGAGCACGTGGATGAAACCTACACAGACACGGGGATAATGTGCAAGCTCCATGTAGACAGTCACCTGAGGGTGGATTCAAACCTGGGTCCCTAGCACTGTGATGCAGCAGTGCTAACTACTGAGCCACCTTGCCACTGTGCTGCCCTAACTGAAGGTAACAAGTTAAGGTAAAGTCGCCATAGTCCGACCGCACTGTAGGACTAGTCTCTCATTAGAGATAGAGATGACTGATGATGGTTTAACGTGAGGGTCAGTGCCTCAGGCAAGGGAAGAGGCTCAGAAGGAGAACTCATTAGCACCACCAACCAGCCATCCAGCCAACTGAGCTACCTGATCCCCAATACTTGTGGATAACAAATAAACCAGGTTACACATCTGTCCCTGGTAAGCAAATGGGCAGAATTTAATGTTGGCGATGGGGATTCTGTTCAGCTAGGAAATTTATGGGTACCTCACTTCACTTGTCTCAGGGAGGCACAGTATTATTCCAAGGCAATCAAACACTGACATGGACAGTGTTGGGCCTCTTGTGGAATTGAGCCATGAATAGAGTGGAAACCTTATCCATAAGAGCAACTAGAATCAGGGGGTGGCAGACCCTCAATACTGCTATCAGATATTACACTCAGCTCTCCACCAGGAATTGCTCAGAATCCTTGGAGAAATGGAAGTGTGGCTGGAATCGGAGTACAGGGAGGAGGACACCAGTTAGCAGGGGAGAAGGCACAATCTAGGGGGAAGATGGGGTCAAAAGCAAGGCTAGGTGGTGGATTTCTGTGGACCACCCACTCCTGAGACCAGGTTCCTTGACTGGGCAAAGTGTGCCTGAGTAAAAAAGGAAGCCCTTATTCTGCCAGTAAGGGATATGTGGAGCGAGATCATACCATCTCCTCAACTCTGTGCCTTGCATATACACACCTGATGCAAAGTACACTGGATGCACATTAATAAAGGTATTGACACATATATACTTAACAGTGTTGGAGAATCAACTGTTTATAATCTGTTAATGTCTTGAATGAATGACCTGACTGCATTCATACCAAATTTGCTGAAATTGCAAAGATATGTTGTTAAGTTAATGGCAAGGAGTCTGCAAAAAGACATGGAAATGTCAAAATGTAAACGGAGTATAATGTGGGAAATTGTAACATTGTCTACTTTAGTATGAAGAATACAAATGTAGAATATTACCTAAAAGGATAGAGACTGCAGAATGCTGTGGTATAGTGATCTGAATTTTTGGATGGGGTGTCACATTGGTAGTTTTCTAATCCTTTGATACTTCTCCAAGATTCAGTTTTACAAATTACAACCAATGCATCCACTGCCTCTGTTGTAATTTCTTTTAGAATCCTAAGATGCAAGCCATCAGAGCTAAGGGACTTATTTACCTTTTAATGCGACTTTTCCACTGATGGTGATGGTATTTAATTCCTCCCTGTGTTCTTTCTGTATTAATGGGATGTTTGAAGTATCTTCCACAATATGAAACTGGTGCAAAATATCTGTTTAACTCCTCTGCCATTTCATTGTTTCCCACAACTACGGTCCCAGATTCATTCTCTAAAGGGCCTATGTTCACTTTCACCTCACTCTTCCTGTTATATCTTATAAGAAGTGACGTCTCCTATGGTCTGCTGGAGGTATACAGAACAGACACATCGTGAATTCAGTGAACATACAACACTGATTTGATACCATTGTTACCATTCTAGAGTTCCTACCTCACCCAGCTGGCTGTGAGATTTAGCAGCATGAAAGATCACTCTCCTCCCCAACTCACTGCCACTATTTATAGGGATCATTCACAGATGCATACCTGGGTTTATTTCCTTTGGGTTTTGCTACAAATCTGTAGGTTTTTGGTGCTTTTCATTCTAGCTTCAATTTTCAAAGTTTCAGACAGAATTGTCTGGCAAGTGTTGAATAAGTTTTACTGATCTCAAGGCTTCTGCACAAACTATGCACTGCCAAAAAGAGTTGCATTAATGCACCTTCCTCTTGCAAACGAGCCTGACTGAAAGAATGAGCTGAGACCATTCAGAGCAAGAAAAACTGCAAGAATAGGGAGGAAGAGTAGTGAGGTGGAATGAGGAGATGGGGCGGGGGGGGGATGTGTGGGGGTGCGGATGGTCACTGTGAAGGAGACCCTATGCAGATAGGGAGCATTTCTACCTGAGGTGTCTGCCCTTCGCTGTTGTTACTGAAACCTATCACAACTCTTACCTCTCGGCAGAGCAAGACTGCATTTTTAGTCACATTAGATGATCACAGTGATGAATGTTAATGGATCTTGCTCCTCCAAGATTGCTGCCTGAGATAGGATATCAAAACTCCCACAAACTGCAGTGCACTGTTGCTCTAGTGGAGGTCTCCAGGGCTCTCAATTTAGATAGACATGATTTCCTTTCATTTTCTCTTCCCAGAAACAAGCAGGCAGTGCAAGCCTGAGGATTTGCTCACAGTGCAGGTTTTTTTCAATGGTGCAGTGTGGCATTCACTGCGAGGATATTATCTTATGCCAACTCTGTCTTTTTATGGAATGAAAATCTGGTGGCATCTGACCATGTGTAGCATTGGTATCTATGGATGGCCAATATCCTTACACCAATCATGATGCCTTCATCCTATAGCAGCCAGTATTTCAACTACCACAGCAAATAAGAAGGGTGAATGGGCTATCTACTGATGATGTGGCTTGTGACTCCCTTGTGCAAACAATGAAAGCCATGCTGCTATGAGGAATCTGATAGAGAAAACCACCAGCAAAAATGTAATAACAGTTTTAGCACCAGTTTCAAGTAGAAAACCTCCAGTCCCTGCTGTACTCTTGACTAATAACTAAAGTTGTCTGTGTTGTTATCGCACCAATTTTCCTAAGAGAGCTATTGGGTAATTATATTATGGTCAAATTGTGTAGCTATTGTATGGTACATCCCCTGTGACATCAGTCTGATTGTCTGCATAAGAATGTCATATTGGCATGGGGTGCCTTTCAAAAGCACCGAGTCTAAAGTGACATTGCTGTCTCTCCAGTCATTGCAGACAAACATCATAGAGTAAATAATGAGGCACAGTGACCAGACGATCAAAAAAGACTTTTACAATAATAATAAATTTGACAATAATAATAAATGCAAAGAAAACAGATCTGTTTAATCTTTGGGGCTTTCATTTTTCTTCAAAAGGTATGTTACTCTACCTACCTCGGCTCACAGAAAAATTGGTGTCTGGACAATTATTGGATTTCAAGATGTGAAATCAGTGTTGGTGTGTGTGTGTATATAATTATTAAAATCCCAGGAACATTCACATGGAATTATGTGAGAAGGAATACATTTGAGACAGTTGGAAGTTGCAATTATTTTTACAGTGGCTGTACAGTGGTAATGCCCTACAGGAATATGAATTTCAGTCCAAAGTGAGCGTGCCGCAGGGTATAAATACATTACACATTAAAATCAGTACAGATCTGCCCTTGGGCTCACACGTGGAATATAGAATTGGCTACAGCTTCTTAAATATTTGAGCTAAATATTATGAGGGCATAATTGACTGCAAAGCGAAATATTGACAGAATCAGAGAAGGTGAACATTTGATTGAAGAATGGTCTAGGTCTTTTCTTAATTTAAATGTTTTTACACACCCTTTATTGTTTTTGTACAATTCCATGATCTTTCACCTCTTAGTATCATGAAATATTGTGCTTAACTGACCTTAGATTTCACACTTAACCATATTCCAAAATCTGCCCCAGCTGTATACTGACTATTGCACTGAATACATTTAGGAAAGTAATGCAAGATCAAATTTCAAAAATAAAACGATAATATAGAAGCGAAATGGATTTTTTAAAGCAAAGATCTATCATCAATGCTCTTTTATTTTAAAAAAAGCAATGCAAATATTTTTTCACAGAATTTAAGAACTAAAAGCTCTTGCTCGAATCATGCTCTCGACATAATTGAACTCACAGCTCTCATACTGCTGCAACATGTGACTCAAGTCTCTCAAATTTTGACTGCTCCACCTTAGCTCTTTTTTTATGACATGTAAAGTAATTAAATCCCTCAGTACTGAAAAAAAAAGATAGGACATGCGTTTTTTGCTGAAAACATGCAACTTTAGTTGAAACATTTTGTCTTGCTCTCATCAAGACAATTTGCAAAAAAAACACTGTGAAAGGGGAACAATATTTTCATACTCTATGAGTAGAGCATGTTGATTGTTGGCAAGTAAATTCTGATTGATAGAGTTGTTGCCATGGACAGTGAATCAGTTGATTTATGCCTGACAACTGAATGCGAAGCTCTGTTTATATTTAGCTCAGGGAGGCTGACTCTGATTGGTCAAGGCATTGTCTTGTGGAATGAAACAAGTAATGGCTGACACCTATTTTGTCCGTTTGAAATAGTGCAGTGTGTGGATACGTTCTCTCTCCAATGTATAGTGCCCATTATATTAATATTTACAGCTTCCATAACACATTAGTAAGCCTGAATAGTTATTTTAAATTGGTTGTCAGTGTAATTCTTCACACACTCTGGATTATTTAGCAAATGCTGTACTGCCACTGTGTCACATTTAACATTGGACACTGCACTTAGTGTTTTGCAAGCATGGCCTGGTTGGTCATAGTCAGTACTTTCCTGTTGTGAGTAGCCAAGGGTCACACTATTGGATATGATCTGCAAGTCTTTGGGCTATATGGCTTACATAACTGGTAGCATATTGACAATGAAATTTATATACTACATTATTCATTTGTGTAGTAGGCAGAACATCATTTTGGCTTGACAGTAGCATCTCATTAGTGGTGAACACACTCTCATGAATATTGCATAGTAGCAGCATGAAACAGTTAGCTGAAACCACTTCACAAGCTGCTCAAGTTGATCACAGAAATCTGAGATAGACTGGGCACTTTTCTGGTGGCCTTAGGTCTATTTATAGGTTTTTAGGACATACAGTGAGAAATAATCTGTTCAGGGTAGCCGTTATCTTGCAAGTTCTGACTATGTCCTATTTTAGCATGAAGCTGGCATGTTGAGCAAATGGCTCAGACCCTATTTATGAGTTGCCAATATGGACTATCTTATAGAATGTGGGACTGTAAGATTTCCAATGTCTTTACTGCCCAGTGACAGTAAACTTGTGCAAGAAAATAGTAGAGAACATCTGTTCCCCAGAGAGCATTGGAACGTGGTTATTGAATATATTCAAAACTGCTTTACATAGATGTTTGATTTGCAAGAGAGTCAAGGGCTTGCATGATCTTATTGAATAATGGAACAAGCTTGCGGGGCTGAATGATCTACTCCTGCTCCCGTTTCTTATTAACTGTCAGAATGCTACCATCTACTGGATAATACTTCATTTTCATGAAGAAGAACACATAAGTAACACTAAAGGTGGCTTCTCCAGTGTCAACTGCCTCAAGCTGCTAGAAAATCTGGTGTATTCCTGTAGCAATGGAGAGTTATTTTGTACTTGCTTGCCTCTTAACCTAACCACTTCTTCTCTGTCCCCTGAGGGCACTATTGAGTAAAATGCTTTGAAGAGAAAGATGTCTAATTTTTCTCCAGCATATCTGCTGCTCCAGTGGCCTGTTGCCACAGATGGGGCCCTCATCTGGAGCTGCTTCACTCCAAATCAATCTAAACGCAGCCTCGGTAGGTCCTGACTGAATAAGCATAGCACAAACTCCTACCACAGGGGGCTCCTTAGATCTGTTATCCCTTCCAACACCCTACAATCCTCTGAGATATCAGTGCTCCTCCAATTCTGCATCTCAGATTTTAATCACTCCACCTTTGGTGACTATAGTTTCAACTGCTACGGTTCAAAACTATGGAATTCTTTAGGTAAATATTCTTCTCCGAACTGGCCTAAAAATCTGTCTGTTCAACGAATCTTTTGGTCAGTATGTTAAAATCTCCTTTTGTAGCTTGGTGTCGGTTAGTTGTGGATTGCAAAATTCGTGGGGTCACTTTAAGAAATGATGCTCAACTGAACACCTTAGAATATTGGATCTTAACAGAGATTAATGCCAGCAATGCAGCCAGTTGAATTTTAAAATTTCAATAATCTATGTAATGCACTATAAAATATGTAGAGCATCTGAAACTAAAATCAATGACTGAATCCAGCAAAATAGTTTGGTGCGGAGAAGAGAAGATGGGGAGATGAATTAGCAACGAGCTATTGGGATTGGAACAATCAATAATTTATAACAGCCAAACAATAATGCACTTTAAAACAAACCTTTCACATAACACTCTGCATTATATCTTGAAAAGATTTATTTTAGGTGTTAATCAGTCTATGTCACAGGTCATCACTAAATATTATTCGTAGAAAAACACAAACTTCATAACTGTTTACTTTGTAAAGGTTCCTTCCCTAAACAAGACTTCATCACTTTGAGATATCCCTTAGAATCTGCTGGAGTTCCTCTATTATTTTGCCCATTATTTTGACTAGTCCAGGATTAGGAGACAGAAAAAGGACAAGACAAAAAAAATTGATAAACTTGTGGCTCCAGTTACGTCAATCCCTCACGCACAAGCTGTGTCATCATTTTTTTTTACCAAGGGCTTAATGGTTCTGCCCACAGTTGCTAAATCTATTTGGATGTCATCTTGTTGGTGACTATGGATTGTGAATGCTTAATTACGTATTTTACATTGGCATTTCCCAACTCAATTGACTTAAAAACCATTCAAAGGAATGAAAGACGTACTAATTCGAAATGAGACATCCAGCATTTACATCAAGAGAAGATGGCCCTGATTTTGTTGGAGTGGAGTATTTCACCATGTGCCCTGATAGTTGGATTTGACTGCACATCTTTAGGTTTAAAACATTTTTACCCACCATGTCACTGGAAGTACATGCTGATAACAGCTGTGCAAGGGCAACAGGGCCTTGATAAACAACAGGATAAACTGTAACAATCCTTAATGAGTGAAAGTAAAAGATTGAGAAATAAACAGAGGAAGGACAGTGAAGGAAGATGAACTTTTACATCAGATCAGAAGCAAAAAAAAAGTAACAGAGGGAAAGTAAGACTGAGTAAAGAAAAAAGAAGAAAGAAAAGGCTAAAGAGGACCGACAATTTGACATTTTTTTATATTTGTAGAACAACTGACAATTTGAGGGAATGAGATTTCACAATTACAACTACTTCCTGAGCCAGAGAAGTTGTTTGCCCACTTTTAATGATTATCACACAATGTAAAAGAAAACTATGCTTTTATTGATTAGACTTAACATTCTGCAGGGAGTTTAAGGGGTAATTAATATGCAAATCTAACAATTTAATGAAAGTCATGGGGAAGTTTGAGGGTGAGAGGACCTTGTCACAAAGTTAATGGTAGAGTGGTGTATGTCCGTGAACATAATGTAGTGATTCCAAATTCATGGAATTCTTTCCCACAGAATACCTTTTCACATGGTTACTTTTTCAGCAAAATCTGGATCATTGATATTTGGGAACAGGAAAATGGCTCATTTGGGACAAATGGACAAGATCCTTTTTAAAATCAATATACTTCAATAAATATATTCCTTTAACCACTCTCTCCCTCACCCTGTTCCTCAACCCCATTAATCTCCAGAAACACATTTAATTATTTTTTGCAATTATATGTAATAGCCAGTAAACCAAATGCACATATCGTTAAGAGACTTGACAGTTGGCAGTGTAATTGAAAAAAATATGTCGATGTCTTCCTATTAAAATGAACATTATGGATAATGATTCCTCAATTTCTTGATGTGTGCAGTTGGTAGGTGAGGAACTCTGTGCCTAGAATTATCTCATTGTGCCTGTTCCTAAATGTAGTCATAAAATATCTACAACAGCCACATTGTCTCAGCCACAGATCCTGTCCAACTTTGCAACACTCTTGCTTCTCAGCCTCCATTACCTTTTGAGCAACATGCTTGGACCATTTCACTTAGATCAGTTCAGAGTCGTCTCCTTACTAAAGACAAGAAGCCTAACCACCTCAAGCTCTCCACATAACTGAACGTTTAACATTTAGGAACTAATTTTGTGATGTGTCTCTCCACCCTTTGCTCCCATTATTCCTGAAGAAATTGGATCTGCACTTGGCTTCAGGCACAATGCTACTTGGGATGCACGTCTTGATGGTATGAGGACCTAATCTACACATTTGTGGTCTTCAATTGATGCCAGTTGTGTCACAGTAGCTAACCCAATGGCAGAAACCAACATTCAACTGCCACCTTATTGGCAATAATACTCAAATAAGACCTGGATGGGACTTGGAATGGGTTGTGAGATGGGGTGCACTTGTACGTTTTAACTTCATAGCAAGAGCTAAAACAATGTTACACACACTTTTTATAGATGATTGCATGAAATACAACACAGTCTCAGTGAGACAGGCATGATGCGCATCCTACACAATAACTCATTTTATAGAGTGCTCCTTCACAGATGTTAAACCCCCAGTCAATCTAATGGAGGGGCGTTTGTTTTAGGCAGCTACCAGGGACACCTGAAAAATTGTGCAATAAAAAAATCATTGTGGGAGCAATGCTTGTGTACACCAAGAACAAGATTGCTAAGTTGATATGCTTTTGAGTCTATTTTGCATTTGGCATACACTCACAATGCTTACCAATTTTTAACCCACCAACTCATAATAATGCCATTGATTCACGGGAAAAAGTTGTCACTTTTGCTCCATTGACCACACATAGTCGTCATTCTTTAATGTAAGCCCTATGGTGTGAATGGTCAGGCTAACTGAACATTGGAGTTCTGCATCTGAAACTGATTCTATCCTATGCTTCTACCTTCTGGCAAGAGGTCACTGACTTCCCTTCCTGAAGCCAAGAATGCCATAGCTGAGTTCAGTCAACACAACACAACACAACACAACACAACACAAGCAAGGGATTAAACTGATACTTTCCCATTCAGCGTGGCTCAGTTCCACTCTGAGTGCATTTATCAGATGAGAGATCAGAGGAGCTAAGAGCCTCAATTATTAAGTGAATGATTTTTTTATGCTGGAAGTAATTGAAGGAAAATGAATTTCCAAAGGCTATTAACCACATTTAGGGGAGCAGCGGGTTCACTGCTATCATAAAACAATTAATGGAAAGTAGTATTTATGGGCTACAACTGTTTACAGCAAGTGAACATCAAAAATATGGGCACTACATATGTGTGGATACTTAATACAATTTAAAATATTGAAATACAGAAAACATTGGAAAATATTGCAAGGATTTCAAGAGGTTGACAAAAGGCTGTCTACAGATTTGCCACTTCCAAGACTGTTTCTCCAAGAGGAATGTTTCCTACTTTCCTCACAAATGTCAAATGTTGCTAGTACTGGATCTTAATGTCTTCAAGTTAAAACAGTTCAACAATAGCAGATAGAAATATGGAATATTTTGGAAACTGCCTGGTTACAATCTGGTTGCATGATAATGTCTTAACGTCATTCAAAGTTGCTAGGTTAGCTTATTTACATCATATTTGACAGATCCAAACTAGACTGGGTTCTTACTCAGTCCCTTGGGATTGAGAACGATTTATTTCCACTCTGGTTCAATGGACTCAGAGATGGCTGACAAGCTGAATGGATGATTTCATGTAGAGCTGGTGGTGACTGGGTAGATGGGTTGTTTGAAGGTTTGTGTGCTCCCTTTGATGCCTTGATGTTGCCTCTGCACATTCCTGACGACGTCTGTCAATGTGGTTGGCGTTTCTTCATTTTGATTGGTCACAAGCCACTGACTCTCATGAGTCATTAGGGATGGTTGACCTCCTCAGGAATGCTTCCAGGGCATCTCTAAAACACTAGCACTGTTTTTCTGGGAGCCCCTTCATAACTGAATTCTGAGGAGAACAGTTGTTATGGGAGTCTAATGTTAGGATTCTGAATGACATGCCCTGTCCAGCGGAGCTGGACCATCTTTCTTGCCTCTTGTAAAGGCACCACTGATGGTACTTCTTCAGTGCTTTGAGGTCCGTGCTGTAAATTTCTTTTTACAACACCTGCTAGAAGCTGTCATAACCTCCTCAGTAAATGAGACCGTGTGCATCCAACTGCTGCCCAACCTAGAGCTTAGTCACAGGTTTGAGATCCTTGTCCTCAAATATACTTTTACTCAGTCGGCTGAAGGCTGAGCTGGTTTATTTGAGGCAGTAATGAATTTCTTGTCAATGTCCGATTTCATTGAAATGAGGTTCCCAAGGCATAAGAGGTGCTCCACTGTTTCCAGTATTTCACTGTTGGTTTTAATTGACAAGGGAGAGGTGTTGTGTTGTGGGAGCTGGTTGAGGACCTTAGTTTTCATGTCTATCAGGGTTACCCATGACAGCGGACGAAACATGGACAACTGAAACAGGTGAGATGCTTAAGGGGCTTGACAGAGTAGATGAGGAAAGGTTATTTCCTGTTGTGGGAACGTCTCAGACCAGAAGGCATCATCTCAAAATAAGAAGCCATGTTTAAGAAAGAGATGAGGAAGAATTTCTTCCCTTAGAGAGTAGTGAGTTTGTGAAATTCTTTGCCACATTGGACTGTTGAGGCTGGATCATTAGGCTATTCAAGGCTGACATAGATAGATTTTGAGCGATAAAGGAATCAAGGGCAATGGGGAAAAAGGCAGGTAGTCGAGTTGAGGATTATCAGATTGGTGTCGTTGAATGGTAGAGCAGGCTTGGTGAGCTGAATACTTCTGCTTTGATGAAGAGTCATCCAGACTCGAAACGTGAGCTTGCTGTCTCTCTCTCCATGGATGCTGTCTGACCACTGTGATTTCCAGCAATTTTTGTTTTCGGTACTTCTGCTCCTATGTCTTATTCTCTTATAAAGGCAAGCACCACAATGACATTTCAAGGTGGTGTGTGTGTGAGGGAGGCAGTACTATTGATAAAATTCTGAAAGCTATCAGAAAGGCTCTCCAGGGAACACAGCCATTCATAGTCAGAGAAAGTCAAGTTGAATTGGGGAATTCAATGGGCTAGTTGGATCAGAACTAGTCTAACAGTGACATGTAAACGCTATCGATTATGATAAATTCTCGTCTGGTTCACAAATATCCCTTTAGGGAAGGAAGTCTGCTGTCGTTACCTGGTATGGCCTCCAGGTAACTCCAGATTCACAGTTAGGTGGTTGACACTTAACTGCCGTCTGGGAAATTAGACCAATAGACCATAAATAGGAACAGGAATAGGCTATTCAGCCCCTCAAGATTGTTCTGCCTTTCAAGAGGATCATGGCTGATCCGCTTTCCTGCCCTTTCCTGATAACCTTTAACTCCTATTGATCAACCTTAAATATATATACAAGGACTCGGGGCCCACAGCTGTCTTTGACAAGGAATTCCAAAGACTCTCAAACCTCTGAGAGAAGAATTTCAGTCTTAAATTGGTGCCTGTTTATTCTGAAGCTATTCCCTCTTTATGAGGGGAAATATCCTCTCAGCATTTACACTGTCAAGCTCCTTAAGAATCTGATATGTTTCAATGAGATCACCTCTCATTATTCTAAATTCCACTACGAAGAGTCTGAATCTGTTTAGTCTTTATTCATAAGACAATCCCTCCATTCTGGGCAACATCCTAGAGATCTCAAAACTGCCTCCAATCCAATAGTATCCAAAACAGCTCACAGTACCCCAGATGTGGTCTCAACGGCACCTTATACATAGGGATGGGCAATAAATATTGGTATAGCCAACAACACCTACAGCCCATTAAATAAATAAATGAAAAGGATTGGGGTGATGTTTTGGGGTTTGTGGTGGAGGTTAGGATATCAGTGTTAGGGATTGAGGAAGTCATTCTGGATTTTACACAAGAGTTACACTAAGTTGTAACAATGAATCAGGATTCAGTAATTGTAAATTACCTTTATTTACCTTTCATTTAGACGTTACTACATCAAGCAAGGCTCACTGAGATTGTTTTGCTTCTAATGAATTGTACACCACCAGGATTAAAATAAGTTTGTGTATGTAAGTACTCTCATGCACATTTAAGGAATAGAAGCTTCTTCCTGCAAGAAATAGGATGGAATTTTCCCTGTTGTGAAGGGGTGGGCTTCGAGTCCAGAACAAGAGGAACTGTTGTGAAATATTCCTCGGATCAGAGGACCGAAGCATTCTGGTTCCTGGGCTGTATTCTCGGATCTGGTTCAGCGCATGCAGTTACCCAGTCAGTAACAGCAGGTAGCCAGTCCAGATAACCCAATGCTGATTCAGAGGTTGGTGAGGGCTGCTGTTGGGAATTACCAGCCCCCTCACTCACCACTATCTCTGACACTGAAGACTAAGCCCGGCAGGGATTCTGCTTGCTGGTGTCCGGCCTGGCGTGAGGCGGGAGTGATGGGACGCCCCCTATTTCAACCTCTCACCTGAGATGTGGTGACCAGTGGGCCATGGCTGTGACTGCTGGCCAGCCAATGAGGCTCCAAAAGTGACAGTGTCCACATCTGGCTGTGGGTTGGCCATCCATGCACTTCAGGGACCTATCCACTGTCTGTATTTGGATGTTGATCCCTAAGGCAACTGTCTCAGGGAAGATCTCCCCAGTGGTTGCCATGACAGCCATTATAGGGTCAGGACCCTGAAATAGTCTTGACTCAAACTCAGTCTAAGGACAAAAGAATCATCCCTTACTGTTTGACAAAGCAAGGCTCAGTCACCTTGCTAAACATAAATAAATGTAGAATCGTTCAGTAGAAATTAGAGTTTTATAAAATGGAACATGACAAATTTATACAAAATTTTTGGCTGTGCCATTTCAGTACTGAGTGTACTTTGGTCAACTGGATATGACCATTAAAGCTTTAGAGCATATCCAGAGTGAATTTAACGGGATTCTTCCAGGGATAGCAATTTCAAGTCATGGTGTGAGGGTTGAGAAATGTTAATGAGCGATTTGAGATACTGGAACTGTTTTCTCTGAAGCTGAGAAAGTTAAGCAGAAATTTTATAGAGTTAAAGGATTATAACAATTGACAGCACAGAAATAGACCATTCAGCCCATTTTGTCTCATGCTGGCCATCCAGTCCAATTCCACTTTCCATCTCTTGGTGCACAACTGTATATGTTATGGCACTTCAAGTGTGTGTTCTAGTCATTATTAATGGTTATGAGGATTTCTGTCTCAAACACCTTCTCAGGCACTGAGTTCCAGATTCTCACTCCCCGTGATTCCACTCTAAACCTCTAAATCAAAGGGAATAGACCCTTTCTACCCTTAACTAAATCTCATAGATATTTTGAAAATTCCAAATAGTTTTAGTGTAATAAGTAAGGATAGACTGGTTAGTAAGGCAGTGATCATGGATTTTAAATGATTGTTAAAAGGATAACATTTGGAAAGGATTCTTTGCAGAGTCTTGTTATAGAGTGGAACACTTTGCATCAGACAGCTTTAGAATTAGTGATTATTGTGTGTATTAAATTGGATTAAAAGTTGAATCATAAAATGGACCAAAGCTAAGGAGAGAGAGCAGAACAGTAAATGTGATTAATGTGGACTGCTGTACCAAAGAGCTAACACAGACTTGATAAGTTGAATGGCAGTCTAATGCCTTGTAAATGCCTGTTAACCTGTGGATGGTTCTAATGAGACATTTAATTGGGAAAAATCAACTCTATTGTTCTCACCACCAGCACAAATTGGAAAAGCACAGACCAAGAGCTTGGAGAAGACAAGGTTTTGTGGTTTCCATATACTTGCCAAGACACTTGCAAATTCTCTCTTTGGTAATTTGTCACACTGTGGAAGAAGTGAGGGAATAAAAACAGTCATCTGAGGTTGAAGATGAGGCTGAGGACCAGGAGTTTTCCAAGAGAGGCATCCAAGAGAAGAGGATAGAGTAATGTTTCAGAGAGATTGAGAGGCTAGAGACCACCTTATTGCTGGCCACTCCCAGAATGGCTGAGCTGGGTTCAGATTTTGTTAGATTGCTTTTGAATTGGTTGCTAATTTGCCAGGCATCCCCAATGTAAAGGACATGCCTGATTTGTTGATTTGCTGTTTGTCACTTCTTGTACTGTAGATTAACATGAAAAATGAAACATTTAAATATGTGAATGTTACCTTCAGGTCAAGCCAAAATTAAACTGGTTGCCCAGAGCCTGCCCTACGTCAGCCTTAGGGAGAAAGCAGCGAGATAGTGCACTTCCATCATGTGGCACTAATGGTCTGCTGTTCTGAAACCATCTGTGTGGGGATAACATATGAGTCATTAGTGGGCCTTTCCGTCATGATAGCTACTGGGTTCGCAAATTCTGAGTAAGCTTCTTTTGACCCTTCCTTCACCTATATCCCTTCAATTTTTCAGAGTGTGCAGAGAGTGCAACATTGCCGTGCTGTATATAGATATCCTCTGACTGTGTTTAACCTGCAAGAGGTCATGCATTCTGCAACTTTTCTTTCCAGACTGCTGTGCTATGAGGGACAGTGGTCTTGTGAGCTGTCCATTGAACATCTCCCAGAGTGAAGGTCACTGCACTTTCTTAAAAAGCGCATACACATTTCAACTGCGATGCGTGAATCGTCATTGATTCCGTACTCTCACCCACAAGGTGGGTGGAAGTGTCGAAGCCAGGGCCTTACACATCGCCTGGATATCATCTTCATCCATACTCCACATTAACATACAACACAATAGGGTGCAGTCCTCTAAATTAAAATGGCAGTTGGCATAAATTGTGAAGGGGAAAGTACAAAGGAGATATGCGAGCAAGTTTTTTTCATGCAGAGTGGGGAACGTCCTGCCAGGGGAGGTGGTAGAAGCAGATCCAATAGCAATGTTTAAGTGGCATTCAGATAGACAGTGAGGGAATAGAGGGATACGGACCATGTGCAGACAGATTGGATTAGTTTAGAATGGCATCATGATGGCACAAACCTGGTGTGCCAAAGGATCAGTTCTATGTTTTCTGATCTTAAGGTTCCAGGATCCCTGATGTATGAGGCTGTTGGAGTCATGGACGGCTGGATACATCTCATATATTTGGGTTGTATGAAAAGATTCTTCAACTCTCACATGGAGGTGAATCAATCGGATTCAATATTGAAAATCATTCTTAGTAGACATTGCGATGGTGCAAATGAAACTATGACAGAAGTGATGGCGTATTTACAATGATTTAGCTCCCATGCTGCCTATGATGTCCTCAGTTATGTTTTCTTCTTCCTTTCACTCTCACTATGTCTGGAAGGTCTGATGTCTGCAATTGGGATGGCGGGAACCTGCTCTGTGATTGGTCCAGTTGACTTGGATGAGCTGGGCAGATGTCCATTGGAGGGCTCAGGAATGCTGACACCACATGAAGGCACCACTTCCTGCTTTCACGTGTACTGTTGTAGGTTAAGGTTGTGGAGAGGTGGAAGGACGGTTCATATCCGGAGTGTCCTAAGTCAAAGCCTCAGTGGTGCCCGTGTGCCACTCGTCCTTCCTGTGGGTGCTGGCTGACACAACTCTGTCTCCCTGAGAGGAAGGAGCTGCAGGAGTGAGGTCAAGGTGCCTGACTCCCTCTTGCCTTGTCATTGATGCTCAGCACCTATGGTTAGAGCATCGGAGTGTACATCCACAGGCAGCCACTGAGCATTTTGCTGGACCTGGGTCTCCAAGGCAAATGCTGCCCCTTCCATGGAGGCAACCAGATCTCTCATAACAAAGCCACCACCATAGTGAAAACTCTGAGGGATAACCACCATACAGGACCTCTGACAAACCTGCCGGATGTTTCGCTGCCAGTGTTTGCAGGTTGACTGAGTTATTAATTGCTGAGACAGCAGCCGTCTGCTCCAGAGGCCTGGTTTCCAGCAGTTCCTCTGAGTTCCAGCGACTTCTCATGGCCTCTTCCTCATCGGTCTGCCAAGAGGCGCTAGAGATGTGCTCACCAGATTGTGTCTCTCATCTTGAAGGAGTACTCTGCAGGTCAAAGCCTCAGTGCCAGAGGACGGTGCAGGTGAACACATTGCCATTGCAGAGTTCACCAGCTTCCTCCTCTGAGATGTTGCTGTTGCTCAGGAGTTCAGGTTGTGGCCAGTTCCTTGTTGAAGTTTCCTGCATGTCACTGGTGCCTGCATAAGAGAATTAATCAAACCTTGCAGAGAGCAAGAATAAGATAGTGCTAGTGGTAATCAGAGAGAAGCATTTCACACTGGGGCTAATTTGGTTGCTTGCCCATTGAGGTCTCACCATCACCATGTGAGCAGTCCTGGTGTTGCCAAGCCAGCTTAACTACCTTCTCCTGGCTGGTGTGAGGAGCATAATGACCGTCAATGACCTGCCTGTCTTGGATCTCTCAACTGAGTTCTGGGACAAATTTTCCAGCAATGAGGCAAAGTGACTGAGTATGATGGAAGTAGATCCAATAGCAGTTAGAGGTGATGCATGAGCAGGAGAAAGATGGTGAAATGTCCGCTGTGAGATAGTAGGAAGCACAGAGGGCAGGAATGATTAGGAGTTAGGGAGGATCATGTGTGCGTGAGCCTTTGCCTGTGACACTCAGAGGTTATCACTCTTAGTGAGATCTGTGTGCGATAGCAGAGTTAGAGTGAGTAATGTGCTCATAAGTGTGAGATAGCAGAAAGAAGATGGTGCCAGTTCCCCTTGGGGAGTACACGAGATTCCTTCTTGTGACACTGCTGGCCGTTCCTTCTGATAGTGGAGACAGCAGTAGCCCAGGCTGGCTCTGTCTGTCTGTGCTGCTCTGTCTGTCCGTGCTGCGCTGTCTGTCCGTGCTGTTGTGTCTGTCCATGCTGCTCTGTCTGTCCGTGCTGTTGTAAATGTCCGTGCTGCTCTGTCTGTCCGTGCTGCTCTGTCTGTCCGTGCTGTTGTGTCTGTCCGTGCTGCTCTGTCTGTCCGTGCTGTTGTATCAGTCTGTGCTGCTCTGTCTGTCCGTGCTGTTGTGTCTGTCTGTGCTGCTCTGCCTGTCCATGCTGCTCTGTCTATCCGTGCTGCTCTGTCTGTCCATGTTGTTGTATCTGTCCGTGCTGTTGTATCTGTCTGTGCTGCTCTGTCTGTCCGTGCTGTTGTGTCTGTCCGTGCTGTTGTGTCTGTCCGTGCTGTTGTATCTGTCCGTGCTGTTGTATCTGTCCGTGCTGTTGTATCTGTCCGTGCTGCTGTGTCTGTCCGTGCTGTTGTGTCTGTCCGTGCTGTTGTGCCTGTCCGTGCTGCTCTGTCTATCCGTGCTGCTCTGCCTGTCCGTGCTGCTCTGTCTGTCCGTGCTG
>NC_063341.1:19449519-19449866 GCF_021869965.1 Rhincodon typus | reverse complement strand
TCCGTGCTGTTGTATCTGTCCGTGCTGTTGTATCTGTCCGTGCTGCTTTGTCTGTCCGTGCTGCTCTGTCTGTCCGTGCTGCTCTGTCTGTCCGTGCTGTTGTATCTGTCCGTGCTGCTCTGCCTGTCCGTGTTGTTGTATCTGTCCGTGCTGCTCTGCCTGTCCGTGCTGTTGTATCTGTCCGTGCTGCTCTATCTGTCCGTGCTGCTCTGCCTGTCCGTGCTGCTCTGCCTGTCCGTGCTGCTCTCCCTGTCTGTGCTGCTCTGCCTGTCCGTGCTGCTCTGTCTGTCCGTGCTGCTCTGTCTGTCCGTGCTGCTCTGTCTGTCCGTGCTGCTCTGCCTGTCCGT
>NC_063341.1:19416948-19449419 GCF_021869965.1 Rhincodon typus | reverse complement strand
CTGTCCGTGCTGTTGTGTCTGTCCGTGCTGCTCTGTCTGTCCGTGCTGCTCTGCCTGTCCGTGCTGCTCTGTCTGCTCATGCTTCTCTGTCTGCCCAGGCTGGCTTGTTCTGGTGGCTGGGCCTCTTGTTGCAGTCATTTAGGAAGTGGACTGACCTTCTCTCTGTCACTCCATCCACAGTGCTCCAGATGTTTCTTAGTGAAAAAAAGGAGACAGCTCGGTTTCCTTCTGTGGCCATGTGTTGGGAGTTGTGTGATTGTGTAAAATGAGCGATGGTGAATTGGCGGTGGTTTACATTTATCCTGCACTTTATTGCCATTGACTTCAAAAGATGTAAAAGTAAGGTGAAAGGAGAAGTGAGCAGCCCAATTGCTATCTCCCAGTTTACATAATCGCATGAGGTCCAAACCAAGGGGAATCTTTTGATACTGAGTTGCCATTCCTGCCCACACAGCTGACACACCAGCCATCTGGACCATACTCGACTCCACCCGGGAAGGGTGGCTCTACACACTGATGACACAACCAAAATTGACCAGGCCTTGGCACCGCAGAGTGGGCTGGTGATATACCTCAACATCACAGCCACATCCTGCAATCAGTTTTCACTGCAAAGTACACCCCAAGTAATTCAGTAAAGCTGACTCATTACAACACTGTACCATCTAACCTCTATCTGCTCGGTTGTGTATAGTAAATGATATGTATGTTAAACTGCTGGAGCCAATGAATAACTACAATAAAGCAACACAGAAGTGTAACCAGAGAATTCCTATTGACCAACATCCTTCCTTAACACATGACATTTTGAAAGGAATTCCACGCCTCCTCCTTTTATGTAAATACCACATACATCACTATCTTCAATAACTGTCTGCAGTGACCACTCAGAATACCGGGCTAAAACAGTACAGCATTCCAGGCTGCACTTATTTCCTCTCAGTATTGCTCAGTGAATAAAGTTCCTCAGGGTAGTGATCTAGGCCCAACCATCCTCAGCTGCTTCATCAATGTCCTTCCCTCCAGCATAAGATCAGAAGTGGGGATGCCAAAGGTTGCATAATGTTCAGCACCACTTGTGACTCCCCAGATACTGAAGCAGTCCATGCTCAAATGCAATAAGATCTGGACAATATCCAGGCTTGGGCTGACAAATAGCAAGTAACATTCATACTACACAGATGCCAGACATTGACCATCTCCAAAAAGAGACAATCTAACCACTGTCCCTTGACATTCAATGCTGTTACTATCACTGAATCCCCCATTGTTAACATCTTGGGGGGTTACAATTGACCAGAAACTGAACTGGACTCACCACATAAATACAATGGTTACAAGAAAAGGTCAGTGGCTAGGAACACTGCGGTAAGTAACTCACCTCCTGATCCTCCAAAGCCTGTCCACCATCTACAAGGCACAAGTCAGGAGTGTGATAGAATACTACTCAGTTGCCTGGATGAGTGCAGCCCCAACAACAGTCAAGAAGCTTGACACCATCCTGAACAAAGCAGCCCGCTTGATTGACACCAAATCACAAACATCCACTCCCTCCACCACCGACGCTCAGCAGCAGCAGTGTGTACTATCTACAAGATGCACTGCACTAGAAATTCACCCAAGTGAGATAGCATCTTCCAAACCCGTGAATACTTCTATCTCAAGAGACAAGAATAACGGATACATGGGAACACCACCACCTGCAAGTTCCCCTCCAAGCCACTCACCATTCCAACTTGGAAATTCATCAGCATTCCTTCAGTGCTGCTGGATCAAAATCCTGGAATTCCCTCCCTAATGGCTTTGTTGGACTACCTACAGCACATTGACTACAGCAGTTCAAGAAGGCGGCTCAGCATGACCTTCTCAAGGGCAACTCGGGATGGGCAATAAATGCTGGCCCAGTCAGCTACACCCACTTCGCAGGAATGAATTTTAAAAAGGAGAACATTTACTTATGGATTTTTGCACGCAACTTGGGCATTATTATTTGCAAACTTGTTAGCTTTCATGTTGGAATCTACTTCACAATGAAGAGACACTGAAAACTGAAGTCCCCAATGCATGGTGCTTTTGTTAGTTACAATGATACCAAAAGTGCAGATATTCCAGATATATTTTTGGCCATTTTTGTTTTTAATGTTTATTCCTGAAAAAATGTCACAATTAAGCTTGTGCTCCTGGTAATAACTACCTTGCAAAATGATACAGAATTCCATGTATGTTTATTTATAACTTCAATGTAATATTAATATTAGTAACATCAGTATTAGGGATCCAACCTCACAAACATCAAGAGAATGAATCTGAGGAAGTCTCCAGAATACAATGAGAATTCTAGCTCCTGCATCATTGGCAGGTGAAAGTCCCATCGAGGGCCCAGAAAACTCTGGCAAGCTGAAGGCATTCAGTCATACATCCGATTAATTATTTGAGATAATTTGCCAATACCTTCACTGGAATAACATGTCTGAAAAACTTATCTCCTTATGGGATCGTTAACGGTGGTGTTCTGGCCAGGTCAGTAAAACAGGAAGGCCGCTTTGGATACTGTCTCGTTGTATACACCTGAAACAAACCTAACGTTATTTTTATCAATATCCCAAAAGTGCACAATTTCAAAAACCTTTTGTATCTGTGAAGGAGTAGGAAAAAAAGTAAAGTTACAGTTCAATAATGTGGCCATGAACTGATGAAAAATATAATCATTTTATGACAAATCAAACTGAGATTCTGCATACACACATTCATAAAGACAGAAGGATTAAAATTTCAGTTTGAAAGGAGGAAGACATCATTGAAGACACATTTCCTTTTATAACACACAGTGGAACACTGCAAAGCAAAACAACGTTGAAACATTGAAGTTTTCCTTCAGTTCTTTACATGGTAAGATTGAAAACATCATCTAAGGTCAGTTGTTGAAAATAATAGCTTTTTTAAATAGACAAGATGGTCACATTTGGCTGACTTCAGTGACCCACTCCGAAGAGTTACCTGGTGGCCTGGAGCCTGGACTTGCATGACCGTTAATACAGGAAAAGGTGAACGGGTCAGGTTAGCATAAATTGACAGAAATTGTGACAATACAAAGTAAGCTTGATAGCATGAGGACTATACAACGAGATACATGCATGCATATACATACATATATACACACAGAGAGATAGAAAAGCCAGGAATGCTTAAGACAATCATAATTCATGTTCAATATATTTTTTAAGATATGTGCATTTTGGCACTGGCATGCAATTCGGAAGATAACACATTCCTATTATCTTCGGATAGTCTTTCGTGTTTGGTTGGTTTTGGGAGACAAAACATTAATTGTTTTTTTGTTGCTCCAAATGTTTTAGGTACAAATGCAGCAATTTGCTGAATTACAGCTTTTATCTTTTCTGAAATAGCACCTTACCAGTATTAAAAAAAAACAAGATTGTACATAGCCCTTTGTTGGTGTTAACTTGAAGCTTTTCTGTATGACAAAAGTCCATCATCATGTTTCCAGGACAAACCTCAAACAGAAGCTAGTTGGTGAGTTGAAGGTTATTTGAAATATTGTAAGGCCTTTGCTTAAATGTGAGGACAAAAGATTAGGCCACAGAAACTCAGCATAATGTCACAATAAACTGCCCTGCCACCAATCGGAATTGACATTTGCAATTGTTGTTCACATATCTACTTTCACGTCTGGCCAGTATAGAAGCTCCACCCATTGCAATAAGTCTGATGTATAAATAAAAGTAACTGTTTGAGTTTTATGTAAGAATAGGTAATGGTAGCTGGGAGATTCATTGAAATGATAGATGTTTGAAGCTAAAGAAGACTTCAATTCAAAAAGTTGCAAGGCCAACTCCAATTGCATTTTATACACCAATATTATTGACTCACTTTCATCAGGGGTCTAGAGAAGGTTTTTGATTCCACATATTGTAAATGTGCTGTTAAATATTAAGTTACTGCCACAAAGACTGGTAACAATGATATTTTAACGTGCCTGATACTCACACTGGGAGCCAGTTGGTGTTAGATGAGGTATGTTTTAAACAGTAAAACTATCTGATAATCAACTGGAATCTCAAATTCCCATGGTCCAGGTAGTAATTTTCATGTTCATACTGCTCCAGAGGAGCCTGTAATTGTGGCAGTAGAAGATTATGATAGGAAGGACACTGAAGTGTTGACATACTGTTCAATTTGTTGGCTCTTGACACGAGAAACAGGAGTCCCATCAATATAGCCAATCAGTCAGATAACATAGTTACAACCTTGGATACAATTTCTAACTCTTCTTCTCGGATCATCCCTACATTTTAGAATTGACAGCCCAGGTTGATCGGACAATGCCAGTGCTCATGCTCCATGTGCGACACCTTCCCATTTTGGTTGTTGAGGCTTAAAAATGACATGTCCATATTAATATTGTTCCTGCTGTAGGTGCTGCAAAACAATAGGCTTCTCATCTAAACAGAAACTTCCTTTCATTCCTGGGCTTCAACTGCTCCTATTTAAGGTGCTGCATACCCTTCAAAAGCAGGCACCCTGCCTGATTTCTGGACCCCAGACCGGCGAGCTGCCTTTAGGTAGCACCTTCCATCCTAGCAGCTTGCCAAATTCATTTCACTGAAACCTGGCTGTGGAACGCGCATAGGCCTTTCAGCTGCCCACTTGATTTATGCAGGAGATAAACACTTCGCTTGTATTCTCATAGATTGGTCTTTAGTCATGGAGCTCAATTTTAATCAACCCGTCACACTTCAAATGTTGGGCTTGTTCTGTTTTTAAATCAACTTGGATGAAAGGTAAGCCCTAAGTGCTGAGCCTGTTAGTCTGACAACAGCCTATTGCCACTCTTAAATGTTAACATTTGTCTTACTTCTGACCAAATGCTTTATTAAATGTGCACTATATATATATGCTGCACAGTAATTACTGTTAATTTCAAAAGCAGATATAATGACACACAGATATGGCAGTAACACAAACATACTTCACAAGTCTATTATATTTTTGCATTTTTCACTGACTAATATTTTAGAAATGAGAATTGAAGGCAGGGCTTTTGTAGTTAACAGAAAAACAAACTGTAAGCAATTCTTCCTTCGCCCACTGCGATAACTATTCACACACTGCACATTGTTGCAATTTATTTCATTAACTGCCCTCATTACTGCTTTGCTTTGTCATCCACTACTGTCCTTTCTATCAATTAAAATCTTCCATTTTTCACAGAAGTACTTTATAAATGAGTCTTCTCTTCTTGTGTAGACAGTTATTTGTTTTTAACTCCCCCGCACTCTTCCTCGGCTCTGTAACTCCTTACAATCTTTTCATCTGTAACTGCTTTAAGTTCTGATGACAGGTCACTGAGCTGAAACATTAACTCTGCTTCTGTCCTACAGATGCAGCCTGACCCGTTGAGTATTTCCAGCATTCTCAGGATTTATTTCCGATTTCTAGCCTTTGTGATATTTTACTGTGAGTGCAGCATCCGATAGGAACAGCAGTGAGAGATCACAGCACATCACTACATAGAGAAAGGCGCTGTTTGAACAAAAAGAGAAAATTCTGAAGACAACAATAGGAACAGAAGACCATTCAGATCCTTACGGTCAGTCTACCATTCAATCAGATCATGGCCTAACTCTACACATTTGACTTTGCTCCATAAAAACTGAAAGAACCATGGATGCTGTAAATCAGAGACAAAAATTGAAATTGCTGCATAAACTCAGCAGTTCTGGCAGCATCTGTAGAGAGAAATCAGTGTTAAAGTTTTGGATCAAGGGACCCTTCCTCAGAACAGGCTGTTGGTAATCTCAATTGGGTCGAGGGCAAGTGAACCATCCTAGGGCACACTTGCCCCTTGCCCCTGGAATGGGGATGAATGAGAGTGCATAGAAAGGCCACCTGGGTAGTTTTACATGACCCCGTACCTCAAAATGTGTCGCCAGGAGACTATATGTTTCTGACCTACGGTCCTGGCCCAAATGCTCCAGAGAGATAATTTTTCCTTATCTATCTATTTCCCATTCTATCTTGAAAACTTCTCATAATTTAACCTTCAGAATCCAGGTTCTTAGTCCATGTCCAATGCCGATATATCCTTTGAAAGATGTGGTGTATTACATCAATCACAATACTCCAGTTGTGGCCTAATCCAAGCTTTATGTAGCTGAAGCCTAACACTGGTATGTCAGGCCTCTAGATATAAAACGCAGCATTCCATTGGGCTTCAAGTTTTTTTTAATACCTGTTCATGACATGTTTAACAATCTTTACATGTGGATCCTTATCACATCAATGTATCTCCATAGTTTCTAATTTTTCACCATTTAGAAAATCCGCTATTCTAACCTTATAAGTCCAAAGTGTATGATCTCACATTGGCTTTAATGATATCAACAGTTTTGTCCACCCACTTAATTATGTCACTAAGTTGGGTCATGCTTCCATCAGCACTGCCTACAATGCCTTACAATATCTACGTGTCAAAAGCAAATCTGGATCTGAGCCTTTCACTACCATCACTGAAGTCAATTATAAACACAATTGGCTGATGCTATGTGTGACGATCACATTCTGTCAATCACAGCATCTACAATCTCACATTGTAGCTCACACGATCCTGACCACTTCATATTTATCCCTACGATCTTTCTCTTGGCACTTAACTAACTTCTTAACCAGGTCATTTTATTTTATGCTCAGTTTCATGTACTTCAAATACACCAGACAGTTTTTTTGTGAGGAACATCCTCAAATGCCTTCTGAAATCCGTGTATAGATTATCCATAGATACTGACTTGTCATTAAGGGGTCTTTTTCAGGATGGCAGCCATAACTAGTGGAGATCTGCAGGGGTCTGTGTTGGGACTATAACTATTCAACTTACACATTATCAATCTGGACGCAGGAACTGAGGGCATTGGTGCTCAGTTTGCAGATGACACAAGATAGCTGGAGGGGCAGATAGTGTTAAGGAAGTGGGGAGGCTGTAGAAGGACTTGAGCAGGTTAGCTGGAGAGTGGGCAAAGACGTAGCAGGTGGAATACAAAGTGGGAAAGTGTGAGGTTTTGCACTTTGCTAGGAAGTATAGAGGCATAGACAATTTTCTAAATGGAGAAAAGCTTTGGAAATCTGAAGCACAACGGGACTTAGGATTCGTAGTTCAGGATTTTCCTAAGGTTAACCTGCAGGTTCAGTTAGCAGTTAGGAAGGCAAATGCCATGTTAGCTTTCATTTTGAGAGGGCTAGAATACCTCAAGAGCAGACATGTACTGCTGAGGCTTATAAGGCTCTGGTCAGACCGCATCTGGAATATTGTGAGCAGTTTTGGGCCCCATCTCTGCACTGGCCTTGGAGGGGGTCCAAAGGAGGTTTGCAAGAATGATTCCTTATCAATTGAGGACTCTGGTTCTGTACTTGATGGAGTTCAGAAGCATAAGGGAAGGTGTCAGTGAAACTTACAGAATGCGGAGAGGCCTGAATAGAGTGGATGTCAAGAAGATGTTTCCTCTAATAGGAGAGACTAGGACCTGATAGCACAGCTTCGGTGTGAAGGGGTGACCCTTTAGAGCTGAGATGATTATGACAAATTTCTTCAGTCACAAAGTGGTAAATCTGTGGAACTCATTGCCACAGAAGACTGGGGAGGGCAAGTCATGAAGTGTTTTTAAGACAGAGATACATAGGTTCTTGATTAGTAAGGGGATTAAAGGTTATGGGGAGAAGACAGGAGAATGGGGCTGAGAAACACATCAGCCATGATTGAATGGCGGAGCAAAAGCGATGGGCTGAATGACCTAATTCTACTCCTATATCTTATGGCTTAAAGGTCAAAATGTCCACTAAATAATTGGGTAAGATCTCGAGCCACCTGGGGAAAGAAGGGCTTGGTTATGGATTTTTTTTAAAGAAACATCTTAAAGGAGGATAGAGAGGTAAAAAGTAAACACGATTGAGGTAGGCACTCTGAGATTAGTCCCAGTTAGTTGGAAGCACAATGGCCAATGGTGGAGCAATGGAAATCAAGGGATGTACAAGAGACCAGAATTGATGGAGTGTGAGCCTGCAGGATTTCATTTTAAATGATCTTGGTTTTATACTAATAAACTGCCCATGGTATTGCCTGCAGTCAGTCAGTAGTTGAAAGGTTGTTTTATACATAAGATGACAACTGAGTGAGACATTTGGAACTTGCTCTATAGAATAATCAACCACAGCACAAGAGTTAAAAAAAAAAACAGTTTACCATTATAAATATGAACAGAAAAGTGTAGCCAACCTGGAGCAAAGGATTAAGGCTTGTGGACTGGAAGTACCTGTCCAGTGCAAGATTTTCATTACTGTGTACAGTAATTGAATGTTCTCTGATTATCTTTGCAAACTGTTATTTATACATAAAGATATTTACTTCACCATGGACTTACTGAAATCTAAAACAAGAGAGCTTCACACAATGTGAAGCTATGAATGAGCTGATTCGTTATACTTTAATGTTCAAAAAATGCAGAAGTGATAAGTGATTATTGGTAATAAAATAACACTTTGCCTAGTCTGTCACCTTGCTTCAATGACAAATAATGAGTTGCACCTTTTGAAACTCAGAGCTTTATGCCTTTTCTTTTTGTACAAATATTTTCCACTTCTCCACATTAATTTGTGAAACAAAGCCATTTCTTATGAACACCAAGTTTTATGATCCCAGTTGATGTTATGACTGCACAAGTCAGGTTCCAAACTAAGATTTAGTTTGATAGATCATATTTTGTTCTTTTTCTATTTACCATCGTGGCTTTTTTTTACAATGAAACATAAGCATGGAATGCTACATATTTGATTTTTAACAATAAAACAAAAGAAATTTGTTCACAAAGAAATAAATATAAAATAAAACAAACAAAGCTATTTACACAAAACACAATTTGAAACATTTCTAAACTCACAACTAAATAAAATGCTGCTATCTATTCCCAACACCACCACTTTACAGTGCTTAAATACCAGAGAGTTCCCTTTTCTAGGGGTTTGATTTAACTGTTTCATTTCCCAGTCTTGACAGCTCGATAGCTTCTTCCTTGATTATTCACACAACTGTGCTTAAACTATCTTAACTTCAAAGAACTGCTTCAGGATTTTAACTAAACACTTCTTGTCTGGAATTTTCAAACTAATAGCCTTACACTGGGGTAATCTAACTGTTCAGGAGTATTTGTAATTTGGACAAATTGTTCTTACATCTACAAACTGCTACCAAAGGTTTTTGAATCTACGGGAAAGCAAAAAAAAAACATTTCTTGATTCTACAAAAGCCAGCTAATAGCTTTCAATGCTTCCTCTCTCACAAAGAAAACAAACTCAATATCATTCCAGGAGGGCCCTCAATCAACTGCTCTGACGCTTCCAGGTTTAAAATCATGGAAAGAATGACAAGTCATTAAACCCCATCACACACATAGACCAAAACCCATTGACTACTAGTTCAAAATCTAAACTCTAAAATAAATGATATGAATACAAATAAATCACACATCTTACAACACATCTACCCCCAAAGAAGAGCGATAATGTATTTCTTCAATTACCTATCAAAAATTAATTGTGATAATATTTCTATATCCCGTTAACAGCAGTGACATAATTACAATAAACAGACAATGAGTTACACAACAGTCATATTTTACATATGTCGATGAGCGTTACAGCATTCAATTTCTTTTATATGTGCTCCTGATAAAGCATCCACTATAATACCTTCTTTTCCATGCACATAAATGATTTTCAAATTATACAGTTAGAGAATTAAGCTCAATGAAACAGCCATGAGTTCCTGTCACAGCAATTTTCCAAAAACAATCAAAGAATTGAGATCCATATAAATGACATTATATTTCACATTGTTGCTGATATATATTTCAAAATTATGTAGAGCCAACACAAGACTTCTTATTACTCATGGAATACCTTTGGTGACAGATGGCCAGTTTCTGGCTTCTTACAATTTGCCATAACTGAATGCGTGGTGTTGTCAGCAATGAAATAAAACAAAGAACTGCTAAACGTTAACTCTGTTTTTCTCTCCACAGATATTACCAGACCTGCTGTGTTCGTTGTTGCAGTTGTCAGCACAGTTTCCAAGTTGTCAAATGTTGTCAAACTCTGACATTTCTGTGTTCATTCAAATTTTGACTGTTCTTCAACAAATTCATGAAAGGTGCCATGATAATGTTGAAGTCTGGAACAAACTTGCAATAAAATCCACTCAAACCAATATATCCCAAAATTTTATGTTTTGTCCTAGGTATAAGAAAATCTAAACTAGCTCTTACTTTCACTTCTGTAGGGATTATTTAATACTGTCCATGATGCGGCCCAAATAAGTCACCTTGGCTTTGGCAAATTTGCTCCTAACCAGATTTATAACCAATTTTTTTTTGCTGATCAAACAATTCAGTCAAGTGGTGTAGATGTTCCTCCTACTTGATCTTCAGTGGATGGTATTTTACAGGGCCCTGAACCATGTGGGCTATGGTGAGAAATCTTGGAGAATCATGTGAGAACTTTGGCGAGGCTATTGTCAACATCAAAAGCAACTTTAAAATAAAACAAAGAATTTCAGATGCTGCAGATCCTAAACAAAAAACAGAAATTGCTGGAGAAACTCACCAGGTCTGGCAATATCTGTGGGAAGAAAGCAGAGTTACTGGACTTGAAATTCTAACCCTGTTTCCTTCCTACAGCAATTTCTGTTTTTGTTTAAGAGCAACACGCTGTGTTTTCACAGAGTTGTGGAAGATTAGACCTGATTCTTGCTAGTGGAATGCTTATTAATGAGTATTATTGCTTGTTTCTAGCCTTGTTAATGGCACGGTAGCTCAGTGGTTAGCACTGCTGCCTCACAGCGCCAGGGACCTGGGTTCGATTCCACCCTTGGGCAACTGTCCGTGTGGAGTTTGCATATTCTCCCCGTGTCTGCATGGGTTTCCTCCGGGTGCTCTGGTTTCCTCCCATGATCTAAAGATCTGCAAGCTAGGTGGATTGGCCATGCTAAATTGCCCATCGTGTTCAGGGATGTGTAGATTAGGTGGGTTATAGGGGGATGGGTCTGGGTGGGATGCTCCAAGTGTCAGTGTGGACTTGTTGGGTCGAAGGGCCTGTTTCCACACTATAGGGATTCTATGATTCTAACTTTGTTACATTGTTAATATGCAGCTTCTTACTGAATGACCTGCAGTGAAGAATCTAGACATTGACAATTCCTGTTGTGAAAGTCAGAGGGGACACCTGGTAACTTCAGCTTGTGACTTGATTCGCTGGACAACCAGCAATAACATCCCAGGGCACCACATGCACTCACCCTCTATTTGCAGACAATTGCATCTGACAGCTGCTAGTTTCTCAGCACCATCATGTAGCAGTCTGGTGTACTCGCTACATAATTTAAGTCATTGAGTTTCATTTTGATTTGATAAGGTTTCGTGCATGTTGTTTGTAATTATTTCCCAGATTTCTCATGGGGAGGCGATGACCTAGTGGTATTATCGCTGGACTGTTAATCCAGAGACCCAGATAACGTTCCGGGACCCAGGTTTGAATCCCACCATGGCAGATGGTGGAAATTGAATTCAATTTTTTAAAAAATCTGGAATTAAGAATGTAATGATGACCATGAATCCATTGTCAATTGTCAGAAAAACCCATCTGGTTCACTAATGTCCTTTAGGGAAGGAAACTGCCATCCTTATCTGGTCTGGCCTACACGTGACTCTAGACTCACAGCAATGTGGATGATTCTTAACTGCCCTCTGGGCAATTAGGGATGGGCAATAAATGCTGCCTAGCCAGGCACGCTCTCATCCTATGAACAAATAAAAAGAAAGACACAGGTAACAATACAAATACCTTGCCTCCAGCAACAAAATTTCAAACCTTGACCTTTTTAATCTGCAGTAGTTCCCTTTGTCTTTTGAGCACTCTCTAAATGCTTTTTGGTCAATGCACATGTTTTAATCAGTTTCTCTCTGAAATTCAAAATATAGGCTGGAAGCGTAGTCTGTGAGATTATCAATTTTTCTTTGATCAGTTTAAGGGCTACTCATATTATTTCAAAAGAACTAAATCTTGTGGATTCACCGGGAACATCCCTAAATGGCGATAGAAACAAAGGAATTACTTTATCCCAATCATTCAGATATCCTTGACAATAAGCTATATTCATGGCCTTCAGCATTTGATGCCATCTTCTAATGCATCTTGAAATTGTGGGTGATATACAGAAGATGCATATTGTTTGTAGTCATGACCTCTTTCAATATTTGCAACATAAACTTTGAGCTTTGGTCTGATTGTATTTCTTTGGACAATCCATATCTTCTTAAAAAAAAGAACTAACTTTACCACTGCAATATTTTTGCAATAATATTTCCTAAAGGCACTGTATCAGGAAGTGTTGTGAAAACTTCCTTAATCATATTTGTAGGGATTCTACACAAGCTAATAAGACCCTACCAAATGGTTCTTCAAGAGCTGGTATTGGAATTAAAGGCAGAAATTTAATTGATGGTTGAGTTTCTCCAGTACCTGACAGGTATGGCACATGTGGTAAAATTTGACTACATCTTTATGTAATCTTGACAAATAGAAATGTTTTAGTATTTTAATCTGTGTTTTCCTAAGTGACCTGCGGCTGGAATTTTTGGACCCACCTGTAAAATGTCATTCTGATACTCAAGTGGAACAGCTATGTAATAGACCACTGTTCATTTCTCAGTGGCTGGTATTTGAGATGGTCTCCATTTCCTCATTGGTGTTTTGTCTTTTAAGTAATAACACCCAGATATTGTTTCTGATTCAATTTCTGAGCAGGTTGTTTTGTATAACTCCTTCAATTTCCAATCAGTTTGTTGCATTTATCTTAAGACAGATGAGCTAAATATCTCAGCCTCATTCTCTTTACCTTCGTCCTTTTTAGTTAAATTTTCAAAAAATATATAACTAATGACAGATTTTCCAAATCAGCTTTCTGATTCATTGGGATCAATCTTACAAGAATTTGGCTAAATGTCATTTTCATTGAGTTTCATGGAGGGATACTCTCCATCAGACTTATGTAAGTTTTCAGGCACTATCACCCCAAACGTGCCTAGTCCTTACGATGCTTCACTTGTCTGATGCTGGCCCGATTCTCCCACTCACACAGGCAGAAGTACTTGCCACTGTTGGGAAATCCCAGGTTCCCTTGTTGGGGCACATCTTTGAACCACAAGATGGGCACTGGTCAAGTGTTGGCATTCTGGAGTTGAACATTATGGCACAGCATCTACAAACTAATGTTTCGCAGGGCACATAGATGGCATAATTGATACTTCCTTGCACATGTTTCTATGCCTATCACTGTAAAGCATTAGGCAACACAGTTGATCTATCCTTAGTCCACATCTCTCATCTTTTACCCCTCGTTATGTCCTTGCCAGCCTTTCCCCAATGCCAACTGTTGCCTGGCATCATGTTATTGTTCAATATGGGACAATCACATAAAGGAAAGCCTTCAAACCTGCTGCTTGTATTCAACAGCAGCAAAAGCTAACAGAAAACAAACAAACAGAGGCTTCATTTGCTTTCTCGTACAGAGATGGATTGCTTATCTTTCACACAACAACAATTTTACAGGCAGTGAATATTCAATCCAACCCACACTCATCTGCTGGAACCAAGTGTAACTTAAGTCTGGTTTGTAATGCCCAACACTCCTGTGTTATATCATCCAGAAAGTGAAGTTCCTCTACTCAGGGCTATCTTAGATACAGTCAAGACATCATTGAATCTTATCAATTAATCCCATTTTGTGAAAGTTTCTACTCATGGATCTTTTACAATTCATTCAGCCCCTTGGAAAGTGAACACCCTCATTCATCTCTTTGAAGACACCATACTGGTAAAGGGAAATCAAACTTTACATTGAAAACAGCATTTAGAACAGGAAAAATCATTATTTACTTTCAGTTTTAGTACTACAACGACAATCATTTCAACAACAGAGATTCAATAATCACTTTAATCAATGAAGACCACAACAAGGCAACAAAACAATTGTAGCATAAGGACATGAAAATCTGAACAATGATCATCTAAATCAAAAAATTAATCAGGTGCTTACCAACCATCAGCCAATTTAACAAAATTTACCTGAACTGAATTTTCCACCAGAAACTTAAGTTTTCAGATCCATTTGACAGATCAGCAAATTGGTAAATGTCAAAAGCACAATACCTATGATTTTGAACAGTTTCATAATGGGATGCCAAACCAAATTTGGTACAGGTTAGCACTCCTCTGTACTAAGCAGGAGGAACACCAGATCATGGGTTACATAGATGAAAGGTCAATGAGAAACAAATTACATTTGACAGCCTCCCAACAGTTCTTGATCAATATTTCACTACAAGAACAATTAGGAAAACCCTGAGATCACACTTCAATATCAGTTACCAACTCCCAGGAGAGTCTGTAGATAGCTTCATTAATGACATCTATGTACTATCTGAACTGCACAACCATGGAAACTTTCAACAAGAGATTATTTGTGACAGAATTGTCATTGATCTGTTTGATAAATCAATCACAGAACTTCTTTAATCAAAACAGGATCTGAATCTAGTCTAAATATCAATGAATACAGAGACTACAAATTTGTTCAATAAACATTACACAGTAAAAGTTCAATTTCACGCAGAACATTCTACAGAGGCTGTTTACGATATAAAACACAGAGCATTCAATTAGAGAAGACAGACCTCTCTTCCGAAAAAAAAATACTGTATCTGACAGCATCAAGGTAAAATCCTAAGCAATCTGCAGACCTATGACACCTTACAGACAATGTCCCAGACACCACCATCACCATCCCTAGGTATGCCTTTTCTGGTCAACAGCACAGACTGAGTAAAGGTGGTGGCACAGTGATAAACAATCAGAAGGGAGTTACCATGGAAATCTTCAACATTGACTCTGGGATCCATGGAGTCTCAAGTCCATGTTTGACCTGAAGCAAGGCAACCTTCTGGTGATTACCAACCTGCCTGAGAGAAAGTAGAGCCTGTGGGACACAAGGGTGAAACCTTTACTGGTTGGAACTGCACCAGACACAAACAAAGATATGAACAAAAACAGAAGTTGCTGGAAAAGCTCAGCGTGTCTGACAGCATCCATGAAGAAAAAAATTCAGAGTTAATGTTTCGGGTCCGGTGACCCTTCCTCAGTACTGGTGAAATTAATGTCGGTGGACAAGAAGAAAGGTTGGAACGGAAATCCTGTCGGATAGAGGAGCAGAACTTCTTCAAGGTGGACATGCCTAGAAGAGATGTGGCAATGAGGTAAATACTAAATAAAAACCCAATGCTGTAAATCAGGAACAAGAACGGAAGTTGCTGGAAAAGATCAGCAGGTCTGGCAGCGTCCGTGATGAAAAAAATCAGAGTTAATGTTTCAGGTCCGGTGACCCTTCATCTTTGGTTGTTGGTGATCAATCATCACAATCCCAGGACACCATATGAAGAATTGTAAGCTTTTGGAGCACGTTCATTTCCTGATAGACAGTGCATTCCATTGCATGGACAGAGCAGCAATCCAACAGGCTGTGCATGCTTCGTGCCAGATTCTTTAACTGATGATGGAGGAATCATTTAAATGAAATAATGCACTTGTATTGTGGAGAGTGGTATGAAAAGGAGACCATCGGACTGGGCAACACACAAAACAGGAGCTCTTGGGACTGAGTCATTTTTTCCTTGGCAGTCAAAATAGAATGACGACGTTTTGGTTTGTTAGTCAGTCAATTGTTTAAGAGCAGAGGAAACAGACTCCAGTAGGAATGGTACAGGTGTTATTTGTCTCCAAACAGTCACAAATTGGGGGATGTCATGAAGCACTGGAAAGGTAGTAGAACAAACTGGTTTAGTTTTGGAGATAGAATAACAATCACATAAGGTATTTGCAAACAGTTCATAGAAGAATCATAGAATCCCTATAAAATGACTGTACTTTTGGCTCTGAGGAGCATAAGGACTTATTGAAGTCTCAGGAGTTATTTGGTAGCTGAGTATAGTACTGAAGGAAGCTCCAAAACAGTTTTGCTTGGCGCAGTTGGGAAAGATTGAGGTTCATAAAATCTCAGGAACTGTGCCAGTTTAGAGAGGGGTGCTGTCTATGAAGCCGCTGGAATTGTACTGTGAATGGGTGCTGGACAGTAGCATTGAGAAACCAAGAGAGTACAGTCTCACTGGGAGATGAGCAGCCATGGGCAGCTTTGATGGACTTTCTAGGATAGATCTTCAAAAGTAAAGAATCAGAGCTCCTTGTGAAGGAGGCATTTTATTTTTTTAGTGAGATTTGGTGATCCACAGTGTCACTAGCCTCTGAGTGGATTGCTGGGAAATCCTTAGGAACTATCATGACTGCTTTTACTATTTGACATACTCTGTGGGGTGTTTGTGCATAGTTTTTCCGTCAACCCAGATGGACCTCATGTTAGTTCTGGATGTTAATGTATAAATTATATATCGTTTTACTTTTCTCATTTTGCATAGTTACACATATTTTGTTTGTTCAAAACTGTGGAATCTTTTGGTGTTGTTCTGTTCGTACATAAGTACGCTAAACCTAATGAAAGAAAGTCATCCCATCTGATACCTTCAGCAGTCCTCCTCCAGCACACAGTGGCAGGGCTGTGTCCCACCTACAAGATGCACTGTGGGAACTCAAGCAGGCTTATTACATAGCACCTTTCTAACCTGCAAGCTCTACCACTTGGAGCTAAGGGACAACAGATGCACGGGGGACCACCACCTTGAAATTAATCTCCAAGCCACACAGCATTCGATTGTGGAACCACGCTGCCTTTCCCTTAACACCACTAGAACTTCATTCTTAATAGCACTGTGGGTCTATCTATCCCCAAAGGAAGCCAAAAGGTCACCTTTACCTTCTCAAGGGCAATTGGGATTGGGCAATAAATGCTGACCTAGACAATGTCACCCACACACTGGGAAAGAATGAATACATTTTAAAAGTTGTTCCTGCCTTAGTTATACCACTGTATTTGTCGAAGAAGTGCATTAAGGAGCATTTTTTTGTTGGATGGTATTTGGCAATACATTAGAAACATTTCCTGTTACTGCACTAATTCCAATTCAAAGTACAATTTGTGCATTAAGAACACAAACTACTCAGCAGGTCTGGCAGCATCTTTGCAGTGAGACTCAGTTAATGTTTCAAATTGAATATGACCTTTATACAGAATAATGATTATGGACTGGAGACATTAACTCTGTTTCTCTTTTAATAAACAGGCAGAAAATTACAAAGATTCACCACCCTATGCATGAAGGAATTTCCCCTCATCTCAGCCTGAAATTACATATCCCTAATTGAGAGACAATGCCCCCTGTTTCCCAACACACCCACTTAGGGGAAACATCTTTCCTGCATCTTACCCTGTCGGCCTATACACTATTCTTCAGATACTGAAGCAGCCCGTGTCCAAATGCAACAGGACCTGGATGACATTCTGACTTGGGCTGGTTAGCGACAAGTAACATTTACATCCTTTTCTTCACTCAGAGGGTGGTGAATCTTTATAATTTCCTTCTCCAGAAGTCTATGGAGTCTTGGATATTGAGTGCGTTTAAGACTGAGATTGATAGATTAAAATACACTAAAAACATCAAGGGACGCTGGGATAGATCTGGAAAATAATGGTGAAGTATATGATCAGCCATGATATCATTGAATGACAGAATCAGCACAAGGGGCAGAATGGCTTGCTCATGTTCCTATGTTTTATGTGATGTTATCAGGCTCTGATTGATTGAGAATCCGCATTCTCTTTGAATCGTAGAATCATAGAATCCCTACAGTGTGGAAACAGGCCCCTCAGCCCAACATGTCCCACCCAGACCCATCCCCCTATAACCCACCTAAGCTACACATCCCTGAACACTACAGGCAATTTATCATGGCCAATCCACCTAACCTGCACAACTTTGGACTGTGGGAGGAAACCAGAGTACCCGGAGGAAATCCACGCTTCTGGGAATGTGGGTCGCTGCTGCGTTAATTGCAGGGTGACAGGCTGAAACTTTTAAGTGGCCATTAATTGGCAACTTAAGGGCCTCAATTGGCAGTGGATTGGGCAAGTTGACCCTCCTGCCTCGAACTGAATTCTTGTGGAGGAGGAAAGGCAGCACAGATTGTGTAGGCCACTACCCTACCTAACAAGGTGTCCTTCTTGCTTTATATCTTGTCACCTCTGGGAGCACAAGAATCAGCTCCATTACTGGAAACCAAGCCCACCTTTACGAGTCAACACCAAGCTATCATCACTCTCACAGTTCAGATTGCTTTACTGCTGCATGGAATTAAATTATTCGCCTACAAAATGGGCTTTGTTTGATTCATTGCAAAGTCTAATCAGAGCAATTTGTAATGCTTCGCATTCTATGCCACTCAATCCAAACAGCTGCTAATAATACTGTGCACAATTGAATTAGCAGATAGGAATGAATTGGATAAATTTAGCATGCACACCACATAATGCTAATCCAGGAGCTCAAACAAGTGATAGATGTAACCTACTCTGGCCAGCATATGCCAGATGAATGTACAGTTCTGAAATGATTTAAGAGTTTAAAGGCAGGATCATGCAATCGTCCTTATAGTTACTCATCATGAACTATTCCATGGTACATGAAGAGTTACACGTTATGGTACTACCTCATGTATACCTGTCACCCTCATGATTTATGGGTTGAATTTTATCAAAACTCATTTAAGTGTCAATTTCAGGGAGTTTCTTAGGGGTTTCACTCATACAGCTCTAGTGAGTTGAATTATCTCACACATTCTCTGTTGCTTACATCATGATGGATGCATCACACCTCTGTGGCACTGAGCTCACACTATCCAATGCTCACAAGAAGGGTAAGTACTTGCTATTGGTGGGATCTTCCTCACACTGATGTTATAATTATAGCCCCACTGTGCACCAGGACAATAATTGGCAGTTCCTTACAGTACATACAGTGGGAGAGAAAAGAAAAATAACAACTTCTGAGGGCACATCTCATTGGAAATAGAAGCTCAAATTCATAAAAGTATTGTTATTTTACATCATCACCCACCTGATCGACTGTCATTGCAACAGCAGCGACAAGACTGAAGCTACACAGGCTATGTATCCTTAGCACCATCCCATCTTCCAACCCTGCCTAAAGGCATGCTGATCTTTCCCTAATGCCTGGCATAACCAGCATGTTCTCACTTTTCAATATAGGAACATCACATTTTGGAAAACCTTCAAATAATTGGTAATGTTAACTTCCAATCAACAACAGTGGAAGCAGATTAAAAGCAAACAAAAGAAAAGTTATATGTGCTTCTGGGAACAAACAGGCTGCTTGCCTGTCAAGCAACAACAAATTTACAGTCAATCAACAATGACTGCATACTCTACTGGAACTTGGTGTCAATTCAATACTGTTTGGTTTCTAGTGCCCAGTGACTAGTGTCATGCTGAAGGTGATGCCCTTCCTACTCAATGTCCTCACTTTCCTCCTTGGAAGGCTGCTGCTGCTTTCCTAGTAGGCCACTTTCCCAAATCTATTCTCCAAACATACAAAAATGATAGAGAGATAAATAACTAGCTGGGGGCTTTGAGCCAGGACACTGCGACTATTTTGCAATCAAGTAGCATGACCTATCACCCAGCAGGAACCATTGAATCTCCTGGGAGAGGCAGAAAATGAATGCAAAACAATCCTAGGTCAATTCAGGGAAAAGAAACATGCTGGGAAATTCCTATTCACAACATGAAGACAATTAAAACCAATTCAGGAAACCACCGTGACCATGACGCACACCACCAAACATTCCACCTGCCTTTGCACACAGTGGGATAAACGTACTTTTATAAAAACAAATAAAGGCCCATTTTAGATCCTCCTGCATTTTATGAATAGACCAAAGATCTTTTTCTCTTGAAAAGCCTGAGAGTTGTGTTATAATCCCATTCGATTTTATGACTGGACAAGGCAAATCCAAGGTTGAAATTTGATTTGTTCGATTTTTTTTTAAATTGAGATGCTCTTTTACTGATAAACAAATACAAAATACTGCAGATTTGTTACTAAGAAGCAGAAATGAAGATAAAATAGAATAAAACAAATATTTTACATATAACACACGTTTAACAATTTTGAAACACATGGCAAAACAAACCAAGCACCTCTGGTCTGGAGCTTTTACATTAGTTCCTTAAACTGAAGTAACTTCTTTCTTCAGGTCTTTAAATTTCCAGGAGCAATTGTTTTATACATCCAGCTTGAGCCGAGACTACTGCCTAAAACAAATTTTAAAAAAGTTGATTTTCAAGCTATGGGTGCTTCCCCTGAGCCCAAGAAAACCTCAATAATCTTCAATCAGTAAGTCTAATGCACTACTTTGTTTGCTGAACTCTCCCAATTTAAACAAAATCCCTTTACTCTCCAGAGGCCTGTCTAATTCTGTTTTTTATAATATATCACCATGACTGTTGAAATACTTACAAGTTAATCATTAAATCCCTTCAGACACACAGAGAACCCATATGCCACCAGATCTAAATTTAAAGATCTAATAAATGATATTAGAATTTATATAAATCACGCACATCACATCACAGGTGACTTATTAAAGGTCTTAAAATACTGTGAGACTTTGATGGAAGGGGCACTCGTGGAGAAGAACAAACTATAAGCCAGTAAAATAAAGAAATCACCAAGAAATCAAATAAGGTGTTTAAAAGAAGCTTCTTTAACAGGTAACCATGAGAATCTGGAAGTCACTACCATACAGTACAGCTGAGGTGAATAGTATAGGTACTTTCAAGAGGAAGTCAGATAAGAAGATATGTAAGAAGGGAATAGAGTTAGCTGAGAATTGGATTATAGGAAGCTTGAACAGGGTATAAACATGGACATGGTCTGGCTCAGCTGAACAGCCTGCCTGTGTTAGTTTTATTCTGTCTAATTCTGTTCTGTATATTTTATTTGAAACCTGAAATTGAATGCTACAAGTTGAATGCAGTCTAAACTTCGGAAAGGCACGCAAGTTCCAGGTGTTATAACCACTCTACATTCTATTTTTTGCAGCACAGTCTCAGCCATCTGTAGGAACTCCTGGCAGTGAAGGCTGAGAGCCAATGCACCTCTCTGTTCCACCAGCATATATGTCACCATCTTCTCCTTGCTGCCTTACACGCTTTCTGCTACTGTTCCCATCTCTCATTAAAACCTGTGTTCTACTTCACACACAGACACAGACACACAATTGCCTGCAACATCGTCTCTCACTCATTGTCACCCCACATTGCTAACACTGCATGCCCTCTGTGCTGCATCAGGACACCTCCCCATCTGCAACAACAGTAATGGCTGTGCCACCCACTCTCATCTCCCTTAATAGCTGCCTCTCTTTCATTCCAGGAAGTAAATAGCCTATAGCAAGGTAGAAAGAGTCAAGATGGGTGGTGGGCTGCCTGACATTCAGATCCTCACTCCTAATGTGGACAGCGTCCTGAGTCTGACTGCCCTGAGATGCTGACTGATTGTGTCCAAGCCCCTGGACTGGTACCAGAGGCTGCCCTTCACTTACTGCGTCAGGACCCCCTTGAGCAAAGGCTATCTCCCTTTCACTTGATTGAGGACTGCTGACAACCATGACAAGTTTCCTTCCTTTGTGTCAGCGCTAAATGACCTGGCAAAACAGAACAAAGTGAGTGAGCACTGTGAGTGTAAGTAGTCACTCTGGAGATGCAGCCTGCTCCAGTCCATGACCTGGGTGCATGACCCTGAGCACATGATTCCCTGCAGCAGCATTACAATAAGACTTGCTGGTGCAAAGCTGAAATGCAACATTGAAATGCAGAACCGTACTATCAGAGAGGTGCCAAGAGGGTTTTTAGAGGTTGGCACATGTCAGATGAACATGGAAGTTGTTCGGTGCAAGCAACGAGTGGAATCTGCCAGCGACCTGCTCTGGGTTTCCTTGTTGAGAATTCTCGACATTTAGCTTGTTTGGCATACTCAGTAAGTTGTGAAGGTGCTAACAAGCAACAATCCTTCTTAATTGGCAACTCACCGCTGCCTAGTGAGAAATTTATTTTTATTCTCTATTCATTTGCGGGATGTGGGTATCGCTGGCTGGCCAGCATTTCTTGCCAATCCCTAATTGCCCTTGAGAAGGTGGTAATGAACTGCCTTCTTGAACCGCTGCAGTCCTCCTGCTGTGGGTTGATCCACTATGCTACTAGGGAGGGAATTCCAGGATTTTGGCCCAGTGACAGTGAAGGAACGGCAATATATTTCCAAGTCAGGATGGTGAGTGACTTGGAGGGGAACTTGGAGATGGTGGTCTTCCCATATGTCTGCTGCCCTTGTCCTTCTAGATGGAAGAGCTTGTGGATTTGGAAGGTGCTGTCTGAGGATCTTTGGTGAGTTTCTGCAGTGCATCTTGTAGATAGTACACACTGCTGCTACTGAGTGTCGGTGGTGGAGGGAGTGAATGCTTGTAGATGTAGTGCCAATCAAGTGGGCTGCTTTGTCCTGGATGGTGTCAAGCTTCTTGAGTGTTGTTGTTGGCACTCATCCAGGCAAATGGGGAGTATTCCATCACACTCTTGACTTGTGCCTTGCAGATGGTGGACAGGCTTTGAGGAGTCAGGAGGTGAGTTACTCACTGTTGCAGTATTCCTAGTTAATGTGGTGAGACCGGTTGAGTTTCTGGTCAATGATAACCCCCAGGATGTTGACAGTGGGGGATTCAGTGATGGTAACACCATTAAATGTCATGGGACGATGGTTAGATTGTCTTTTATTGGTGATGGTCATAGCCTGGCATTTGTGTGGCGCGCATGTCACTTGCTAATTATCAGCCCAAGCCTGGATATTGTCCAGATCTTGTTGCATGTGAACAAAGAGAGGCGCGCGCGTGCGCACACACACTCACACACACACACACAGTGAAGCAGATCAAAATGAGGTCTTGTTTATTTTATTCTACTCTCACAATATAGTAATGTTTTGTGACAAATCAAAATCCTTTGTGACTGCGATGGCTCATGCAGGATGGGACGTTGGTGCTTTGCATTTCCTCCTGTCTACAATCTCAGAAAAAGTTGGTGTAAAAACAACTCAGCCAGCAGAGAGGCTTTGATTTGTCTTTCCTGTAACCTATTTATGCTTTCTTTGCATGCAATGATTCCTTATCTGATTATGAACAGTTTCCTAACATTCCTATTGCAGTACATAATTAACACTGAAAATGGACATCGCAAGGTGATTGAATGAAACTGACAACAGATTTATCTGTCATGTACATATCCATATGCTGTTTCCAAGTTGTATTATATATTCCGAGTATTATTTGTTAACTCTCAAGAAAAGGCCACAATTCATGGTGCTTTACTTTATGAATTTTCCTCATCCACCATTACATCTTAGGTCAAAGCTAGGTTTAAATTGGCCTAATCATGTTTTACAATCACACAAAAGACCAACTAATTCATGTTAAATATAATTAGGATATGGTGTTTACCTGAGAGACTTGTTGTCCTTGTAGCCAATTTTGAGACTTGCTCTTAAGTAATGCTGGAATATAGGTTTATGCCCTCTACAAGTTTGTTCATAGCATCAGGAAGAAGCATGAACCAGAAAAATAACGTGTTTCCCCATAGGAAGGCTGAGGAAATCACAGAATGAGTGAGTTCATGTCATTCCGCTGTCTCTTCAGGTCTGCTGCATTCACAGTAGGATGAACAGGATCCTGAGAACAGAACATTTCTGCCCTCCCAGGGTTTTCTTTAGCATCCTGATTCATTTGAAGTTCTTGTGATTTGAAATCTTGTGATTATGTAGCCCTCCATTCCCGAGAGTGTTTCCATTTTCTGAGGTAAACATGTATCAAGTTCAGTAATCAAGTCCCCTGCTGGGTTTCAGTTTCTCAGTTTTACCACAGACTGGACTGTCAAGAAGTCAAGCTGCTCCTGTGGAGGGTGAAGATGGCCGGTACCCAATTCTGGGATTTATGACTCCATTCCCGGGGGATTTCACTAGAGCTACTTGAGGATGTGAGCTGGCTTGAGTCACCAGCATGCACATTCTCAATTTGGTTGAGAAGATTGGAAGACCCGAGTCCTTCAAAGTTTCCATGGAGTTGAAGCAGCTTTTCAAGGGCACCTCAGAGGTGTTGTAACGCAAAACTTCAATAAGTGAGACTTTTGAAAATTAAGTTCAAAAGATTTTACCTATGATCCCATAACCTACTAAGGTTTCTCATAAATCTCCACACCGTGCTATGGCACTTCCTTGATACTCACCCATTGTAAGAACAAATGAATACTACAGCGGTGATAAAATGTGCTGAAAACAAAATCATTAATTTGTGACTTTTCACTTTGTTACAGGCTAATAAAAGTTTGGATCAATCATACTCTTTAAAGTATTAATAGCAGAAACTGCAAAGCACCTGAAATCTCTTTATATAGTGTAAATAATAAACATTGTGCAATTAACAAAATAGATCAAAGAATGAGATCGTTAATCGAGCAATGTTTTTCCTGAGACTCAGCTGTTTCAACAGTCTAATGGATGTCTGAATACCCAACCAAGAACGCATAATAAGGTTTAATGACTTCTAACTGCTAGGTGTGAGGAGTAAGGGTTAAAGGGCCTAATGGTTTTCAGTGTAACTGGGAGAAATTCCCCGAGCACTGAGGCAGACCTTTAAAATCGACCCTTTCCACACCAGCAGTCTCTATGGCTGCCCCAATCTCTTTCCCAGATCAGTTGACTTGGCTTCAGCATATTTCCCCCACTTCTCCACAATGGAAATTGTGTCTTGGCTGGTAGTTTTTTTCTGAGGTATATGCAAAGAGCTGAGAATTTATATATATCCTACTATCTTTCCTTGAGGATGAAAATCCAGTCCTCCATATATACTACATGATCATGACTTTGAAAGATCCCAGAAGAACACAGCACTAGACAACAAAGGGTTTAACTTTTAAACAGGCTTATTAAACATGAACAAGAATTGGTGAATAACATGATCTCTCAGATTTTTTTTTTCCACCTGACATGTGTATAACAGGTTAGGCCAAATTTATTGCCCATCCCTAGCTACCACTCCACTGTGGTTGGATTTGAACCCATGTTCCTAGAATATTAGCTTGAGGTTTGGTTTACTGAGCCAGGCACCACTGCATCATCATCTCCCCTTAGTTATCTGCTGAAGGAAGAGCAACATAACAATGACTGTTGCACTAACTTTGTTCTCTTTCACGTTAACTCTTTTTTTTTCCGCACAGTCTTTGGAAGCTGTCTGGCTTAATTAACATATTCTGAAGGCTTTAGTCAGAATTCTGAGATGAGAAATATTTTCCAGAAAATGACTGTGTAGAACCAGATTTAACTAACCAGTGGTGTTCTGCAGTGAACAGTGTTGGGTCCACTCCTGTTTGTCATTTATATAAATGATTTGGATGTGAATTTAGGAAGCACGGTTCGTAAGATTGTGGATGACACCAAAATTGATTGTATAGTGGAAAATGAAGAAGGTTAGCTAAGATTACAAAGGAATCTTGATCAATTGGGCCAATGGGCTGAGGAGTGGCAGATAGAGTTTAATTTGGATAATTATGAGGTGTTGCATTTTGGTAAGATGAACAAGGGCAGGACCTAATACAATTAGTAGTAAGGCCCTGGGTAGTGTTATTGAACAGAGATAGAACCAGGGATTCGAGTTACTTTGTTCTTTGAAATTTGCGTCACAGATAGGCAGGGTGGGTAAGAAGGCATTTAGCACATTTGCCTTCATTGCTCAGACCTTTGAGTAAAGGAGCTGGGAAGTCGTGTTGCGGTTGTATAGGAAGTTGGTGAGACCACTTTTGGAGTACTGTGTACAGTTCTGGTTGCCCTGCTATTAGAAGGATATTATTAAATTGGAGAGGGTTCAGAAAAGACTTACAAGGATGTTGTCAGCAATGGTGGGTTCGAGTTATAAGGAAAAGCTAGATAGTCTGGGACTTTTTTCACTGGAGTATAGGAGGTTGAGGAGTGATCTTATGGAGCTTTATAAAATCATGTAGGGCATAGATAAGGTCAGTAAGAGAGGTCTTGTCCGAGGATAGGGGAGTCCAAAACTAGAGGGCATAGGCTTAAGGTGAGAGGTACAAGATTAAAAAGGGACCTGACGGCAATTTTTTCACACAGGGGGTGGTTCATACGTGGAATGAACTGCCTGAGGAAGTGGCAGATACAGGTACAGTTGCAACATTTAAAAGACATTAGTACAGGAACATGAATAGGAACGGTTTAGAGGTATATGGGCCAAACACAGGCAGATGGGATTAGTTTAGTTTGCAAAACTTGGTCAGCATGAATGAGTTGCACCAAAGGGTCTCTTTCCATGCTGTATGGCTCTGGTAAAGTTAAGAAACAAGTCAAACATAATTCAACTAATCTCATTGGATTTTTGTACCTGAATTTGTTTCAGTTGGTCACTGACCTCAAGCAGAAAGATTAGTTCATTATGCAAAAACAAACCAGGTCATGTTTCATGTGGGAAATTCTGTTTTTTAAAAGTGATTATATACAAAAAATTCAATTAGAAAGACCAAAATCTGTAACTTATGAAAATGTTCGACTGTTGTTCCATGCCAAGGGGAAATAATGTTAATTGTGGCATACTGCTAATATAGAGTAATAATTAACTCCACTTTATTTACAATACCAATTCTTTCCAAAAGATGCGCTAGATTTCTTTTAAAACATTCACTGTAAGTGAAACTGTACATAGGTATAAACTTTTGTAAACAATGAAATCAACCACTTTTCAAAAATAAAACTATTAGGATGTCTTATTGGCTGTAATTCTTATTGCCACAAATATGATACTACTGGAGGGATATGGTCTATAGATAGCAGAACTGTCAAAGTATCAGTGTGTTTTGTCTATTGACAGTTTACTAAAAAAAAAGGGAAATCCTTACCTGAAACTGCATGCATTTTGCACATTAGAATGTTTAAGTACTCTACAGAGACGTTGCTGCCTTGCTTGGTAGTGTTAAATTGTGGCATTTCAGAACTTCAATGCACTGTATGGAGATTGCATTTGTCAATCATACAAAAGTTGGCTGGAATGGAGAGCAATTAGGTGATAGAAGGATAAAGCCATGCGTGGATCGCATTGCTGATTACAATCAGTGGATTTTTGCTGGAATGTTGTTCAGTGTAGATAACAGGAAAGGACAGGATTAGTGAGAACTATAATGTGCCAGCTTCACTACATGGATCTATCCACAAAGAATAACTACACGAGAAAAGTGGCAGAGAGCAATCACTTGCCTGAGGAATGGTGTCTTGCCAGAAATCACCAGAATCCCTTCGTGGGTGCCTGAATTTCTGAAATGAATTCTGGGCTCACTAGTTGGAGCAGTTACTGCTCTTTCTTCATAATCTGGACACAAATTAACACAAACATATGTACTTCTTTGGTAAACACTTACACATAAGCACACACTATGTTGTCTACAGTACTAATTTGGCACACTAAAAAAATGACAGTAAATTAATTATTTTATAAAGTTTCTGAAATTACATTGAGTCTGATAAGTTGACAAACTTTAAAAATGCAAGTCACATTTAATTATGAAATTTTAAAGTCCAGCAAATAATTAAGTGCACAAGTATGTTTAGTTTATTTCTACTGTTTTGTTTAAATGTGACAGGAAGCAATGGCAGCAGGAATGAATTGATGTGTTTTTCAATTATTATTGTTGTGCTTCCTTGTTATAAACAGACATGAATGAAGTCCCTCTTTTCCTGTATCATTTCCAGCTGTTTGAAGCTGCACATTGTAAAGATGATAAGAGGCAGGATAAACACAGGACACACAATAAAAAAAATGACTAAAGGCACTAATTATGCACAGTTCCAGCAAAGGATGATAAATGAATAGACATATGAAGGGAGTCATGGCAAACTTGTTGTATGAGCATCTCAGTGATATAGGTAAAATGAACTTTTTGATCGTCTAACCTATTATACCAGCTGATTCTTGGGATGGCAGAACTGTTGCATAAAACGAGATTGGATCGATCAGGATCATATTCACAGGAGTTTAAAAGAATGTGGAGAATCTCATAGAAGCCTATAAAATTCTAACAGGACTCGAAAAGTTTCAGTCGGTTATTGTGTCCCATTCTGGGCACCACACATGAGAAAAGAAGTAAAATTATTTGAATGTTTACAGAAAAGAATAACAAGAATGTCTTCAAGGATAATGGGCTTCAGAATGGTGGAGAGCTTGGAGAAACTGGCACTGTTCTCCTTACAGAATGGAAGCTTTGGAGGACATTTGTTAGAGATGTTTAAAATCATGAGGGGAATGGAAAAATTACTAGGGAGGAACTGTTCTCTTTGGAGGAAGCATTGAGGAATAAAGTGATTGACAAAAGAACCAAGGGTAACATGAGGATCAATTATTTAATGAAAGGAGTGATTAGGACTGTACTGCCCGAGGATGTGGGTGATTGGATCTATTGGCACTTTCCTGAATATGATCCATTGGAATTAGCTCGACTTCTGATGATGTGATTCAACCTTTAGTATTTGCTTTGCAGCAATATGGTGACTGAAAACCTTAAAACCTTTGGAAATTCAATCCACCTGATCTTACGTTATGTAGATCTAAATCCAAATTAGCAATTGAGGTTTATGCTTGACATGCTTAAAAGTGAGACTAAAGTGGCTTGAATGTCATTTTCTGTGACACAATTGGTGCAATCTCACAGGCTGTGTTAGCTCATAGCAATACTATCATTCTGACAACACACTATTGTCACTAATCAACTTGTGGACTGAATGAGATATCAAGAGATCAGTTAATAATTGAAGTTACCAGTGTTTGCTGCTCTAGGTGTTATCAGGATAGATTGTAAAACTTTTAGGTTATGTAGATAAATTAGTCCATTTTTAAAAGACACCGATTTACCATTCAACACAACAACATAACAAGATAACTGCATCTCAACGTACATTTAGGTAACAAAAAAGATAAATTGCTTGGGGTATGGGAGACATGTTGTCACTTACGTATTCAATGTTTGGAAGCCTGGTCAAGTTGTTTTTGGGATCAGCATGCTCTATCCTAACTTGTGGTTTGCTGCAATTTATTATAGTGCAAACCAATTGTATAATGATAACATTCTAGGAATTCTGATAAAGCCCCAATCAGACTTTAAAGTGTATAGCCATAGGGAACTTATTGATAGAAGCTCTGATTGGAAGAATTAAGAGAAAGAAAAGGGATGAAGGGCCACGTTTGCATGGGATGATAGCTAAGAGATACTGTTTGTTTAAAAGTACACATACTGCTACAATGGAAACACAAGAATCTTAAATCTGACATGATTCTGATTAAGGGTCATTTTATTAAACATATGCTTGTATCCCAGCTTGGGTAGATGGGGTCGAAACTGAGTTGTGATGAGTATAAACAGGTACCACAGTCCATATTGTCTGCTTATAAATGTGTGTTCATTGACAGTAGCATGCCACTCAATTGATTGGGCACATGTCTAAAACCAGCAGTAAATCATGAGCATATGCAAATTGGGGATCCTTGAGTCCTCCTTTGCAAAATTTGAGAATGCACACACTGTAGTCATTTCTGTCAGGCATTTCATAGGCAGTAAGAATACAAGGCAAAACTCCATATCCCAGAAGAGGTCATTTCTGTGTCGTAATTTGGAAGTTGTTGAGAGTGCGTGATCCAATAGCGTAGTCTCAGAACAGAGGGCACCAATTTTGACTGCGATGAGGAAGAATTTCTTCTCTCAGGCTATTGTGAATCCTTGGACCTGCTAGCTGCAGAAAGCTGTGGGGGCAGAGTCCTTGTATATGTTTAAGGCTGAGATAGACAGATTCTTGATCAATTGGGAATCAAGGATTATGGGGAAAGGGCAGGAAAGTGGACATGAGTGTGTTGGATCAGCCACGATCCTATTGAATGTTGAGTCTTGAGGTGTCGAATGGCCTACTCCTGTTCCTATTTCTTATGGTCTTATGGTCAAAGTAAGCTTGAATTGTTTTTTTGCTTAATTATAGAGCTAGGTAGCTCCACTTAAAATCCACACACCAAGATCACATCCCAAAACAAGAAGGAGTCAATTTTGAACTGTAAAGATTTGGCTTCACAGTTCTGATTCAAGCACATAAAACATGTCAAATGCAGGAACACAAATGTCCCTCACACATTATAATAATATTGCTATAAGAACATAAGAACTAAGAGCAGGAGTAGGCCATCTGGCTCCTCGAGCCTGCCCCGCCATTTAATAAGATCATGGCTGATCTTTTTGAGACCCAACTCCACTTACCCGCCCACTCACCATAACCCTTAATTCCTTTACTGTTCAAAAATTTATCTAGCCTTGCCTTAAAAACATTCAGCGAGGTAGCTTCAACCGCTTCACTGGGCAGGGAATTCCACAGATTCACAACCCTTTGGGTGAAGAAGTTCCTCCTGACCTCAGTCCTACATCTGCTTCCCTTTATTTTGAGGCAATGCCATCTAGTCCTAGTTTCACCTGCTGGCGGAAACAACCTCCCTGCCTCCACCTTATCTATTCCCTTCATAATCTTATATGTTTCGTTAAGATCTCCCCTCATTCTTCTAAATTCCAATGAGTATAATCCCAGTCTACTCAGTCTCTCCTCATAATCCAACCCTCTCAACTCTGGAATCAACCGAGTGAATCTCCTCTGCACCCCCTCCAGTGTTAGTATATCTCTTCTCAAGTAAGGAGACCAAAACTGCACACAGTACTCCAGGTGTGGCCTCACCAGGACCCTGTACAGCTGCAGCATAGCCTCCCTGTTTTTAAACTCCATCCCTCTAGCAATGGCAGACAAAATTCCATTTGCCTTTTTAATCACCTGCTGCACCTGCAATCCTACTTTTAGCGATTCATGCACAAGGACACCCAAGTCCCTCTGCACAGCAGCGTGCTGCAATTTTTTACCATTTAAAACATAGTCCATTTTCCTGTTATTCCTACCAAAATGGATGACCTCACACTTACCAACATTGTACTCCATCTGCCAGACCTTTGCCCACTCACTTAGACTATCTATATCCCTCTGCAGACTTTCAGTGTCTTCTGCACACTTCGCTCTACCACTCGCCTATGTGTCATCTGCAAATTTTGACACACCACACTTAGTCACCAACTCCAAATCATCTATGTAAATTGTAAGCAATTACGGTCCCAACACTGATCCTTGAGGCACACCACTAGCCACTGACCGCCAACCAGAAAAACACCCATTTACCCCTGCTCTTTGCTTTCTACTGGTCAACCAATCCTCTATCCATGCCAATACATTACCTGTAATACTGTGCAACTTTATCTTATGTAGCACCCTTTGGTGTGGCACCTTGTCAAATGCCTTCTGGAAATCCAGATACACCACATCCACAGGTTCCCCATTGTCCACCATGCAAATAATGTCCTCAAAGAATTCCACCAAATTAGTTAAACATGACCTACCCTTCATGAACCCATGCTGGGTGTTCCCAATGGGACAATTTATATCCAGATGTCTTGCTATTTCTTCCTTAATGATAGCTTCAAGCATTTTCTCCACTACCGAAGTTAAGCTAACTGGCCTATAGTTACCAGCTTTTTGTCTACTTCCTTTTTTAAACAGAGGCATCACATTGGCTGTTTTCCAATCTGCAGGAACCACCCCAGAGTCCAGTGAATTTTGGTAAATAATTACTAGTGCATTTGCTATTTCCCCCATCACCTCTTTTAGTACCCTGGGATGCATTTCATCAGGGCCAGGAGACTTGTCTACCTTTAGCCCCATTAGCTTGCCCAGCACTGCCTCCTTAGTGATGATGATAGCAGGTGAGGACGTAGAAACTATAACCTTCTTGCCATTAGTTTTCGGCATGGTATTTGTGTCTTCCACTGTGAAGGCCGACACAAAATAACTGTTTAGTGTCTCGGCTATTTCCTCATTCCCAGGTATTAAATTGGCCTTCTCATCCTCTAAAGGACCAATGTTTACCTTCACCACTCTTTTACGATTTACATATTTATAGAAACTTTTGCTGCCTGTTTTTATATTCTGAGCTAGTTTACTCTCATAATCTATCTTACTTTTCTTTATAACTTTTTTTGTGGCTTTCTGTTGGCCTTTAAAGATTTCCCAGTCTACTAGTTTCCCACTACTCTTTGCTTTTTTGTATGTGTTTTTTTTCAATCTGATACTTTCCTTTATTTCCTTAGACATCCATGGCTGGCTCTCTCTTTTCCTACAGTTCTTCCTTATCACTGGAATATACTTCTGCTGAGCACTGTGAAAAAT
>NC_063341.1:19399436-19416548 GCF_021869965.1 Rhincodon typus | reverse complement strand
GCCTGCTGTGTTCCTCCAGCTCCACACCTTGTTATCTTAGTTATGAAGATAGATTGGAGAGGTTATGACTGTTCTCCTTAGAGAGGAGAAGGATAAGAGGAGATTGGATAGAAGTTTTCAAATTCTTAACAGGGCTGAAAGAGTAAATAGGGAGAGACTGACCTTGTTGATAAAACGTTTTAGAATGAGTGGGCACAGATCTAAGGTGATTTATAAATGTAGCAACCTGAAATTGTTGAACTCAGTCTTGAAGTGGCCAAGCTAAAGATGAGTTGCAGTTCTACAAGCTTACATCAAGCTTCATCAAAACACTGCAGGTCAAGGTCAAATAGATCGAAATGGGAGTAAGATAGACAATTAAAATGCTTGAGGAACAGGAAATTTTTACCAAATAAAAACCAAAAGAACTGCAGATTCTGTAAATCAGAAAAAAAAACAGAAATTGCTGGAAAAGCTCAGCAGATCTGACAGCATCTGTGAAGAGAAATCAGAGTTAATGTTTCAGGTCGAGTGACCCTTCCTCAGGAAGTTATTTACTTCCTAACCAAACAGCAATTGGTCTCCCCAGTGCAAAGCAGTCTCTACTGAGAGAATGAGTAGTGAGTACAGCATACACAAATGGAAGGACCAAGTTAAACCCTGTTTCACTGAAAAGGAGTGTTTGGGACCTCGTACAGTGGAAACGATTGGAGCAAAAAGATAGATGTTGCATCTCCTATGTTTGTCACACAAAGCAGAGTGATTATTGAGGGTGATTAGCAGCAGATCAGAGTGTCATAAAGAGTATAGTCTCTTTAGAATGCTGAAAGGGAGACATATATCATGGTGGCATTACATTGGAGGTTGTGGAAAAGGCCAAGGATAATCGTTGAATATGGAGGCTGGCCAGTTTGAGAGTAGAAACAAGGGAACCTTATTGCAGTGCTAACAGGAGGGGAAGAAATGGCAAATACCCTCAAAGATTGACATCCAGCTCTTATGTGTTTGGATGTTGCACAATTGCTTTTGCTCTTCTGTTTCTAATCCAGAATAAATAAGATAGAGAGATTTTATTAAATATGAGAAGCTCATTCAATCTGAATTTTCCAGTATCATTTTGGACATTGTTTTACTCCTGTTTGGAACTTGCGAGAATGTGCATTCGTTTATTCACAATCAGGGCATTTAAACATTCAATGTGGCTGGATCCAGGATATGAGAAAGTGAAAGTACGAGGGACAGACAGATTGAGAAAGTTAATGTGGAAGATAGAAAGATGGAAGATTGATTGAGTAAATCAGTGAGTATGAGAGAAAGAAAATTATGAGTGTGAGTGTAAAAGAGAGATTAAACGAGATTTGATGATAGAAAGAAAGAGACATATAGAGAGAAAGAGAAGGTGAAAAAGAAAGAGACGGCTGTAATTTCCCATGAGGGATGGGATCCTAACATCAGGACCATATCTGGGCCCTGAACCCAAAAATAGTATCAGTCTGTCATTGGCACAGCCTCCGAACTGATTGCCTTCATGTTCACTATCCGATTAAGGACAATGGGAAGCACAATAAGAAGGCCATAGGTATTCCAGATGGCAGCCTTACAAAGAGAAGTGAGTGCTGCTGGAGAAGAAGAGACCAAGCAACCTCTCAAACTGAAAGCATTCATGAAGATCATTTTCTTTGGTGTGAAAGGAATCTCAGGGTGGATAGTTTACCCCACCAGCAGAGTGACTGAAGCCACTCCTGAACCACTGTGACCACTGCAACCCCCTGTTACGGCCAATTAATTTGGTCAGCCATGTCTTGTCTACCTCGCAGTGGTGACAAGCTGCCTCAGCAATGTACAGCAGTGTACAGAGAGGGACGGCCTGTGCAGCACCAGGGGAATTGCACAGCTGGGTACAAGTGGTCCTTGACTGGAGCTTTAAATAGCTTCATTGTCTCAGGTGAGCAAGATGTTAAGTTCAATGCCAACCCACCTCTGGAAGTGGCAGAGCCTTAGGGAACCAGCCCAACGGATTTTCAAAGGGCTCACCTTTGTCCCCCTCCACTCGAACATCAACGAATACTGTTCACGCTTGGATGTTGAACAGTTTTTCCGCCACCTTCGCCTCCACGCTTACTTCTTCAATCGTGAGCCTAACCCTCCCTCTACTGACCCCTTCTCCCGCCTCCAACACACCCCCTCCTCCTGGCCACCACCCCAAGGCCTCCTACCCTCCCTCGACCTCTTCATCTCCAACTGCCATCGAGACATCAATCGCCTCAACCTCTCCACCCCTCTCACCCACTCCAACCTCTCCCGAACAGAATGTGCAGCCCTCCGCTCCCTCCGCTCCAATCCCAACCTCACCATAAAACCCACGGACAAGGGAGGTGCAGTTGTAGTATGGCGCACTGACCTCTACATCGCTGAGGCCAGGCGCCAGCTCTCTGACACCTCCTCCTACCGCCTCCTTGATCATGACCCCACCCCTGATCACCAAAACATCATGTCCCAAACCATCCACAACCTCATCACCTCAGGTGACCTCCCACCCACAGCCTCCAACCTCATCGTTCCCCAACACCTCACCGCCCGCTTCTATCTCCTTCCCAAAATCCACAAACCCGACTGCCCTGGTCGACCCATTGTCTCCGTCTGCTCCTGCCCCACCGAACTTATCTCTACTTATCTCGACTCCATTTTCTCTCCCCCAGTCCAGTAACTCCCCACCTACGTCCGTGATACCACCCACGCCCTCCACCTCCTCCAAAACTTCCGATTCCCTGGTCCCCAACACCTCATCTTCACCATGGACGTCCAGTCCCTGTACACCTGCATTCCCCATACAGATGGCCTAAAGGCCCTCCGCTTCTTCCTGTCCTGCAGGCCCGACCAGTCCCCCTCCACTGACACCCTCATCCGTTTAGCTGAACTTGTCCTCACCCTCAACAACTTCACTTTCAATTCCTCCCACTTCCTACAGACAAAGGGGGTGGCCATGGGTACCCGCATGGGCCCAAGCTATGCCTGCCTCTTTGTAGGTTACGTGGAACAATCCCTCTTCTGTACCTACACTGGTCCCAAACTCCACCTCTTCCTCTGTTACATCGATGACTGTATCGGCACCGCCTCGTGCTCCCACGAGGAGCTCAAGCAGTTCATCCACTTCACCAACACCTTCCACCCCAACCTGAAGTTCACCTGGACCATCTCTGATACCTCTCTCTCCTTCCTGGACCTCTCTGTTTCCATCTCTGGCAACGACCTGGAAACTGATATCCATTTCAAAGCCTACCATCTCCCACAGCTACCTAGAATACACCTCCTCCCAATCACCTTCCTGCAAAATTGCCATCCCCTCTTCCCAATTCCTTTGTTTCGGCCGCATCTGCTCCCAGGATGAGGCATTCCACTCCCGAACATCTCAGATGTCCTCGTTTTTCAAGGACCGCAACCTCCCCTCCTCAGTGGTCGAGAACGCCCTCGACCGTGTCTCCTGCATTTCCTGCAACTCATCCCTCGCACCCCCTCCCCGCATTAACAACCAAAACAGAATCCCCCTCATCCTCACATACCACCCCACCAACCACCGGATCCAATGCATCATCCTCCAACACTTCCATCATCTGCAATCCGACCCCACCACCAAAGACATTTTTCCTTCCCCACCCTTATCTGCCTTCCGGAGGGACCACTCTCTCCGTGACTACCTTGTCTGCTCCACAATCCCCTCCAGCCCCACCATCCCCAGCACTTTTCCCTGCAACCGCAGGAAGTGCTATACCCCTCACCCCCATCCCAGGCCCCAAGAAGACCTTCCACATCAAGCAGATGTTCACCTGCAGATCTGCTAATGTGGTATACTGTATCCGCTGTTCCCGATGTGGCCTCCTCTACATCGGGGAAACCAAGCGGAGGCTTGGGGACCGCTTTGCGGAACACCTATGCTCGGTTAGCAATAAACAACTGCACCTCCCAGTCGCGAACCATTTCAACTCCCCCTCCCATTCCTCAGACGACATGTCCATCCTGGGCCTCCTGCAGTGCCACAACGACACCACCCGAAGTTTGCAGGAACAGCACCTCATATTCCGTTTGGGAACCCTGCAGCCCAATGGTATCAATGTGGACTTCACAAGCTTCAAAATCTCCCCTCCCCCTACTGCATCCCAAAACCAGCCCAGCTTGTCCCCGCCTCCCTAACCTGTCCTCCCACCTATCCACTCCTCCCACCTCAAGCCCCACCCCCATCTCCTACCTACTAACCTCATCCCGCCCCCTTGACCTGTCTGTCCTCCCTGGACTGACATATCCCCTCCCTAACTCCCCACCTACACTCAACTTTACTGGCTCTACCCCGCCTCTTTGACCTGTCTGTCTCTTCTCCACCTATCTTCTCCTTCTATCTGCCTCCCCCTCTCTCCCTATTTATTTCAGAATCCCCTTCCCCTCCCCCATTTCTGAAGAAGGGTCTAGGCCCAAAACGTCAGCTTTCCTGCTCCTCTGATGCTGCTTGGCCTGCTGTGTTCATCCAGCTCTACACCTTGTTATCTCAACGGATTTTCATGCTACTTTCCAGTTGCTGCAGTCTCCGAATTGTTCTCTATGGAGCCTGAGAACATAACCCAGTCAGTGAGAGAGTGTTAAGGCAGTGAAGCCAGGACCTAGGTGAAATAGAATCAAAACAAATGCCATGACTGCCAGCAGAAGCAGACAGTATTTTAACATTTAAAGCCATCAGTTACTACCTAGTGGTATTTTTACATAATTTATTTTGATAATTTCTATTCAACCAATCTATTTAGTTCTTCTGCAATTGGATCTCAGCTGGTTAAGTGCAGTGTGATTGTACAGTACCTTCCAGTGTGCCTTAGAGAAAAATAAAATGACTGGACATTAATGATTTCAGAATATGTGAGGCCCAAAAAGTACATGACTTCTGCAGAGCAGAAAATTAGTGAACAGTTGTTATTCCCGTTTTAGAGGGTGGAGGATTCATTTGTGGAAAGTGTGGCGAGACTACTGCATGAGCAAGTGCTTGCTTCAATAGGCTGAGCTTGTATCACACTGCTGGGCAGACACAAGAGGTAGCAGCACTGTCACCAAACTATCAAATGAATCCCTATAGGTTTAGATAAATAAACACAAAAAAATGGACATGAAACATCATAAGAACTTTAGTGATGAACTTCAGCTCTGAAGCACACAGAGTTTCAAGACCCTGAGTGCTGAAGTCCAAGCTGTTTCCATGGCAATTAAGGGCATTTATGGTGTTATGATCATGCCAAATACCATTCTGGTGACAATAAAAGCAAACAAGCAGGAAAGTCCACCAGAAGTCTGCATAATAGGAAAATCACAACACCAAACATCTTGCAAATCTGATTGATTGCCAGAATTGACACTTTCAAACTCAATTCTCCAGCTTATGGTATCTTTTGTAGACACACAGCTGAATACACTGTCAGCAGTAGGAAGAACCCCTCAATTCAAAGTTTGCTCCTGATTTTGAACACCATGACTATCTGTTCCATTGCCTTCACAAAGTGAGTCTGGATGGTCTCATGGGCCCTTGTGATTACATGAACTTGGGTGCAAAGGCTTAACATGAATCAGTCAGCCATGTAGGTTGATGTAAGTCTGACATAAACAGAATTGTCTGAACATGAAACTGGGAATGAGACAATAATCTGTACAGAGAAACTTGGCTCTAACCATGAATATAGTGTGAATAAAAAATTGGAATTAGTTTACCATGCCCACATCAATATGGTGAAGTAGAGTTTGAGAGATACAACCTAACCAGTACAGAGTAAGCTGAGACAAACTGAGCCAGATGTAGCGGACATACTTGACCACGGTAACAGAAGTCTGTTGCATAGTCAGCCCAAACTCAAACCATGAACTAGGCAGCTGTTAGAAGAATCTGATACCAAGGATTTGAAAGATCCATAGATGATGATCTGAAAACATCAAGTTAAAAATTCAGAAATTCACCAAAACTCTATAGTCGGCACCTTCCAAACCCACAACCACTACCATCTAGAAAGACAAGGGCAGCAGATACATAGAAGCACCACCACCTGCAAGTTCCCCTCCAAGCCACTCACCATCCTGACTTGGAAATATATCGCTGTTCCTCCATTGTTGCTGGGTCACAAATTTCTAGAACTCCTTCCCTAATGGCATTGTGGGTCTACCTACACAAAATGGACTCCGGTGGCTCAAGAAGGCAACTCGCCACCACCTTCTCAAAAGCAACTAGGGACAGGCAAAAATTGCTGGCCAGCCAGCAATGCTCACAAATGAATCTCATGACAGGATAAAAGTAAATAATACTAACCTTGAAGAGAAGTAGGGAAAGAAAAGATAACTTACTAAGGAGGGAAGCAGCAAAGACTTCAAGTATCATGTGGATTTTGGAGGAAATAGGCCTCTTGGATGTAAAAAAAATGCATAAAGCAAAAAAGATTTAGATTAGAGATGTTAACTCCCAGGGACTATCTCTACCCCAGCAGCTCAGGAACATTGAGAGTCTGCAGCAAGGATAGAGATAGGAATTTTGGAAAGGCTGCTTTGAGAGCTATAAAATTGCCAGAAAAAGCTTAGGAACAACAGGTCAATATATTTTTATATGCTGTAGGTCCAGTGGCAAGATTTGATGAGATTCAGCATCGTTTGAGGTGGTGTTTAAAGCTTACTTCAATCTGTCTGAAAAGGAACCAACATCGGTACTGGAGCATAGAACAAGAAAAGGTATTTATGAAGAAGACTACTTCCTCAGATGTACTAGAACACAATGATTCAAACCACCCAATTATTATGGCAGCCAATGTATTCTCTGTGCAGTCCTGCAAATCCAAATGATGGCAGGAAGAAACCTGTTTAATTCACATCTAGATCTTTGGCAAAGATAGAATCATGTAACAATTAAAAAGGAAGCTTTAGCAGTAACTTGGGCCAGTGAAAAATTTTATCATCATGTCATTAGTTTTCAAAGTCAGAAGTCACACGACACCAGGTTATATTCCAACAAGTTCATTTGAAATCACAAGCTTTCGGAGTGCTGCTGCTTTCGTCAGGTGAACCATTTCTACTGTTGGTTTACAGTTTCAGATCCAAAAAGATCAAACACCTTTGGTCATCCTTTGAATTTATAAATAAATAATCAAGATGCCACCACAATTATACTTGTGACTATAATTAATGTGCAAAGACTTGACAACAAATTATGTTTTTTTTTAATTCACTTACAAGGTGAGGGCGATGCTGGCGAGGCCAGCATTAATTGCCCACCCCTAATTACCCAGAGGGCAGTTAAGAGCCAACCACATTTCTGTGGGTCTGGAGTCATATGTAAACTGGACCAGGTAAGGATAGCATTTTTCTTTCCTAAAGGACATTTGGGTTGTTTGTCTGTCTGTGTAGCCCCAAATGTCATTGTGCCAGCATAAGGCATAATGTCATGGCTACGCATGATGTACATGGATGGACGATGGTGATGAGAACTACTACATCACCTGAAAGCAAGAGGAATGAAGAGTATAAATGGCAATGGTTATTGCTGACATCTTTGGCCCTCCTTCTTTAACATCCCTATTCTTTCATGGCCTCTGTTTCCAAAAGTGTTGGTGTGAATTAATTTATCAGTGATGTCTGGGCTAGGCAGTTGCAATGCCAACATGAAGGCAATACACTTGGATGGCCATGGATTAGAGAACTCACAGTTCACTGCCCTGTTCAGCTGCCTATTGAGAAACTCACCAAGCCACTTGACAAAAGCATAAAAGATGGAGCAAGATAATTCCAGTGTAGAGTCGGAGCCTCACTGGACGTCTTTTACAATTCTGCCATAAATCCCTGCTTAGCCCACATTGTTCAAACCCATATAAGATTCCACTCTGTGTCTCATTTACTCCAGTTATTCTTCCTATTGAGATCCACTTTCCAATAGAGGTCATCTTTTAAAGCAAAAATATACATTTTTAAAAGATCAGTGGTAATGACCATAAATTAGATTGAAAGCTATCAGAATTCCTTGCAACTGTGATTTCTCCAAATGATATTGATGATTATAATTTTAAGTGCGTTTTATACATTTGTAAAACATAGCAACCAATTTGTATGCACTGGTCAATATTCATTAAGAGGGCAGATAGTTTTACTACTTATCACAAGGGGTATGATCTAAACCAAATTACAAATCCAAATCAATAAATCACCACGATTTCCATTTATTCAGAATCGTTGAAAACTCCACTCACTCCTAATGAGAGATTTAAATTAACATGCCCCTTTAGAAAATGGATTGCTGCACGCCTTGAGGAACATTTTGCTATTCTTATTTTTAGCATCTTACCATAATAGTGGAGAGTGACTAATAGATATCTAAGTCTGGGAGTTGAATCTGGAATCCACTTGCCAAGCAAGCAGCACTTTCCTCTCACATGGTAAAAATTTTAATTATCCCCTTCTTGTCAATTGTTTTGATGATAGCCTACAAAATGTGCCTTTTCTCAGCAATACAATTGTAAAGGTGGATGTGCTTCACAATCAACACTCCTCACGTTTGAGCCGACATGCATGTTTGGACCTCAACTTCTTTAAGTAAGAAGGAGGTCCATCAATTCCAAGGGAATAACTGGCTCAGAAGCAGTCAGGTTTCTAAATACTAGTCAATGAACAAGAGTCAAGAGGCAACCAGGAGAAAACTTCATTGGGTTTCCCAGATACATAGTGGACCACAGACAGAAGAACAGATCAAGTGAGATCACTGATGTTGGCACAAGACAGCTGTTTGACATTGCCACAGAGAAAGTTACAGAATTTACCAATGGAAATATTTAACTTTCTGTCTTCTAAAACAATGCCAGCAAGGGAGACAGTGCTCTGTGAACAGCAAACTTTCAGTAACGTGATGAAAAGTCTGTAAAAAAACAAATTACTTTTCCAGGTAAACAACTACAATGAGTGACTGAAGACAGCCAGCTTGATGAGCTACTCAAGGGAGATAAGCTCTGTATGATTTCATGGGAACCACATCCAAGATATGGTCAAGAAGTGCTTTTTAAACAGAACAGATGTCTTCCAAGAAGGAAATTCAGGAGATTAAGGGTACTCTAGATTATCCAATGGAACAGCAACCATGTCTACAAAGAACAATGTTCTCCACAAAGTATAGCCAAATGATAAAAGATCCAAAAATTTTGCTACTGAGCAATAAATCTTCGGTAATGAAGATGCCCAGATCAGACCCAGGGTAAACCATCCTTGAAGAAAACATGGACCATTCTTCCAAGTCTAACGAGAAGATATTAGGTCATGCTGAGAAAAGTGTTAAATGTCCATACTGGTTATGCTTGTCAATTCAGACTTAAGGGAGATAAGGGGGCAGCAAATGTAATACAGTTCCATATATGAATGTTTCATGGGTTAACAATGGGGAAAAAAGCTGATGAGGGAGGAGTTATGGGAGGTAATAGTTCTGAAGAGGTTAATATTCATGTTACATTGTTTTTGACATGGTAGAATTGACAGATATTCTGTAGGTAGAGACAGGGAGTAGTACTCCAGTTTTCAGAGGAAGTTGATGAATCTGTACCAGCTCCTTAAAACTGTAGCAATTAAGATTGACCAAATATAGTTGTACTTATTGTTATTGAGCAATGAGTATTTTTGTTAATGAAAAACAGTGCATCTTCTGTGGACACATTGTGGTGGTCCACCTTCCACCACTAATTACCAAGCACCCAAGACAAAGCAAAGGCAAAGGGTGATTGGTGGCAGCAACTACCTCAGTCAATACTTACCCAGCACCTCAAACTGAGTAGAGGTGACAAATTCTACAAGAGTCCAGGAGTAGTCATCTAGGAAAATACCAGAATTTCTCATTTTAAATTTTAAAAAATCTTCCCATCTCTCAAAGAGACATCTCCACAGTCTGTGCCATCTATTTGCATTTCCCTGACTTCTAATGTAGTTACTGGATGGTAGAGGCAGAAACATTCATAATATTTAAGAAGTATTTAGATATGTACTTGTGATGACAATGTATACAAATCTGTGAGCCAAGTGCTGGAAAATGGGATGAGAACAGTTAGGTGGTTGTTTTTGACCGGCACAGAGTTGATGGACCGAAGGGCCCTTTTCTTTGCTGCCGACCTCTTTGGCACATTATGATGCACCGTCTAGACAGGTGAGAACAAGTATTTTACATCGATTCACTTATATCTTGGGGAAGCTCCACTAACTCCTACAGATGTGCATTGTGTACTTTTTCCCAACACATAGACTGTTAACCACTTCATCACAATGCCTGCTTTGTGGCCTGCTTCAACTAGCTTGTATCCTGCCTTGACTGAGAAAGTTGATCACTTGATTGCGGACAAATTTAGCCTCTGTGATGACAAAATGATGGAGATTCCTAAAGAGATTATTTGTTCTATTACTCTCATTGTTTCACCTCTACATCTATAAAATGAAATAAAAACGCCTCTATTCACAGTCATCCTACATTAGATTCTTCTTAAGTGTCTTAGCATTTGTTCCAGTATTTATTGCATCACAAGCAACAGTTTGAGACAAAGGCTTTGGGATGTAAGCAGGTAAATGAATTTTATAATAGTTGAATGAACTACTGCAGAGCCAACTCAATTTAGTTTCCTAATTTCTGAATCACTGTCTCAACCAATGGGTATATAATATGTAGTGAATGCCCTTTCCACAGAAGGAGCAAAGCAAAAAGCTGATTTTGTTTTTGATATAGTTTGTTGGCAATTTCCTATTTTATACTGTTACAGTTTTAAAATAGTCAACATTTTCACTGTGAATATCATCATTTTTTTTGCAGTCTTTACTTTCCTTCATTTTAGCGACTTTGGGAATAGAAATCTATTTCTGGTTCAGTATCATTTCTCACTTACCCTTGGGATAATTTTGTGGGTTGTCAACTACCCTCCTGAGTTATTACCCAGCCCTTAATTCATATAGTTGATAACTGATCTGTTTTCATACCTCTGCCTAAGTATCTGTTGAATATGGAGATCAGACAGACTACCTAACCTGCTCACTGACTTTCCCTTCCCAATATCTGGATTCTCCTTCATCTTTCAGCATTGCTTTCATTACTTTGTAGATAAATATGTTTGGAACTGTACAAGAATGTGCTAGAGGACATTGTCCACTGATGTCTGCATTCTGTAATCTGCAACTGCAAAGCTTTCTTCAAAAACTGATCTTAAGCCTCATCTTTGCTGTCTGGCCTAACTGCATTTAAGCACTGATTCAAATGAGACATTAAACAAGGTCCTGCTTGCCTTTCAATTGTTTGTGAAGGATTTCTTGACATTATTTTGAAGAGAATTTGGAAAATTTGGCAGGTGTCTTAGCCAATATTTATTCTGCAGCCAACATCATGAAAATGGATTTCATGGTCATTGTCACATTATTGTTGCAAATGACTATCCTTCAAAAGAATTCAATTTGCTGTAAAATGCTACTGGATATTGTAATGTCATGGATAGCTGGATACAAACTGGAGTTTTCTTTTCATTTCTGCTTCCTTTCTTGACCCATTTAAATGTTTATATGTTGAAGATAACCATGCTGATCACAATTAAAAAGTATATGTCTGTACATTTATGTCTCATGGATTTTTTTTAAAATGTCATTCATTTTGATATGGGCATCCCTGGCCAGACCAGCATTTCTTGCCAATCCCTAAGTCCCTAGAGGGCAGTTAAGAGCAAACCACATTACTATGGGTCTGGAATCACAGATGGGCCAGATCAGGTAAGGATGACATGTTTCTTTCTTGAGAGGACATCAGTGAACTAGTTAGTTAATCCCAAAGTTAATTGACTGCAGTCTAATATGGATTTATTTCTAATTCTAGGTTGAATTTATTTGGGATATTCTTTCTATATTTCTTACTTTATATAAGAATGTAACTTCAATTACTTTGCACAAGAAAATATTGGCTTACAGATAAAATTCAGTATTTCACATCAATGGCACTATCTGCAATGATAAGTTAGTGATCACTATATGATTAATGACTTGTCTCTAATAAGTTACGAACACTAGCTATGATTGATAATGATGGTAAATATGGGAATTAAATTCTTGTATTCAGTACTTTAACTCAAAATTTCTTTCAGCTATAAATGGGCCAGAGAGGAATTTTCTACCCGACTTTCTTTTTTTGGCCAGTTTACTCCTTTCATTTTTGTGAACAAGCATTTAGGAAGCATACTAATAACATTCACAGCAGATTCCAATTTTCTGGAGAAGGGTCTAGGCCCGAAACGTCAGCCTTCCTGCTTCTCTGATGCTGCTTGGCCTGCTGTGTTCATCCAGCTCTACATCTTGTTATCTTTGATTCCAATGAACTTGTTTCTGTGTACCATAAAGACATTGGCTGAAATTTACCAGGAAGTGACTGCAGTGTGATTTTGGATCAGAGACCACCAATTAAGAAGCCTTGAAGAGACCTTTTCAATTTAGGACGTTAGGCAGATGAGGGAAACTGAAAGCTGACGTCCAGCCAGTAGCTTCACGGAGAATGGTCAGTGATGCTGGAGAAGGGGAAGATCTAGGGGGCACCTCGAGGTGAGGGGCTCTAATGAAGTTCCCCTTCAGCAGAAATAGGCATAGGGTCTCAGGGATTGACCTGCAGAAAAAAAAGTGTTAGTGGCTGCTCTTAGGTCCCTAGCTGTGAGTCTTGTGCTCCCCTAATACAGCTAATTAATACAGGCTTTACCATTCTGGAGAGTGGATCTCTCCAAGGAGCTCACAGACTCCTCATTCAGGTGGGGCTGCACTTACAGCTGGAACCTGCTGTTGCCCTTGAAAACATTTCCCTCAATGGGACCTTGATTTGACTGCATGCCTCGCTGAAGCAGGTTAACAACTTTGTTCCTAGCCCACCCCTACGAAGTTCCTCAGGAGGTGGCTGGCACAGAATGCCGTCTTGGCTTGGTTTCTCCTATTCTTTCAATGCACCCTGCCTCCAAGCCTGAGACCAGGAAAGGTTAATCCAGTGATCTGTAAGAACCAATAAACTCTAATTACACATACAACCATGTGCCTTCACTAAAATAATGGAGGCAGAACCTGGATGCGAGCTTTGCATCCATTTATACCAACAGCAACAGTTTCTGAGTTCCTCTCTCCTTCAATGGCTTTGGCAGATTCTCAGGAATGTTTCATAGATTTTTTGTGAACCAATGCAGCTGATTGCATTTTTACAAAACATGTATGTTTAAATTTACAATGGTAATGTGATCTTGAAAACAATGTTTCATAGCTACTCTAGAGATATGATAAATTGTTTTACTTCAGGTAAAGAAAGCATAGCATAGAAAAAGAAATATGCCAGCACCAAGGGTGCTCGGTGGGTTATCACATGAAGCAACTGCAAGGCTGGATTTCCCCAGTATGAATCCAACACTTTCTTTTTATTCACTCGGGGGATGTAGCCATCTCTGGCTAGGCCAGCATTTATTGCCCATCCTTAATTGCCCAGAGAGCAGTTAAGAATCAAACACATTGCTGTGAGTCTGGAATTACATGTAGACCAGAGCAGGCAAGGATGGTAGATTTCCTTCCCTAAAAGGGCATTAGTGAACCTGATGGGTTTTCCCCCTGACAATTGGCAATGGTTTCATAGTCATCATAAGACTCTTGATTCCAGCTTCTTTTTATTGAATTCAAATTCCACCATCAGCCATAGCGGGATTTGAACCCTGGTCCCCAGAACATTAGCTGAGCTTCCAGATTAATAGCTCAGCAATAATACCACTAGGTCATCACATCCCCTACGTACCATGAGCCTCTTTCAGAGAGTGCAAAGGAGATTCTTGAATGCGGTCCTGCACATGGTTTCACACACAACGAACTGAATAGGGCATTTAGATATATCTTAATGTTTATCCGAATGACTGAACTACAGCCATGCCAAAAATGAATAATTTGCCATTTTGCCAATGATGTATAATTTCCAACCAGTGGCTCTGTTTGCCCTGGCTGTAGGCAGGCTGGAAAATTTGTATTTAGATTAATTCAGCCCAGTCATCAACTTCCTATAATACTGAACGACCTCCCTCCATCCAGTTCCTTCGTCACTGTGCCATGCACATCTGTCTATAGGAAAAGGTCATTTGCTCCTTATATGAGATGAATTGACATGAAGCAGCCTGCAATATCTATGACAATTCTCTTTCCAGCAATGCTGTTCACCAAGAAATCTCTGTCAGAGGCAGATCTGACCTTCTACTTCTGTCCAATCAGGGTGCAATAAAAATGAGCCATGGCCTAGATTGACAGCCACCTCATAGAGGCATGAAAGAGGTCACAGCTGAGTTGACTAAATCAACCAATCTGAACCACTTACAGCTTCACGTCATGCCAGTGAAGTATGATGATGATGGGGTTAAAAACAATCTAAGTTCGATTGGTTTTAAATTAAAAGGTTTTGACCAAGAATATATAAAAATATAAATATTTAATAAAGATACAAAGTGTTCACTGTTGTACATTGACTCCATTAGGAGGCTTGCAGTTACTTAAAGGCTTTGAAGTGCATAGCAGCTCTCCAGATCCTGCCTTGGCATCACACAACGGCCCCAGCAAAACAATCATGGTAAAGATCTGGTATTGACCCACAATGTCATCACTACCCCTACCAGTAAAATTCAGCAGTGCTCATCTTTTATACCTTTAATGTTTCTACATAACACAAAATTAGAAAGGAAACAGAGAGAAAAAAAGACATCCCATTTATGTGGCTGCTTTTCCCAACAGGTCAGTAGTAAAACCCAATACATCAGAAATCTCCCAAACAGCTCCACAAATGACTGCAAAGTGAATATTGGCATTGGACATATTCAAACTGGTGCAATGGATTGGCACACAGCAGTCAAATGTTAACTCAGAGGAATATGAAGTGATACATTTTGATAATAAGAATGAGAAGTGGAAATATAAACAAAATAATACTATTCCAAAGGAGTGTAGCAAGGAACAGAGAGTGCTACAGGTGCATGTACACAAAACCTCAAAGGTGACAGGATAAGTTGAGGGGACTTTTTAAGCATAAGCACACAGAAATACTTGGGTTTATTAATGGATACATACAAAAATAAGAAAGTTATCCTGATCCTATATTAATCATTAGTTAGGCCTCAATATCATTATTTATGGGCACAGCACTTTAGGAACAAGTGTCAAGCATTTAAAAAGGGTGTAGAAAAGATTTACTATAATTGTACCAGGGAGGGACAACTTTACTTATGTGGAGACATTGTGGAAGCTGGGCTTATTTTCCTTTGAGCCAAGAAGATGTGATAGAGCTGTTGAAAATCATGAGTGGTTTTGACAAAGTGAAGGGGAACTGTGACAAGATGATCAGTGACAAGAGGAGATTCATTCAGGCGATTCAATAAAACCAGAGATGGCAGGAGAAAACATGTGTTTACTCAGCAAGCTGTTGTGGTCTGGAATATATTCCTGCAAGTTTGATGGAAACAAGTTCAATGGCAATTCAGAAGGGAATTTGATAAATACTTGAAAGTGAAGCAATGACAGGGCTATGGGGAAAATAATAGCAGGAATGTCAGACTAGTTTGATTGCTTCACCAGGAAGTTGGGATAGGCATGCCAGGCTAAATGGTCTCCTTCTGAGCTATACATTTTAATGATTCCAGTTGCAAGTGATTGATTTTTCATATTTGCACTTTTCGGACTGGATTGTTTGCCGGAGTCAGGGGTCTCGCCTACTGGTTGGAGAACTCGTAGGAGACCCACATTCCTTTCTCTGAGAACGGCTGCTGCTATTAACCATCAGGCACATGCATAGCCAGCAATGTGCCTTTCCCAGGATCAATATTCCCGGGAGAGAGATTCCACCTTCCCAGAGCTGCTGACCAATCAGGGCCAATGTCATTGCGAAGTCCATGGCAGCTGTCAGAGTGAAAATTTAAAGGAGGTCCAGGATTAAGGAGTGACCCAGACTGTAGGTAGATGTGGACAGGAGGGGTTCCATGGGTTGGTGGTTATGAGGAACAAGGTGTCGTGGGGTCAGAAACAAGGGCTAGGGTTTGGTTTTCAGTGAGTGTCCCCTTGCTAATGTCATGTCCCTTGATTGGGTACTTTGAACGAGTAAGAAGGCTTCACTGTTTCATCTATTGTGCATGTCTGTCAACAGGCAACACCCTCTGCCTTAATACTTGTGACGACAGGATCATTTTATGAAGTAATCATTAATGAGCCACTTAAGGGCCTCAATTGGTGATGGAGAGGAGGTCTGATCACTGATCTTTCTGTTGCTGATGATTATTGAGGAGGTGGGAAGGCAATAGGGTTAAGGAACACTACCATCCAACCAAAAAGAAATGCCCTCTCTCTCCAACTACACCCAAGGGAGGCCACAACATTTTACTCTTCTCTCTTGATCATGGGTCAAAACGCCAAAGTAAAATGGCCATTTTTTACTTGTACTTCCAAAATGTGTTTCTTATAAGAGGGCTGATGCATCCATAAATGGCTCTGGATTTAAATTAAGTTGCTTTCCAGAGAGAGAAAGAGAGAGATTCATTGTATGTCACACCTAAAGATGCAAATAGAGTTTCAAATAATAGTCCTTCAAAAGGAAGAGGCAAGTCAAAACAGACTGGACTCTGGGCTTTTGTGACTATAAAGAATATGATGAGTTGTTAACTTCTGCTCAACAGCAAGCTGCATCCTATATATTATGTGCCAAACTGCAGATACAGTTGTGTTTATCCCTTTGTAGAATACAGAAGGACAGGGATCAAAAATAAAAACAGCTTCAACTTGACTGGAGTGTACTAGGGGGACTGAGTTCTCATGTGTGCCAGTAGACTAAGGTATCAATGTGTACCAATCCAGGTTTGAGCATTAGTTTGAGCACTGGGCTCGATAAAGGGGTTTTCCCACTTTGAGTGCTGGTAGCAGCTAGGTAGCAAGCTAGACAAAAGGAAACAGGATAAACAAAGGAACCTCTTTCTCCATGAATTTTGGAATTCAGTCATGGTTGAATAAACCAGAACAACGGAATCTCAAGAGACAACAAGGTGCAGGGCTGGATGAACACAGCAGGCCAAGCAGCATCATAGGAGCAGAGAGGCT
>NC_063341.1:19379023-19399036 GCF_021869965.1 Rhincodon typus | reverse complement strand
GCATCATAGGAGCCTCTCTGCTCCTATGATGCTGCTTGGCCTGCTGTGTTCATCCAGCCCTGCACCTTGTTGTCTCGGATTCTCCAGCATCTGCAGTTCCTACTATCTCTGATTCGATTTTAACCCAACGGAATCTCAATCCACCTTCACAACATAGAATCTTGAAACCGACTGTTCAACTACCAGTGTCAACTGCAATGGTCATAATGTTCAACTATCCACATTCGCAAACATTTCAGAGACTGATCCATTTATCTGGGTTTTTAAATCTTTTTGGATTCACGTCTTTTTTCCTCATGTGGGTGAATGTGTGTAGTGTTACTAATTGTTTTCGAGTTTGGTAATTAATAAGCACACTCTTTGTTAACTCGAGAGCCGGGTTAAATCGGCTCCTTTTAAAACGTATGACCTAATTTTCTGGGGAGTGACAATCACACTCAGAATGTGATTTTGCTCCTTTTTTTGCATTTGGTTTTCAGTGGGTTCCTGCCTTATTAGTGTCATCGCCGTCGGGCAGGCACGCTAAACGAGGGTGCCTCGGGAGAACACGAGGTGGCTGCACAGTTAAATCTATTGTGCATGCACATCAATAGACCACCCCCTTTGCCTCAGTACCCTCGCTGGATCCTTCAGAAAAGCAGAGCATACTGTAACTCTGAGAGGTCCCTTGTAGTGCTGGCTAGTCAGGAGGAGGCAAACCATGCCCCCTACTTTACAACAGTCAGTAGCTGTATTCTAAAACTCCAGCATCAGAAACTGCCCCCTTTACAGCTCCTGTAAATGACCAAACACATAAGATGGGCGGTGGTTCCTGCGGCAGGGTGCATTAGGTCCTGGGGGTGGCAGTGGGTGTTGTTTTCCAGGCAGAGTGATGTGTGCCAGATCCTGGGCAGAGAGGGCTGTGTGGGGTACAGCGGCCTGAGTGTGGGAGAAAAGTGGATCCCTCTTTAAATTAAACTTGTGGTGGCAAATAGAGGAGGCGGGTGAGTAAGAAAGAGGAAGCAGTTGATTCTTCCTCACCGGGGTAGTTAACAGTTTGAAATATCCTGTCTGGAATGAAATGAAATTGGGGGATATTGCCTACACACTGGTGATAATATTCATATGGGGTCCAGAAGACCACTCTCAGCTTCAATCAGTCATGCTGTTCACACCAATTTCCTGACGTATAAATCCACTCTATTGCACTTTGTAATGCAACTATGTAACACAATTATATAAATGTACATGTTTTCCAGAGCCTGTGTTGCCATGGTACCATTCCATGGCTGCAGTTCAATTCTGACAGGAGGCATACAAGTGGAAAGATATTCAGAGAGAGAATGGCTTTGAGTAATACAAGGCCTGAAACAAGAGGGAGAGAGTGTGGACAGAAGGATAATGGCTCCATGTTTAATAGTCCCATGTTTTCAATTTTGCTCCACAAGTTAATAAATATTTACAGCTTAAATTTCCAAGTATTAAGTTTTGTCATTACTCTGTAGTTGAAAAGAGATTTGCACCTGCCAGCAGCCTGGAGAGAAGAGAAATTTGAGAGTTTCCTGAGTCAGGTCGCATGCAGAGACCCTGAAGTTAATTTTGGCACAAATCCTGTCTAAAATGGACATGAAACTGCAGGAGAGACTTTAAATTCTTTTAAAGTTTGGGGACTTCAGCACAAATCTGTGGGACAACCAGGTAATTGAAGGACTATGCTTTTTCCTCTCACTTCACCCTGAGACAAGTTGCTTGTGTTAACTCAGCAATCTTTTGTTCGTGCCTTATAAGAATCATGCTGATCATTAAACAATATGCGGAGAGAAGGAAAGCAGGTCAAGTCGAGGAACCTAATTCTGATACAGGTTTACAAGCCCTCCCAGAAGGTGTAAAAGGAATGAGGAATGAATTCCAACCTGACAATGCCATCAGATCATTTGAGAATATCACTTTGTGTCATCTAGAGGCAGTGGTTTCCAACAGCCTCGCCCTTGGGACCATGTCGGAAGAAACTTCAGTGAGCTAACAGACCAAAAGAGGCCTTTTCCCATGGTATACGGACTTGTGCTAAAGTCTACGGGCTTTAAGAAGAGTTAAAAGTCTCTCCTGCAATTTTCAGGCATTTTATCTAATCACGTCCTTTTTAGACAGGATTGGTGCCAAAATTGACTTCCAGGGGTCTGCATGTGAGCTGACCAGGAAACTTTCATCTTTCTCTTCTCTCCAGGCTACTGACGAAATGCAAATCTCTTTTCCTGGGTATCGACCCTGTCTTAAAGGCTTTGCCTTCGTGATTTATCTGATAAAGGTCAGCTCTCACAGGGTATCTTCCCTTTTGGCTCTTTGGCTCAACTGAAGGCATTTTCTTTCATGCAGAAGATAACTTTCCATTGTCCACGATAAAAGTCCCATATCCTCATTCTTTATGTAGTGATTGTAACGAGGTCAACCAGATGGACTTCATACAATATGAGTTTTTTGACTGGGCCAGGTAAACAGCCCCAATTAGGGAACCCTGACTGAGAGATGTAGTAGCAGGCATGGCAGGGCAGGCATTTAAGAAGTTTCTGCCCCTCTTCGGCCGAAAAGGTTGCAGCAGAGAAGGTACAAGAAGGTGGCATCATGCTGCCAGAAAAATCCCAGGGTAAAGAGCTACAAGTTACAATTGTAGCGGTTGGATCTGGCAGCCCAGTAAAGAATGGTGACATTCACCCAGTTAATGTAAAAGTTGGTGAAACAGTTCTACTCCCAGAATATGGAGCGACTAAAGTTGTCTTGGATGATAAGGACTACTGCTTGTTTAGAGATAGAGATATTCTTGAGTATTGGATATTGCTTTCAGTTTTAAGAAACTGGCCATTCCTGAAGTTGCTGTCTTTTTGTCTCAGCCTGTAAATACCACATTTTGAGCTTTGGTTAAACACAAAAACAAAAATATAAGTAGGAGTATCAGACATCCTGTTCACTCTGAGAGCTGGGTTGAGGGAGCTGGATCAGGGCTTTCCATGTGTAAATAAAGGGTGACTTGGTGATGGCATATGGTCCTCTGTGGAGTTATTTCAATTTACTTCAGCAAGAGGGGTCCTGACGGAATAGATATGGAGAGGATATTTCTTCTTTCGGAGAATCTTGTACTAGGGGGTCACTGTTTGAAAATCATGGGCCACCTATTTAAAACAGAGATGAAGCAAAATCTTTTTTTCCTGTCAGAGAAACCTGGATCTTTAGAACTCTCTTGCCGAAGAGGTGGTAGAAGCTCAGTTCTCCAACATTTTTAAGGCAGAAGTAGACTCTCACAAACATGATCTGGAAACCTTTTATTTATATTCATTCACAGAATGTGGGCATCACCGGCTAGGCCAGCATTCATTACCCTACCCTAATTGCCCAGAGGGCATTTAAGAGTCAACCACATTACTGTGGGTCTGGAGTCACATGTAGGCCAGACCAGGTAAGGATGGCAGTTTCCTTCCCTAAAGGGCATCAGAAAGCCAGATGGGTTTTATGATCATCATTAGACTTTTTTTTTACAATTCCAGATTTTTATTGAATTCAAATTCCACCATCTGCCGTGGTGGGATTCAAACCTGGGTGCCCAGAATATTACCTGGGTCTCTGGATTAACAGTCTAATGATAATACCACTAGGCCATCAGCTTCCTTAAACTCAAATTGAACTCAACTTCAACTGCACAATGAAGATGGAAGAAATGCATCTCAAGCCAACCTGTGACTTTTACTGTGGGAGTTCTCCATGTCCAACTGTATTGAGGCCAATGGTAAACTCTCACTTATATCTGCTGTGACAAGTCAGAAACTTCACTGCACCCATCCTGAATGTTTCTAGCAACAGCCATTGCAGTTACAACAATCCAAAAGATGCTGGAAAGAATTGACAGGGCCAAAGGTGTCAGCAAGCCTGGGGCCAGGAGAAGACTTTAGCAGCTGCTAAACAGTGTCACATGAATTGTGAACTGAACTGCCCCACAGGATGCAGATCATATTCAGGAAGCCCAGGTGAGCAAGGGACATGGCCACCATAGAATGGAGATGTCTTGAGACATCGTCACAGAACTCTGTCATCTGAACGGGTGGGTCGCTATCCTATCCCAATGACCCTCATGGTGACAGCATTTAGTTTGTATGTGACTAGATCCTTCCAAAGATCCATTGGGAACCAGTGCAGGATCTCCCAACCCTCAAAGGTATCAAGGCAGTTACTGGTGCAATTTGTAGCAGATCACATTGTGCCATCTCATTTCCCCATGACAAGGTCAGTATTGCAGCCTGTGCAGTAGGATTTGATAATATAGCCGGCTTCTTCCAGGTGCATATATGTATCACATCGACACACCATATCATAACACAACTAAATTCATTCAAAGGAAAAGCTTCTACTCATTCGATGTCCAAGTAATTTGTGATCGTTGTGACATCTTATAACTTTACATTAGGTACACTGCCCATGGTGTCTGTGTCCTTGATAATACTCATGTTGCTGCTTCATTCCGAGGGCTAAAGATGTTCCAAGGTGGCTGCCGAGAGACTGGGGCTACACCTTTGGTTGATGACCATGTAATGCAATCTGCTGTCTCAGGCTGACTGTAGACACAACACAATGCATTCATTTACTAGGGCCATTGTGGAGCAGACAGTTGCTTTCCTGCAGGTGAAGTTCAGATGCTTGGACCATTAATTGGGGTGGGGTTGGGGAGGTGCAGGGGGTGTATGGGGGAGGTGTTGGGGGGGAGGTGTGTGGATGTGGTGGGTGGTGGTGGGACTTACAGTACACACCAGCCAGAATGTGCCACATCTTCTGACACAGTGTGCTATGTACAACTGGAGCAGATGAAGAGGGGATGTGTTGGAAACTAAAAAGAAAACAGCAATTCTCCAAGGAGGGAAGGGAGAACTTTGAGCAAGGGGATCATCACCTCACTCATGATAGGGCAGTGCAGCGTCATGAGCAACAAGCCAGACAGGAGTTAAGTGATGGCCATTTCTAAAACAAATGAGTTGGTAAGGCATCATTCACTGACTGTAAATTTGTTGCTGCTCCAAAAGCAAGCAGCTCCTGTTTAGCCCCAAAAGCAAATACGGTTTTTCTTCTTTATTCTTTCTTCATTTTTCTGGTTGTTTAATAAAAGATAACATTACCAAACAGTTTAACAATATCTGATGCTCGCACTTTCAACAATGACAAAAAGTTATGTTTCAATACACATGAAGGAAATAAACGAGGACTTCCTCAGACAGACTTCTATTGTCATATGATGCTAAGTAAAGGTAGCATTTGGCTTTTGCTTCTTGATTCTACAGCTAAGATGAGAGATGGGGGCTGATTTAAAGCCCAGATATATTCACATATGTAATATTCCACTTACAATGAAGTGACATCAATGTCCCACCTTCAGAGGTTTTCTTTCTCCTTGCCATCACACTATGCCATGGTTCAGTCCTGGGATCTGGGGTTGAGAGAGCTGGACCTGTAGTGTAGTTTGTTGGCTTTGAAGGATTGGACAGATGATCCTGGAGCCATTTGTGGCTAAAAGACTCAAACAAGTTGACAGTGCCCTGCCCAGATGCAAGCTTAGCCTTTTTGACTACAACCTCTACAGGCGTGGGGTTGGTAGGCATGATGGAGGTGGTGATACAAGTCTTTGTCCTGGCCTGGGGTTCCGGCAAATGTGACACTTCAGTGAAGACATCCTTATTGAGGCATAGATACCTGACACACAACTTCTCACTCAGATTCAAATGGGAGCATTGATTCCTGAAAGCGTTGGGTGGATATGGATTCCTGTGGAAAGCCCTCCTCTTCCTGGCCCTTGTCCTACTCAGTGTGCCCTCTACTCATCTTCCCTGTCATTCTGTATTCTGAGGGGAATGCTTACTAATGTAGCCATGTCTGAGAGCAATTAGTTTGCATAGAAACCTGAAGTCAGGAAAATGCTCTCTCAGCACTCACATGACTTTTTGTAGAGTTTTGCAATTTGAAACTACTACAAACACTTTCAGAATTGACGAAACAGCCAAAATAAATTAATCAATCAAGTAACTAATCTGTAATGATAGCAGTCCAGAGATGGTTCACTGACTTGATTCCTGGGATAAAGGGGTTATTTTAAGAAGAAAGATTGAGCAAATTGTGCCAATATTCATTGAAGTATAGAAGAATAAGAGGTGATCTTCTTGAAACAGAGACGATACTGACGGAGTTTGAAAAAGTTGTAATAAATGAACTATTAATCTTTAATTCCATTGATCGACTTAATCCTGATGTTGCTTTTGAATGAAAATACCTTTAGATGAGGGGGAACACTGACTTAATCTAGCAACAGAAGTCATCTTACCTACAAGCTGGACAAGATCCATGGCCAGTTACAGAATGGATGGCTAAGTAACATTGCTAAGGAACTGATTCACATTAAGATAGCAGAAACTGATGATACACAACAGTCAACTCATCTGCAGGAACGGCCAGGGGCAAAATGAACCTTTCGAAAACCCAATATGCAATACAGGGTATTTAAGAAACTTTCTGTTTCAATGGAATCTTGATAGCTTTGATGATGGGAGATTGAAACTTCTTTGTTAATAAGAATCAACTTCATTGTGTGTCACTAGTCAGCTATCACATGATTGAAACTCCATCTGAAAAGAAATAACATTATATATTTGTCTGTTGCAGAAGGGTAGCAGCATCATGACGGCCTGCAAGATGAAATAAGCCCTATCTTTATTACAAGTAGAAATATGTCACAGACATAGAGTTGTTAAACACGAAAGGAATGTCAAGTGCCATAGCACCCACTCTGGAAATGATCGGATTGTAGTCTAAAAAAGACTGTCACCACAAGGACAAGCAGCTTTCATTGGCTGAAAGCCCCCGCTGGCACTACAAGACCACCTAAAGGAATCGTGGAATAAATAATGAAAGTTTTCACTTATTTACAACTTCACCCTCCACTCTGTAACCTGTTCTATTTGCTTGTGTTCCAGTGTGCACTGGCATATGGGAATGTGTCACAGGATTCAGAATGGGTTTTACCACTTGGTAATGTTCATATCTTTTAACATAGTGATTTTTTCTTCTTTAATTAATAAAATTATCTCCTTACTTGCTAACCAACAGACCTTGATGGCGTGTATGTCATAACTGGACAACTACATATTAAATTTAAAAACCAGCACCTTTTTTCAAAAAAGACCAAAATCTGTTCTATTAACCTCACAAATGAAAAGTAAGGAACTTACTTACCTGTCCAGACTTGATTGTAACACAGGGCAAATGCTGAAATAATACTTCCCTTCATTGAGGAATCCAGAACTGGGGTCCAATTGAAAAATAATTGGAATCTCCCAGCTCAGGCAGATACAAGGAAGAATTTCTTCTCTCAGAGGCTTGTTTGTTTTGGAATTCTCTACCTGGAGAACAGTGGAATATGGGTAATTGAATATATTCAATGCTGAGTTGGGCAGATTTTTGATCTGCCAGTCATGAAGGGTTATGGAGAATAGGCAGAGAAATGCAGTTAAGTCAACAATCAGATTATCCATTGTCATACTAAATGGGCTACTTTATATTCTTTATATATTGCCAGTCTCTATCAGAAGGTAACGCTGAGCCAGGTTCTTGAGCCATTGCAGTCCATGTGCGATAGACACATGATGGTGCTGTCCTGCTCCTATTTCTTATGTTCTTACGTAGTTGATGATTCCTTATCCTTTCTGCTGCTGAACACATATTCAGTTATACATGACCAAGAGGTGGTGTTAGCTTGAGCACTGAATGGACATCAGATCAGCATTACCTGCTTATTGACATCATGATCTCCTGACTGTATACTTCCGGCAAACAATCACTGCACATGCGCTAATGTCCTCACTGATATGCAACTTTTCACCAGAAGGGTGTGGACACACCCCAGACCCTGACGTAAACTTCAAGTGACGTTTATAACACTCAAAGAATGGATACAAATGTTGATCTTTAAAGTTTAGTATACCCAATACTTTTAAGTATGCCCAAATTTGTACTTGCTTCCCAGCAATAATGTACCGCTCCTCCCCAAGTGGCTCTTTCCTGGATGTAATAATTGAGGTGGCGATATTGAAGAGAACTAATGTACTTGAACAAAAAACACCAAACGGTAGACAACATGCAGAAAAGGACATGTACTCTAAATAATACTTGTTTCAATAAGCTGAGCAATTCCAATATTTTCTCTAAGTGCTTTTAGACACAGCTGCAAATAATGTCAAAGACATTAGTACACAATATGGAATCGTGGAACCTGCATAGCAACCCAAACACACAGCCACATAACTAAAAGGTGAAAGCCACTTATAAATAACAAGAGGCTAAATTACTTTGACATCAAATTCTAAGGAGGTGCAGTTGCACAATAAGACTCAGTTTTCATCTGCTCTTTTGAATCCTGCACAAAACAGTAACACAATATCTTGCTACATGCTGCATTGTCAACTGCCATACATTCATGTTGGAAACATGAGAGGGACAAGTATCAGAGAAGTGCAATGTTATTTTTGATGGGCCACATGTTTCTCTTGTACGTGTGTCTGGAGAAGGGGAGCATGACCTCTGGTTTCTTCCCATTACAGCTGGAGTTTACTGCCTATTTAAATCCATAGCACTAAAATGACTGTGAAACTCTAATCAACCTTCTCTCCTCTATGGCACATTTCTTATTAAAATACTTCTGTTTCGTTTTATCATTGATATGAAACTGGAGGATTTTACAGCTCAGAAAGAAGTCATTCAGTCTATCATTTCCACATCAAATTTCTGAAAGCTGTTCACTTAATCCCACTCCCCTGCATTATATTAAACACATCTTTCCAAATATCTGTTCATTTCCACTTTTAAAAGAAGCGAAAATAGATTTTGCTTCCCCTCTGTTTGTGACTTGACATTCCACATCATAACAGCCCTTTGTTTTATAAATAAACCTCTTCAACTCTCACCACATTCTTTTGATAGTGGTCTTAACTTAATGGGCTCTAGTTTTCTAGATTAAAGCAATGATTACTTCAAGAAGACTTATTAGTGACTGCAAAGTACTTTGCACAGTCCTGAAGTTGGGAATAATACCTTCTGAACGTTCTTTCTTTCTTTATTGCCAGCTCAGTGACCAGTGAAAACTAGCTGGCCTGAAATACTCTATAGCAAAACCACTTTAAACAGCTCTATTAGTTATCCTCTAGCCTTGTTTATGTGGGGAAAAAGAGCACTGGTTTCTCTCAATTGTCTCATAGCTAAGGACCCCACACATATAAATGAATCTCGTCTGCACACTCTCTATGTCCTTCAACCCTTCCCAAAGGTAGGCATTCAAAATGGGACTTAAAGTCTGATGGGGCTCATAGTGCAACTAGAATTTATCTCGGCACATAAGATTATACATAAATCTAACCATAAAGCAAGAAAACTGCATGGCTAGTTGTAGGGAAATCACACATCTCCTCCTGGTCCTCTGACGCTGCTTGGCCTGCTGTGTTCATCCAACTCTACACCTTGTTATCTCAGATTCTCCACCATCTGCAGTTCCTACTATCTCTGTCATCTAGTACATCTGTAGTTACTAAAACAAAGCTGTGCTATACAGCTTGTTCCTCATCCTCTCTATACTGTTACTCCATGTTGTTTGAGCCAGGTATTGACACTTATTGTATCAAGCAGAAAGGTTACCAACTCATTTTTGTGCAGCTTCAGGTACAAATGGGGTGATTTTGCATTCTTTTTAAATTGCAGTTCAGAAATTTCAGTGTCAGGTTACAATGACAAGAAAGAGGGCCGGTACACCAACAGGTCTGGCTCTGTGGAAGATTGGATGGGGATAGAATCATAGAGTTATACAGCATGGAAAATGAACCTTTGGTCTGACTCATCCATGCTGACCAAATATCCTAAATTAATCTGGTCCCATTTGCCAGCATTTGGCCCATACCCTCCTAAACAATTCCCATTTATCTCCCCACCCATATGCCTTTTAAATATTGTAATTGTACCACCTCCATCACTTCTTCTGGTAGCTCATTCCATACATGCACAACCATCTGCAAGAAAAAGTTGCCCTGTAGGTCCCTTTCAAATCATTTTCCTCTCACCGTAAACCTATGTCCTCTAGTTTTGGGCCCTCTTACCCTGGGGAAATGATCTTGGCTATTCACCCTATCCAGGTCCCTCATGGTTTTATAAATTTCTATACGGTCTCCCCTCAGCCTCCAACGACCCAGGGAAAATAGCCCCAGCCTTTTCAGCCGCTCCCTGTAGATCAAACCCCCCAACCCTGGCAACATCCTTGTAAATTTTTTCTGAACCCTTTCAAGTTCCACAACATCTTTCCTTTAGCAGAGAGACCAGAATAGAATGAGTATTCCAAAAGTGGCTGAACCAATGTCCTGTACAGCTGCAACATGACCTCTCAACTCCTATACTCAATACAATAACCAGTGAAGGCAAGCGTACCAAATGCCTTCTTCACTATTGTGTCTACCCGCGACTCCACTTTCAAGGAACTATGAATCTGCACCCCAAGTCTCTTTGTTTGGCAACACTCCCCAGGACCTTACCATCAAGTGTTTAAGTCGTGCCCTGAATAAAAACAAAGTTGCTGGAAAAGCTCAGCAGGTCTGGCAGCATCTGTGAAAGGAAAAACAGGGTTAACGTTTCGGGACCGGTGACCCTTCCTCAGAACCTGCAGTCCTGCCCTGGTTTGCCCTACTGAAATGCAACACCTCACATTTACCTAAATTAAACTCTGTCTGCCTGTTGTACTCTGAGGGATGCAGTTTGTTTGAAAATTTATAAGGTCGGACTTTTGTTATGGATTTGGTCTGGTAGTGGTAGGGAATGAGAAGAAAGTTGATTTTGGCAGAGTGACAATTGTGATACCCTTTTGGCAAAGTGAGATTCTATGTGGCTTCACACCATTCATTCCCAGGGCTCATCCAAAACTCTGCTGCCTATATTGTTGGAACTGCTTATCTGCATTTATGGACTTTGTGGAAAACTAAAAGCTATTGAATCATTTGGACATCTCAGGATTAAATAGGGTTTTTACCAAAGAATGAGGTCAACAGGTTCATGTGGCCTGTGGTTCACTTGTTAATTACAGAAATTCAAGTGACTCTGGAAAATAACCAAGCAAAGTTTCTAGGGAGATAAGAGATGAGGCTTATTGCCTTTAATTAACAGAAAATCTAAGTTTTGAAGAGACTATGGAGCTCACTGATTAATGTTGTCTTTCTGCTCTGTGTTCTGTTTCAAAAACCTATTGAGTTCGACGGCAGAAACTGCTGAAAATAAAACTAGCAGAAAAAGCTGCAAGATAAAGTTTCTCCATCTCTTTAAATCTTCTCCATCTCTCCCTAAATCCTCATTAGTCACGAAACAGTATTGGGGAAAATTGATGGGATTAAAACCCAGTAAGTCCCCAGGGCCTGATGCTGTGCATCCCAGAACACTTAAGGAAGTGGCCCGAGAAGTAGCAGACGTTTTGGTGATCATTTTCGGTAGACTCTGGAAGAGTTCCAATGGACTGGAGGGTAGCTAATGTAACCCCACTCTTTAAAAAAGGAGGGAGAGAGAAAATGGGGAATTATAGGCTGGTTAGCCTGATATTGGTGATGGGGTAAAACTGGAGTCAATTATTAAGGATGTAATAACTGACCATTTGGAAAGCAGTGACAGAAACGGTTCGAGTGAGCATGGATTTACTAAAGGGAAATCATGCTTGACAAATCTTCTGGAGTTTTTTGAGGATATGTCAAGTAGAGTGAACAAGGCTAAATCAGTAGATGTTCTGTATCCGGACTTTCAAAAGGCTTTTGATAAGGTTCCACATAAGAGATTAGTAAGGGAAATTAAAGCTCATGGAATCAGAGGTAATGTATTGACATGAATAGAGAACTTGTTGGCAGACAGGAAGCAGAGAGTTGGAATAAACAGATGCTTTTCAGAGTGACAAGCAGTGATGAGTGGGTACCACAGGGTTCAGTGCTGGGACCCCAGCTGTTAACAATGTACATTAATGATTTGGATGAAGGACTTGAATGCAATATCTCCAAATTTGCAGATGACACTTAGCTGGATGGCAGTGTGTGCTGTGAGGAGGATGTTAAGAGGCTGCAGGGTGACTTGAGTCTTGTGTGCAGTTTTGTACTCTGTGTCTGAGGAAGGACATTCTTGTTATTGAGGGAGTCCAGCAAAGGTTCGCCAGAACGATTCCCGGGGTAGAACTGACATATGAGGAAAGATTGGATCAACTGGGCTTGTATTGACTGGAATTTAGAAGAATGAGGGGGAAAATCTCACAGAAACATATAAAATCCTGATGGGACTGGACAAGCTAGGTGTGGGAAGAATGTTCCCGATGTTGGGGAAGTCCGGAGCTAGGGGTCACAGTCTAAGAATAAGGGGTAAAATATTCAGGACTGAGAAGAGGAGGAATTTCTTCACTTAGAGAATTGTGAACCTGCAGAATTCTTTCCCACAGGAAGCTGTTGGGGCCAGTTCATTAGATATATCCCAGAAGGAGCTGGGCATGGCCCTTATGGCTAAAGTGATCAAGGGGTATGGGGTGAGGACAGGAATAGGATACCAAAATTACATGATCAGCTATGATTGTATTGACTGGTGGCGCAGGCTCAAAGGGCTGAATGGCTTACTCCTGCACTTAATTTCTATGTTTATAGCTTGGTAACCCTGAGAGTCTGAACTGTGACCACTTTCCCAAGCTTTGGAGCCAGCTTCTTTTCCATCTGAAGCCAACCTTCGATTGGAAGACCTTCTGCCAGAAATTTGATTTTGCGAGCAAGAAACCCAATGAACTGTGAGAATTTGGACTAAAACAAAAATCGAAAGAACTGTGGATGCTGTAAATCAGAGACAAAAACAGAAGTTGCTGGAAAATCGCAGCAGGTCTGGCAGCATCTGTGGAGAGAAGTCAAAGATAGCTTTTTGGATCCAGTGACCCTTCCTCAGAAGGCCTTCCTCAGACTATTAGCCAATAAGGATGTTTTCTTTTCTCTTCAGAGTCTTTGGTGTTCTTTGTGTTACATGAGTGTGTTTGTAATAGGTTAAAAGGGAATATATTTCCAATTCTGGATTACAGTTTAATGTTACCCAGCTTTACTACTTGTTTTTTAGAAATGAGCTTTATTTTATGATAAATTGATTTTTTTGAGTCCATTGAAAAAACTAGTGAAAGTCTCTTTACTCTGGATAGCTTACAAAAAGGAAGCAATTTGGATTAAATACAGCAATGTGGCTTGGTTCCAGTTATATTCCTCCCATCAGTCACAACAATGCTTTGACTCCAATCAGGTTGATGCACACACCTTGCATTCACTGACTGGCTTCTGATCAAATAACACTTCAATTTTAAAAATTCTCAGGTCATATTCAAATCCTTCATATTCAAAGCCTTTCCTCTCCCTCTGTCTTTACCCTTCTTCAGCCCTACATCTTTCCAAGATCCTACATTCCTTCAATTCTGAGCTCATGCGCATCCCTGATCTTCACTGGTCTACATTTGGAAGCTGTGCCCTCAAATTTCCAGGCCTGAAACTTTGGAATTCCCTTCCTAAATCTCTCCGTCTTTTTATCTTTCTTGTCTATTCTCATATCTCCTCAATATCAAGTGATAATGCTTCTCAGAAGTACCTTTAATATGTATAAGGCTATTTCAAGGCAAATTGTTGTTGTCGTGTTAAGACTCCAAATGCTGCTTTTGTTCAGAATTTCTTCAAACTGCTGCTCTGAGGAATTTCTCAGCCTTTAAGTATGGAAGCACTTTATAGTAAGCCAAACATATTTTTAATATAAAAGGTTGAATATTTTACAGTTACCAAGATCTGTATAATTTACTGGCTGAAAGGGTGTTGGAATCACATTCAACAGCAACGTTTTTCAAAAGGAAATTGGAAAAATAAATTAAGGGAAAACATTTACAAGACTACAGAGGAAAGAATGGGGAAGTGGGACTCATTGAATAGCTCTATCAGAGAACCATACAGTATGATGGACCCAATGGCATGCTCTTGTATGACATGATTCTCTGATTGTCCAAAACAGTGTTGGTTAACCATATTGCTTTATTTACAAAGCTAATGGTACCACATGTTTTTCATTGTTGGTACTACATCTGAGCTGCCTCTTTGAAGTTGTTGGTTAGTCAACATTAAGCTTTACATTATTTAACTGCCTATCGCCAAATGAAATACATTCCATTAAAACAACATTAACCAGTTGTAAAGACCCTTAGCTCCAAACTACTTCACAAAATAAATCTTGCAGACACAAAGGAACCACAAATAAGTATTTTGAGATGGTTTACTAAAACAAAGGTGAGGGGTAAAGGGTTGAAGGGATTTGACATGTCCAGAGAATACAGTCCAAAGCAAACCAACCTTTACAAAGGCTACAATGTTGTGGAAGATCCATAATCAATACCTCATCACAACTGGCGATGAGCAATAAAAATTGCCTTGTCAGCATTGCTCACACCCTGAAAACAAATCAAATTAGAGCTGAAAACTTTGTCAGCAAGGTTTGGTAGAATGGAAGAGAATACACCCCATTCCTAGATTTAGAGAAATAAAATGTTCAAGATGATAGATGGCTGCAAGAAGTTACAAAGGTGGGATCATGGAAGCATTTGAAAATGAGCACAATGATTTTAAATTTAAGGACAATGTAGATTGAAAAGGGTTTGGCTCTCGGAATACAGGACTGATCGTGGAACTGGATACACATAGCAGATGAGTATAGAACATATTTACCAATTGACACACCTAGTCTGAAAGATGACACTGGCTTAGGATTGATCCTACAGCTTATCTCCTATGTCAATAACTTTTGTATTAGGTCTAGTCTTCAGCCAAAGTATTGATCAAATAGATACTTGGCTTACTTCACTGCCTGTAAATTCACTGCTGGAAATTGTCCACTTTGTAGTGATCCCAAGTATCACTTATGCTGCCTACATTGGGATCATGACTACTTTCTGGAACATGGCAATGGGGCAATGTTGAAATGACATACATCACGTGGTAGAATGAGAGGTGTGAGCAAAGCAAGTATGCTATTCTTTGACATAGGTGGGCAAGGGTGGCAGCAAGTAGGTAACTAAGCTTGTAAATACAATAGCAGACAAAGGGATGTGCAATCAGCTTCAGCAGAGAGCTCCTGAAGAGGATAATGAAATTTTGCAGTCCTAACAGCAGCTCAGTTGATACATTGCAGGGGGATACCTATTATTTATTGGATAGTTATGGAATGTCAGGAGCAAAGCCATCCCTAGTGGGATGGGAGACCATAGCAAATCACACTCCCTCAGGACAAATAATACTGGATCACACACCCCCCAGGTCAAATCACACTGGATGGCACCATGCACCCCCAACACCAGCAGCCCCCACTACCCCACATTCATGGGAACCAATCATACTGTGCAGCAACTCTTCTCCTTCCCCCACAAATCTCCAGATTTCCATTCCACAAATAAAGGTCTTAGATTCTGCAGATTTAATTTTGCTATGATTACCATGCATTGCTGTACCTTCTATATTCCTCCTTTATTTGGAATTATCCCAATTACAATGAAGTTCAACTCATGTTCAACAAAAAACAAACTCAGCAATAATAATCAGAGATAGTAAGAACTGCCAATGCTGGACTCAGAGATAACACAGTGTGGAGCTGGAGGAACACAGCAGGCCAGGCAGCATCAAAGGAGCAGGAAAGTTGACATTTTGGATCAGGACCCTTCTTCAGAATAGCTCAGTTGGTAGAACATCAAACTTTTAATCTGAGGATCCAGGGTTCAAGTCCCTGTTCGGGTGTTGCTTTTAAATCAGAGTTCCACTCGCCGAAAACCCTCACAGTATTAAAATCAACTTGGATTCAAACTATATAATGAGCACTGAGACATAATCAGAGCATGCTGCCCCTTCACTCACTCAAAGGTCAGTCCCAGCATGGCTTCAGGTTTCTCCCAGAGGGCTTATGGTCCCAGTGCAGGGAGCCCAAAGCATGAAACTCGGGGCGGTCGTCCAATTTGTCCGACCCTTGGGACAGTTCTGGTTATGAGGCATTGTAATGACTCAGGCCACTAGTGATAGGTTAACAGATAAATAAATGATAAGATGGGGATTTCAGGTTGAATTTCAGCATTATGTGTGTGCAGACGACAGGAAATACCATTCTATTTCTGTTGCCTAAAATAACTAGAACTTGCTTTCGTACTTACAATACAGGGAAATTAGACTAATTACCTCTCTCTTTCAGAAAGCTGGCAGAATGGCCTACTTTGGTGCTGAATTATTTGACAATTCATATTGAGACAATGCAAGGTGGAAAATTACAGGTTTGAGAGCTTTTACTATGAGATTATGTAAAAAGCACCATCTCAATGTTAGTGCCAGGACTGTGATGCTGCTTCCCTTTCCTGTATGTACATCAAAGCTATTCTTAAACCATTTCTATATTGTGATTTTTCCATTTCTTTCTTAAAGACCAGCACTGTTAGATCCTACACTTCATCTGTTGGTTGTACAAGAGCTAAAAATACAAAAGCATATGCGACTGACATTTTGAAATGTACTATAATTCAACATTTGAACCCAAAAATAATATCTGGAGTGATATATATACTTATTCTGGAGCATTTAGAATGAATGATTGAATAAAAACAATGCTGAAGAGTTGCAATAAGTCTAACAGCATCTACAGTGAGAGAAACAGGTGACCTTTCAAGTGCAATATGACTCTTCTTTGGAATTGTTGGGTTTCTCTAACACTTTGTGTTTTTACTTCAGCATTTTCTGTTTTTATTTCAGATCTCCAGTATCTGTCGTATTTGGCTTGTGCATTAGAATGAATGAATGCTGGTTGGTTTCAAATACTGAATCATGCAAATTGCTGGAAAGGGGCCAAAAGAATATTTTCCTGAGGATTCACTAGCAAAATGTTTTTACAGCTTTGGCAAAGGTTTCCAAAACTGCTTTTATAAAAGTTGCTGTGGTTTGCCAGCTACTCTGAAAATTACAATACTGAGATATCTCTAGCTTAAGTCATCATCCTTTCCCTCACCCATAATCCTCTCAGAAGGAAAACTAGGGCATGGGAGAGGATAAGGGCATCAAATGAAACTGAACAGAGTCAAAAGGGTACAGAAAGTGAACAATAGAATCAGTGAAGCTGAATCTTCCTACACAAGAGGAAAGAACAGGAAGAATCCTTCTGTTAGGCTCATGATGGATGGTTTAAGAGTCTGAGCATGTGTCACATTTTCTGTCACTTCTGTCACAGTGGATGCAAATAACAATTTCTCCCCAGTTCTGATTCCACTCCTCTCTCCCACCGCTGCCACCCTCCCCAGCAAAATAAAAACCCCAATGTGGATCAATTCTAGGAAAGACATGAGCTGAAGTGTAGGCACAGTTTCCACTTTGCTATTCTTATGTAAAAGGGTGAAAATTGCTGCAACACTTACAGAAAAGAAAAGACAATTCAAAGGCATACAAAGCATCAACATTTATGAATCATGAGAAGGACTAAGATATTTGCCAACTCACCATTCATCCATCGTCCCCTTGGACCAAGTATTCCAGTAAATGTTAACCCAGTAACCAGAGGTTAGAACTTTCAAGTCTGTGGTGCAAGAGCTTCAGGACCCTGGAGCAGCATTGCAATGGTGTCATAGAACTGCACATCACTGAACATAAATAGCACAGCATGGGCAGTTAGAACACTGTGAGAGACTCACATGAGCACATTGACACGAATAAATAAAGATAATATACTTGCATTAGGTAAGGACAAATCTATGTCAAAGCCTTGTATATGTATAATTATTACTAAATACATAGGGATGCATAATAAAGTATTACTTTAAAATCTCAGCCTGAAGACAACACATAACATTGCCTTCTTTTTGACCATTCTATCTTGAATTCAGACTCATATGGTGCCATCAAACCACACAACAAAAGAATGTCTTGTTTGCCGAGGCTACAATGTAGAGGCCTCATTCAATTATTCCAGTAATTAGGCGGTTGGAATTTTCTTACTGCTCGGGGTGGACCGCTTAATGTTTGGCTGAAGCTCATAACCTCCTAATTCAGAGGTAAGAATGCTATCACTGAGCTAAGATTCATTTTAAAATTCACTGCACTTTACGTAAGTAAAGTTGAAGTATTGTATGAAGTGACAACTCTACATCAGATGTGTACATAGTAACTAGGAGCACAAATACGTGATTTGGCCTCTTGAGCCTGCTGCGCGATTCAATTTGATGATGGCTGATCCTGTGTCTCAATGCCATATTCCCACTTTTTCTCCATAGCACTCGATGCCTTTAACATCCAAAAATGTATCAATCTCTTTCTTGAATGTATTCAGTGACCCAGTTTCCACAGCTATCTGAGGTAGCAAATTTCAAAGTTTTATCACTGTCTGAGTGAAGAACTGTCTCCTCATCTCATCCAAAGTGACCTATCCACGGTCTTGAGACTGTGACCCCTAGTTATAGTCTCCCAGTCCAGGAGAAACATTTTCCCTGCACCTAGCCTGTCTAGCCCTGCTCGAATTTGATACATATCAATTAGATCCCCTGCCATTCTTCTAAACTCTAGTGAATACAGACCCAGTCGAATCAATCTCTCGTCACATGTATCAGTCTAGTGAACCTAATCCTTGCAATATCCAAGTTCAGTATCAAGTTCTGCAGCCGGGAACTTCATTGAGCAGCACCTCCTTTCCCCATATTGCCTGCACTGACACAGGATGGCTTGAGAATGTGAGGGATTTATTCTACTTTCCATCAGACCTATTTGATCATTCTGGACTGACAGATATGCAAATGATCATACGTCAAACTTAGAAATCCTGTGGTTCAATTTATTGCATCCTTGCTTCTGAGTCAGAAGCTCTGGGTTCAAGTTGCACAGCAAGAACTTTTGACCACAGATCGTGCATTGATGGTGCAGTTCATAAGTTAGTAATCAGTCTGCTAATTCTTCCAACTTCCTCCTTTTCACAAAGGTTTGATTCCAACCTCAGGCTACTGTCTGTGTGGAGTTTGCACATTCTTCCTGTGTCTGCCTGTCTGGAGGGTTTCCTCCGGGTGCTTCAGTTTCCTTCCACAGTCCAAAGATGTGCAGGTTTGGTAGATTGGCCATGCTAAATTGCCCGTAGTGTTCAGGGATGTGTAGATTAGAGGGGGATGGGTCTGGGGTGGGATGCTCTGAGGGTCAGTGTAGACTTGTTGGGCTGAAGGGCCTGTTTCAACACTGTAGGGATTTTATGATTTAAGAATCTACTCAAAATCCAATCTCTTAACCAACCTTTGAATACTCCTTCTAATGGCTCTTACTATGGTATGACATCCATTCTTTGGTTATTCATCTATAAAGTGACCCATGTTGTTTTTTATTTCCATTACTTGCAAAGTAACAGGAATTTGTACACACATTGCACCTTTTTCAAAAAGAAAGTGGCCATGGAGGTAGCCAAACTCAACTGCATCCCCATGGCAATGCAGAGACCAATTAGAATCTAGCTGCCTGATCTGAGAATTAAAATTGACAGTTAACTGTATCTCCATGCCAATGATGACTCAACAAATTAGCACTTTGTTCTCATTCTATGCAAAATGTAATGTGAGTGCCTCAGAATCACGTGGCTCAGTGGTTCGCACTACTGCCTCACAGCGCTGGGCACCTGGGTTTGATTCCAGCCTGAGGTGATTGTCTGTGTGGGTTTCCACTGGGTGCTCTGGTTTCCTTCTACTGTGCAGGTTAGGTGGATTGGCCACGGTAAATTGCCTCATGGTGTCCAGGGATTAGCCATGGGAAAAATGCAGGGTTACAGGGATAGGATAGGACCCTGTGTGGATGGGATGCTCTTTGGAGGGGCAATGTGGACTCAATCCGCCAAATGGCCTGCTTCCACACTGTTGGGATTCTATGATGAAGAGTATTGTAAAATTTTTAAATCAGTCACAAAAAC
>NC_063341.1:19294750-19379013 GCF_021869965.1 Rhincodon typus | reverse complement strand
TTCTATGATGAAGAGTATTGTAAAATTTTTAAATCAGTCACAAAAACGGATGAGTTCTTCATCACATTTGTGTTGCATTTAGTTCTGCTGGCCTCTGACCATTTTCCACAAATCTGAGTTTATCCAAAATGTTCCTGCCTGTAACCTAACTCCCATCAACTCCCATTTACCCATTACCCCTGCACTTGCTGATTTATTTCAGCACGTGATCCAGTAAAGTCCAAGTTTTATAATTCTTTCACTTGTTTTCAAAAGCAACCACCACCTTGGTCTTTCTTATCTTTACAACATCATCTAGCCTCTGAAACCTCTGCATTTTTCCAGTTTTAGCCTCTTGAGCATCCCCAAATCGGTAGCTCCAGCATTGGTCGCTATGCCTTAAGTCCTAGGCTGTAAAATTTCCTCCCTAAACCTCCTCGTAGTAGGTGGGAAAATGTCAAAAAACATTTGTATAGGCATCTCAGGCATAGAACTTAAGGGCTTTAAAGAATAAGTTCTCCCGTTTTCTCCCCTCCTTGTTTCAGGGAAGATTTATTTTTTATTGGGCTACAGTTTCAATGGTATTCGCTCATTCTCTGGTGTCTCAACCTGATGGCTATTATAGTGTGATCCTGCCCTCAGACATGATAATGATTTGGAGCAGAGGCACTGAGAAATATTACCTTCTTTTTACAAGGGATTATGAGACTTTGATCATGTGTAGTCCCCTATTACCTGGTAAGATCCACCACCTTCAGATAAAATGTGGATCAAACTGAAACCTTCTTTTTGAAAATTTAAGGGCTGAAAACATGAAAAAGGCTTAACCTTCCTTTATCTCCATTTCACTATGGAGAACTCTGAATTTCCTGTTTGTACACCAACTGGTTAAATGTAGAAATTGCCAATAATGTTTGATGATGATCCTAAAGAGGTGGCCCGTTTGTTTACTGAGGTGGAGAAAAAACATTTGCATTGGAACCAAGAGCTCCTATAAACTTAACAATAAAGATTGGCGCGACTGGAAAGAATGTATGTCTAGTTGGCAAAGCAGCTTACTTCATAAATTATTCATCCAAATGAAGTTTCAATCATTCATTCTGAAATCCAACGACATCTAACCCGGCTTTTCAACCAGACACGAAACTGCAAAGCTGAATTAATTAATAACTTAGAGTCAATATGTCTGTAATAAAGATGGGAGCTTGCTTTACTGTGTGTAATTATAGATCAATAAATGTATGTCACCCATGACTCGACCAGTCATTTTTTAACCAGAATATTGCTGTTCTTGGGTAAATGTTTCCAAAGTGACAGCTGTAGTAGAAACACAGTGATCCCTGGCATTATCAATATAAGTTGGGATGATTGCTAGGCTAACAGGACTTCATTATTGAAGATCAATCAAATGGAACAAAACAGTCAAATAGCAGTGCAAATTGGGGCAATTTCCTTACTTAAGCGCATTAAGTACAGGTTATGAGCCTTGTATCCCTTCTAGCCTTGCAAGTTCAAGTAATAGTAGTTACCTATAATGAGAGGCTCTTACTAACTTTTTTACTGTAAAGATTATGTATATTTTTTCTGCAGCATATTCTATCAAGTGTTTTTGAAATTTCTCCCTGGTTGTCACTAACAAAGCTACACTTATGGCCAGTCTTCATTTGTCTTGAGAAGATGGTGGTAGAAATGAGATACCTTCTTAAATCCCTGCAGCTCTTGAGTGATGTTATGCAACAAATTTATAAGTGGGCTAATAGTCACCTGGGGATAACAACATAGATGCTGTAAAATATCGAGCAATAGTCACCGAGGGCTCAGCAGTTAGCACTGTTGTCTCACAGCGTCAGGAACCTGGGTTCGATTCCATCCTCAGGTGACTGTCTGTGTGGAGTTTGCACGCTCTCCCTGTGTCTGTGTTTGTTTCCTCCAGGTGCTCCGGTTTTCTCCCACAGTCAAAGATTTGCAAGTTAGGTGGATTGGCTAAAGTGTCCAGGGACATGTAGGTTAGGTGGATCCCCCTTGGGAAATGCAGGGTTATAGAGTAAGATTAGAGGCATAGGTCTGGGTGGGATGCTTTTCGGAGGGTCAGAGTGGACTTAATGGGCGAAAGGGCCTGTTTCCACAATGTAGGGCATCTATGAAGAGCTGTGTCTTACATTTTTTGGTTAATTCCGAGTTTATTTGTGTGTTTGGGAGGGTTTCTCACCAGAAGTCCCAACAGATAGGATTGGTAAAAATTAGAGACCTCTGTAAAAGTCAGAAATTTATTTCATTTCATTCAAAAGTTGCCACGTAAAGAGAAATTCCACAATTTTCATGAGACTTTCAGGGATTTTAAGACCTTTGACTTTGCATTTGATCATCACAATGTATTCTAGGAATATTGATATTGTAATGCTTCACACGGTCATCACATTGTTCTCTGCAATGCAAACTGTTGGTAGCAGTTGATAGTTGGTAACAAATCTATCAAAATGTTTTTAGCCAATGAGGGGGTTATCTGGCATGGTAGTTGGAATCAGAAAACCCTCTGTTTACCTCATTCTGATATGGTTGGTTTGATTTGAAGCTTATTGGTCTGATTTCTAGCTTCACAATGTCAGACAAAGCTTAACAGTGTGTGCACAAAGTGTCAGATATCTGCTTTGAATATACTGGGGATCTTAAAGAAAACAAATACCTCATATAAGTGAACTTTCCAGAGAGGTTTAAAATCTATTTGAAATATGAGATGTTAAAGGAAGCAATAGAGAGGCAGGCAAGAAAATACAACAAATAAAGACCCTTGCAGATAAAAGAAATATCTAGTCATGGGAATCTCATTAGTGTAGTTAGTTGTCTTTTCTATAACTTTAGATAGATGACTGTTATTCATCAGGCATTGCTTTAAAAAAGTTACATCATCTACAATACTATATCCGAAATTGTCACACAAGGCAGAAACATACTGTATTAGTTTGGCATGATATGTGTAAGAAAATGATATACCCTGTATTGTTTTTACCCCCAAAATTTCACCGGTTTATTTGGAGGTTTCCCATTCTCAGGAGAACCACTGCAAAGTTAGCCCCAGAAACAGAAAATCCCTTAAGTTCCAAAAAACCACCGAATGGCAGACCAGTTGAGGAAGGAAATCTTTTTCATAACCGTTTGTTGTTTGTATTAACTAGAATGTAAATCTACTTTGTCAACCATCACCAGCTTAACTATATATTATGATGCAATGTGACCATGGAGAGTATGGGTGGTCCCAGGTTGCATTTGTATAGTTATTATTAATAGCTGGACTGAGCTACTGCACATCCCATTGCAAAGGTCTTGGGAAAATAATCAGAGTATGCATAGCCCAATATCTTGCTTTTGGTGTTTAAACTTGGTATGGAATATCTGGCAACATGAGAAGGAGCTTCCGGATATTTGATAGTTTGGCTGATTTCCAATAATCAAAAAGAAGATCCTCGAAGTGCAAAACACATTTCTGTTCTCACAAACAAATATAAACAAAATTGTAATGTTTCTCACATGCATGGCAAGCATTGTAAAGGAAAGAAAGAGAAAGGACTTGTATTTATTTCTTACATACAATTACTTTCGGATTCCCCAGTATGTTTTCCAGCCTTTGATGTTCTCTTGATGTATAGTTTGTGCAATGATACCAATTTGCACACAGCAAGCTTGCAAGAACTACACAGGATTAATGAACAGGCAGTCTGCTTCACTAATGTTTGTTCAAGGATAACTATCAGCCAGACCAATGGAAGAACTCTAGTTCTTCCTGAAAATAATGTTTAGGGATATATTAATAAGAGAAGATGAGTGGCCTTTAAATCACCTTGAGATTTTCTGGTCCATGAATTTTACCTATGGGTTGCAAGTGTACTGAAGAAGCAATGGTGACAGCACTGATTCACAGTAAAATGGCATCTGGATCTTAAATACATCAGAGTCCCTGACTTAAATAACTTTATTAGTCTCTTAGTTTTCTGCTGGTATGATTATTGGCTGCCTAAATGGAGATGCTCTCAAAAATTGTGATGGACGGTTAAGGCCCCCTCCTGTGTGAATCTAATTTCATGGTATTCAAAAGTCCTCAATTGCCACTGATTGATGGTCAATATCACATCACTAACAATCCCGGTCCATGGAGTTAAATCTCTCTCTTAATTTGCCTTGGTGACAATTTTCCTGACCATATTGTCCAGATGCTGTCCGACCTTTCAGTCTCCAGAGTTTTTGCTTGTACAGACTTTGCAGAACACTAGATTTTATTTAATTATCTCACATAACCTGCTGCAATAAAAACACTCAATTTCAAGTCTTAATATCAGGAAGCTGGAGAAGCCCTCTCTTTCTATCCCCTCCCCAAAACGTCCCCATAGCCCTGTGTTATCATAGAGCCAGTAGTCATCATAGCATCTTCAATGCCCTGGCAGATATCATCACCATATTCATAGAAATATAGAAAATAGGAGCAGGAATAGACCATTGAATGCTTGGAGCCTGCTCCACATTTAATATGATCATGGCTTATCAACTATCTCAGTACTCAGCTTCCACCTTCTCCTCCCCTCATACACTTTGATCCCTTTAGCGCTGAGAATTATATTTTCACTCCTTTTTGAAAACATTTAATGTTTTGTCCTCAACTGCTTTCTGTGTCACAGAATTCCACAATCTTACCCCTCTCTGTGGGAGTAATGTATCTTCTTCTTTGTCCTAAATTGCCCCACCCTATAAATAAACAGTGAATCATGGTTCTGGACTTCCCAGTTATCAGTAACATCTTCCTGCATTTACCCTGTCTAGTCCTGCTAGAATTGTACAGGTTTCAATGAGATTCCCTTCATTCTTCTAAACTACAGTGAATATAGTCCTAACTGATCCAATCTCTTTTCATACATCAGTTCTGCCATCTCAGGAATCAATCTGGTAAACATTTGTTGCATTCCCTTCATAGCCAGAACTGCACATAATACTCCAGGTGTGGTATGATCAAGACCCTATACAATTACAGTAAGACATCCCTGCTCCTGTACTCAAATCCTCTCACAATGAAGGTCATCATACCATTTGCTTTCCTCACCGCCCTGCTGAATCTGCACGCCTACTTGTAGCGACTGGTGCACAAACTCACCCAGGTCTCGTTGTATCTTCCCCTTACCCAATTTATCCACCCTTCAGATAATAATTCCCTTTCCTGTTTTTGCTACCAAAATCGATAACCTCACATTTATCCACATTATACTTCATCTGTCATGCATTTGCCCACTCAATTAACTTGACCAAATCACACTGAAGCATCTTTGTATCCTTCTCACAGCTCACCCTGCCACCCAGCTTTGTGTCATCTGCAAACTTGGAGATACCACATATAGTTCTGTCATCTAAATTATTAACATATATTGTGAATAGCTGATGTCGAAGCACTGATCCCTGCCATACCCCATTTGTCATGAGTTGCCACACACAAAAAGACCCACTTTTACCTTTGGTTTTTGTTTTTGTTCTGCCAACCAGTTCTCTATTGATGTCAGTATGCTATCCACAATCCCATGTGCTTTAATCTTATGCTAATTGCTTATGTGGGACCTTATCAAAAGCATTCTGAAAGTCCAAATAAACCACATCAACTGGCTGCTCCTTATCAACTCCACTAGTTACATCCTCAAAGAATTCCAGTATATTTGTCAAGCATGAATTCCCTTTTGTAAATGCATGTCAACACTGACCAAACCTGTAACTGTTTTCAAATGCTCTGCTGTTAAATCTTAGATAATGGACTCTAGCATTTTCCTCACTATTGATGTCAAGCTAACTAGTCTATAATTCCCTGCCTTTTCTCTGCCTCCTTCTTTTAAATAGAGGGGTTGCATAAGCTGCTCTTCAATCCATAAAAACTGTTCCACAGTCCATAGCATATTGAAAGATGACCACCAGTGCACCCATTATTTCTTGGACTACTTCCTTAAGTATTCTGGAATTTAGATTGTCAGGCCCTGGAGATTTATTGCGCTTTAATGACATCAATTTTCTTCATGCTATTTCCTTACTACTTCTGATTTCCTCCAGTATCTCCCTTCACTAAACCCGGTGTTCCTGAACATTTTTGAGACATTACTTGTGTCCTCCTTTATGAACATGGGACTAAAGTATATATTTAATTCATTTGACATCACTCTGGCTGTAAAGGATCTACATTTGTCTTCATTAATCTTTTCCTCTTCACATACTGATAGAAGATTTCACAGTTTGTATATTCCCTGTAATCTTACTCTCATACAGTATTTTCTCTTTTTAATCAGTCCCTTTGTCTGCCTTTGCTGATAATCTAAACTGCTCCCAATCCTCAGGTCTGTTCCTGTTTATGGGCAATTTACATGCCTCTTCCTTATATCAAATAATATCCCTAATTTCCCTTGTTCGCCTGAGTTGGGCCACCTTTCCTGATTTATTTTTATGCCAGGCAGGAATGAACAGTTGTTACAGTTCCCCCATGCTCTCTTTGTGCATTACTCAATGTATCTTATCTAGCCCACAACTCATCCCATTGTAATTTGTTTTAGTTAGATTCAGGACCCGAGATAGTCATCCAGTAATGAACATAAACCTACTTCAGTTCTCCTTTCTAAGAAAACTGCTTTGAAGAAGCCTGACTGCCACTTTAATGCCTAATGTTTATTATGGGTGGATGGATGAGAAATCATGGATGAAAAATAGGATGACTACTTACTACCATAAAATCATGCAAAATATTGAATGGCTATAATTCTGGTATTCCCTTAATTGTCAATACTCCCTGTCCCTCTGCAGGTATTGTTCTCCTTGAATAAATATCAAAACATCCAACGTGTTCTGAAATGCTGCTGCATCAATTTACTCTCTGACCCTTGCTGTAGTGAGCTCTGTATTAAAATCACATAATAGGCAGTGGTACATATCACAACTTTTGAGTGCTAGTTTCATTTGAACATACAAAGCAGCTTCCTATTTTTCAATCAATAGCCTTTGTCATATTACCTTGAGTAAAGACTGCTACAGTGTTCAAATGCGCCCAATGCCATTTTTTGTATTAGAAAATGAGATTTTCTCTTTAGTTGCACATTCTTCTGCAACTGTACTGTCTCGAACAGATTTCTCTGTTACTTATATAAAATAGTTACCACAGAAGATGGGACTGGCATCAATCAGTTAAGGCATTTGGCTGTAGTGGAGCCTGAAAGAACCTTTGTTACAGGCCCTGCTTTAAGTGCATGTTAAATACGTAAACCATGTGTATAAGTTAGATGCATCAGAGGCAAGTCATAAATAAGAAGGCTAGATAGGTTATCTTGTGGGGTCTTGTTTTTGACAGCATTAGTATTTCTCAAATATCCTATTGATACTTAGCAAACTTGACTAGAATATTCATTTTCACAAAAACAAAGGTGTCATTTGTTTTTCTTTTACAACAGCTTGTTAGGTGTAGTCACATGGTTTCATATTAAATCACCATAGCCAGTGTAAATCTGACTGTGACAATACCAATTTACTTTGATCAATTTTAACCAAGTGGAATAAAAGGTTTCAAATGTGCTATAATGCAATTTTAAATCACTAATGTTGGACAAAGGGATGTCTTTCTTATGTTTTATGGGCATGGGGGCCATTTTCAAAGCACATTTGACCCACTATTAGACACTGGAAGTTATGCAAATATCATAAAGTGAGCTGATCATTTAAACACACAAGGAACACATGACATATCAAACATATTTTGATGGAACCATTAAGAGGAGGTGGAATATATAGATGCTTATTGCAAACAATTTCACTGGCAGACAGCAAAATGTAATTTCGCCTGATGGAAAAGGTAAACTCAAGCTCCTTATTTTCAAAGAATATTCCTCTATAACGTACTGCAGAACCATGGAGAAAGGCTGCATCTTAAATGGCCTATTTGGCAGAAGCCAAAGGACCTCACTTCGCCAAAAATCATGCACTACGTACAAAAACTAAACAACAAGCTGTTAGCAACTAGCTAAACGTCAAACACAAATCAAACATACCAGTATGAAATCACACTAAAACTAATTAAATAGTATGGGTTACTATTGTGGTAGAAAGTACTCCAGACTGGTGAAGTCCAACAAAGAATATGACACCTGCAGAAGCTTGCAGAACCAATTCAAACATATAGAATTAATTATCATTGACCTCAACACATATATCCGTTCATGAAAAGACTTAGCGCAAGAACTTACAAACTATTACAAAGAGCCACAAGGACTGAACATATTCCTTTTATTTTTACAGAGAATAAATGCAAACCAATGTATGTTGCTTCTAGCATGGACAAATGAGCCACATTATGAGTGTTTGGATGATGTAAATTGGTTAAATTTGCATAGTTAGTAGCACACTCAGGATTATCCTGTAAGTGGTGCCTATTATGGAATTGCATTTGCAAATATGCGCAGGCAACATATGATTTGTATGCTGTCTATTACAAACAACAGGAGTAAGGCATTGTTTGATGTGCTTAGCTAGGACATCCAGTCTACATAATTGGCATCATACTGGCATAATCAAACCTTCTACCTTTTTTTGAATCATCCAGCTTCATGGGACACCTATAACAAATCATTGTTTTCTCCATTGACTCAGCCAATTAGAATCAACTTGCCAACCAATCAACACTCCTTTCTCCTATTGTGTAAATTGTTGCCATAATTTGAAATTTGATATTCTTGTGTTTGTCCTGATGAGTGCAAGTCAAGAAAGCTTAGGAAAACGTCTCTTCTTTTCCAGTAATATTCAAGCTCTATATCATCCAGCAACAGTCAACAATTTAAAAGAGACAATACAAAAATGATAACTTTGTGATAATTTTTATGAACTTAGGATATCCCAAAGTGCTTTACATCTGATGATTTACTTATGAAGTGTAGTCATTGTCATGATATAGGAAACATGGCAGCCCATTTGCTCAGAGTTCAGTCCCACAAACTGTTAATAAATATACGCTGAGATAACACAGTGTAGAGCTGGATGAACACAGCAGGCCAAGCAGCATCATAGGAGCAGGAAGGCTGATGTTTTGGGCCTAGACCCTTCGAAGGGTCTGCAGTTCCTACTATCTCTGAATAAATATACGCTTCCTTTTTTGCTGAGGGATACATATTGACCTGGAGAGTGGGGGGAAGTCTATGACTTTTTTTCAAATGGTGCCATGGGACCTCTTACCTCCACCTTAGAGAGCAGATGGAGCCTCTCTTTAACATCACAAAATGGTATGGACCTATTAAAACAAAACAAGTGTCATGTAACTTCATGTGGCATGAATCTTGCCTCCACCTGACTATCTTTTTAAATACTTGAATATTTTGATCTCGTGGAATCTCGCTTGCAGTTTTCCTAAATTATGATGAATTTTACAGGGAGCCCTGTATTTGCATGAAAACCCTGGTAAGTGCCTCACAGCTGACTCAGGCTTAATAGGCCAGCCCAGTGGTCTACCCCTTATATTTACAATGTGACGCTGAGCTAAAATTATGGACTGGTCTGACATTTGATCCTTGATGTGAGACTGATACTCCAAAAGGATAATTTTAACTTTGGGTTAAAAAATTAAAATCAGGAGAGCAATATATTAGGTGGGTGATCCAAAGTGGCACATTTTATACCATCAACCAGAATTAAAATAAAAGTTTAACATTAGGGCCAAGTTGAAATTGCATTGCATCAACATTCAATTGTCATTGCCCGTATGGCCAGTCAAGCCATTGCACTTGCTTTACTGTAGCTTTGGGTCAGTGGAAACACTGTCATCTCCGATAAAGAAGGGTGTGAATTCAAGTTCCATGACTGGAGCACAAAGTCCAACCTGATATTTCAGGGCAGTGCCGAGGAAGCGCAGAAGCATTAGACATGCTGCCTTTCAGTTGAGATGCTAAATTGAGGCACTGCATCTACTCTCTGACAGACATGAAAGATCATCCACGGCTTTAATTAAAGAAGAGTAGGGGGTTTCTTCCAGTTTTTTGACCAGTATTAGTCCCACTGGTTATTTATCATAATACTGTTCATTGACCTTGCTGTGTGCAAATTGGCTACCTCATTTCCTAAATTATTACAGTATCTAGGCTTCAAAAGTACTTAATTGGTTGTGGAATGCTTTGGAACGTCCTAACATTATGACTGTGAGAGAAATTCTTTCTTTCCAGAATCAAACTGATTGTCTTCCCAGTGACTTTATCTAATGACAATTCACAAATACATAAGAAAAAATATATTGGCAATTACCTTGCTGCATATCATTCATTTCAAAGGGAGTGGTGTGTCTGTTCGCAATAACATAATGTGATACACATTGGTAAAATAAACCATGCTGTCAACATTTCTTGCCTCAGCAGTCTTGCAAAGTGACAGGAACCATCCGACTGCTTATTTAATTATATTATATTTCCTGTTGACTCTTCTAATTAAATTCCAAACACTCTTTGAAGTTAAGGTATTTAACATGGTGTGTGGTCTCATTTGAACCCTAGTCTATGATACCTCTTTAGTCCTTATTGCATAGGGACTTGGGTAAGAAACCACAAACCAACTTCAGAGCACGGGAACTGGGCTCTTAAAGTAACATCTATTGCAAAACCATTTCAATGAGCCTAGTGAGTTTGACTTGGGATTTAATTAATTTTAATGATGCATTAAAACCAGAAAAGATTGGTGTGAATATTTTGTTCCTTTGTCTACTTTTTGTCTAATTTCTCAACTAATTTTGGTTTAAGAAAGACAATGCTACAATTGGAAACATTAGTATCTAAAAGATATACAGAAAAAAAAACTTTTAATAAAATATACCATTTATTAAGAGGAACATTCCACATAAGATCCACAATGTTTAATCTTTGGGTCACCTTTTGTAAAATACCATGTTGTCTTTAAATTAAATATTATTTTAAATCATATGTTTGTCTTTCATATGGAGCATAAGTAGCATTAGGCATATGTGAAGCCAGATACTATAACAGGTGCAGACAATGAGGGACACAGGAATGACCACACACAGAGAAATAAAGATGGAAAACAAGACAACAGATAACTGGTCTAAATGTGTGCAAGATCTTTTAAAAAAATCATTCATGGGCAGTGGGCATTACAGGCTGGGCCAGCATTTATTATCCATCCCAAATTGCCCTTGATGAAGTGGTGGTGAGCTGGCTTCTTGAACTGTTGTCATCTATTCAGTTTAGCTGGATGTACAATGCCATTTGGGATGGAGTTCAAGGATTTTAATCCAGTGATGCTGAAAAAATGGCAATATATTTCGACATCAGGATAGTGAGGCTTGGAGGGGAACCTGTAGGTAGTAGTCTTTCCATGTACCAGCTGCCCTTCTGCTTCTAGATGGTAGTGAGCATGGGTTTGGAAAATGTTGTCGAAGGGGCCTTGGCAAATTTCTGCAGTGCATTTTGAGGATGCTATACACTGCTGATAGTCAGTGTTGATGGTGGAGGCAGTAAATGTTTGTGGATGTGAAGCTTTTCAAGTGGCTTCTTTGATCTGGATGGTATCAAGCTTGAGTATTGTTGGAACTGGCCTCATTCAGGCAAGTGGGGAGTATGACTCCTGACTTGTACCTTGATAATGGTGAAATTGTTTTGGGGTGACAGGAGGTGAGTTATCTGCTGCAGGATTCCTACCTGCTCAAGTAGCAATAGTAATTATATGGCTGGTCCAGTTCGATTTCTGTTAATATAAACCCCAAGACGCTGAAAGTACAGGATTCAGCAATGCTAATGCCAGTGCAATGCAAGGGATGATGATTAGATTCTCTCTTGTTGGAGATGAGCCTAGCCTGGCACTTATGTGACATGAATGTTACTTTCCACTTGTCAGCCCAAACCTAGAAAATTTCCAGTCTTGCTACCTTTGGACATGGACTTTTCAGTATCTGAGGAGTCATGAATGGTGCTGAACATTGAGAATTGCACAATGAACATCCCCACTTCTGACCTTATGATGAAGGAAAGGTCATTGATGAAGCAGCTGAAGATGGTTGGGCCTAGGACACTATCCTGAGGAACTCCTGTGGAGATGTCCTGAAGCTGAGGTGACTGATCTCCAACCACCACAATCATCTTATGTGTCAGGTATGACTCCAACCAGTGGAGAATTTGGACTTTACTGAAGAACAAAAAGGAAATCAGATTTGGCACATGTCACAGAAATTAGCAGCCAGGAGATGAGTGAGTGACATGTGTAATCTCTGTGTGTGGATGGCAATAACAGACTCCTAGGATGGGATTTTCACAGAACTGTGAAGTCAGGATCTGGAATGAGTGGGGAACTAAAAATCATGTTCTTGGAAGCTGTCTCGGAATCCCAAAACCGCTGGAACTGCTTCATATTTACAAAGGACTTGGGAGAGACTGAGTGGATGTGGTCACTGTCAATTTATAGCCACTTAAACTCTTTAAGGAGCTTGTCTGTGTATTTGCCATTGCAGTTTTGAATTTTTAATTTGGTGAAAATCCTACCGTACATGAAAGCATAGCTGTTGGATTTATAGAGGAACAACAGAAATATTATTCTTATTGATTTACACCTGACCTTTCTTGGATCTACAGAATAGAATCATAGAAACCCTATAGTGTAGGAGCAGGCCATTCGACTCATCGAATCCATACCAACCCTCCAAACAACATAACACCCAGACCCAGACCCCAACCCTATCCCCATAACCCCACATTTCCCATGGCTAATGCACCTAGCCTGCACATCCCTGGATACTACGGGCAATTTGGCATGGCCAATACACATAACCTGCACATCTTTGGACTGAGGGAGGAAAACGGAGCACCTGGAGGAAACCCACGCAGACATGGGCAGAATGTGCAAACACCACACAGACAGTCGCCCGAAGGTGGAATCATCCCTGGTGCTGTGAGGCAGCAGTGCTGCCCACTGAACCACCGTGCCACCCTAATCTCTATGTGCCAGTTCCAGCATTAAGTTGTAAACTACCCTCTATGGGTTCTTTCATTGCCATGGATACGGTGTACACTCAGGAGCTTTCTGTGTTCTTTGGCAAGGCAGAGGCAGACTCCAACATGACTACTGCCAGCCATTGCCCTGCCACAAGGCAAGAAGCTGCTGGAGGCACTTGCAAGACTCTCTCCTGGCCAAGAAAACTATTTGCACTTGACCATAATGTTATAAGAATTCATCCAAGCATTGGATTCCTGACTTGCATTGAAAATCTGGCATGCCAGTATTTAGCGTCACTTAAATGCTGCACTACAGCTCCTTTACAAACAGCAATTATTCACCTGTAGCAATTCATACACTTTTCCTCTCTGCAACTCAAATAAAACAAAATCCAACAATTCTGAGGCACCACCTCAAATCAAAATACTGGCACAGGAGAAAAAGCTCCTTCGTGACTTGATGTTGCTAATTGGCTTCTCTCATTATCAAGTCTTCATGCACACAGGATATCCTTGATGTGTCAGCACTTTCTGAAGCCTACAAATGATCTTTTCAATGTAACATGTTTAGTGCATATCCGATATCTCATTAGGCAAAACAGAGTGCAAACCACCCATGGGCAGATTGGGTGCATATGGGATTCTGCACAAGTAATGTAACCATTTGGGAAAAGAGTACAGCTGTGTTTGTAACACACCTAACGTGGCATTTCTTTGTAAATGTTTGAAATTCACATGATCCTAAAAGATCATCTAACATCTAATTTATGAATTTAACATCATTTCTCCCTTTTCTTAAATAGATGTCTAGACCTAAGGGCACATACAATTGTCACCAAAGGTGAAGTTGCAGACAGTACAAAGGTCAATCTGACTAGACCAGATGAACGTTTATCTGAGAGTTAACCCAGGCTGGAAACAAATAACTAACTCATGAAAGTGTTCTGCTAGTGCCTTTAATTGAATCATTTTATGATTTCCAACAAACAAGGCCAAGCAGGCTTTACACTGCGGGACATATATTATTTGAAAAGAAGTTTACAAAGCTCCAAATTGAGTCCATCAGAGCCACAAAATGATGTTATAGCCTGTCTGAGAGCACCAGCAGCTGGAAAGGAAAGGGCTTCATTTGGTGAGCTTGGACACTAACAGATTGTATAGAATCACCCTGTTAAATATACGCACAATGCAGTGGTTATAGATATTTTTAATCAACCTGGTCAGACATGTTATGACAGATCGCCGGGGTAGGTGAGAATTGAACCAGTAAGTAGGGACATTAGAACTGCGCCACAAGTGCCCTCCAGTGATTATATACTGAGGGATAAATCAAATAATCCCTGAAAATGAAGAGGGGGATTGAGAATGTGATTAACCTGTGCCCATTGATTACAAAGCAGGCAGCAGACCAGCTTAATGCCAGCTGCTCATTGAAATTTTCTCTGGGTGCAGTCTCTGCTAGCTGTATCGTTCATTGGGAGGGGTCAATATTACTTCAACACAGCCAAAGTTTCTTGAAACTAGATTGCACCTGCTTAAATGTGAAGTGCACTGTAGCTGGAGCAGCTGTCGGGAGTCATGATTGAAGAAATTCAGACCTGAGAAAGGGAGAAGAATGGTACAACATGGGAGAGAATGACGTCTTACATTTTCTGACGCTCTACCAGATGTGAAAGTTGAAGAGGCAGAAAGAAGCAGAGACGTTCTGTCTGGGATAGCTCTGGAGGTCAATAGCAGGAGTGAAATCCTGAGGACCTTGTTGCAGTTCGGCAAAATAATCACTGGCCTCACTTGTTTGGTCAAACCCAAACAGTACATCTTCAGATGCCATATTGTCAACTCCACTACTAGACTCAGATATTAAGATGATAGAGAATGGACATGATGAAAGTTAATGGAGCCAAAAATAACAGGAAATCTGTTTGATAAGGCAGGAGCATGGGAAGTGTTGGCTGTGCTGTTAGTAAATCTTGGCAAGAAGGGAAAAGCACTCACTGAACTCGGTTGGGAAATGGACAGATGACACATGTGGGGGAAGGGCAATCTCCTCAAGAAGTGACATCATCTGTTTTCAGGCTTCTTTTGTTATTTTAATGCTTTTCAGTGCCTGACCAATGATGGTTTTCTATTAATTTTTCTGGTTTCTAGACAAAAAACTTATTTGTCCATCATTATTCCATTAACTGCTTCTTTACGATAGTAACTGTTATACCTCCCTGCTATCTTCCTTTCATATTTATGAAGGAGCATGCTCACTTTCCACCTTCTCTGATCTGATTGAGGATTACTGCTTAAAATCAGAAATGTGAATTTTACATTTTCACAAAATCGAAGAGACTCTGGGAACCCAATTTATTTTATTCCTTATCTTGAAAGATACACTCACCACTGGATTTTTGCTATGCCTGGGAGAGAGTGGATTTCTTATGTCCATTATGAGGTCCAGAATGCAACTGTGAGCTTGACTTTGGTTAAAAAGAGGAAACAATTTAATTGGAGAAAATTGTAATCACTGTTGGAATGTAGGAAACATAATAGCCCAATGATTGCACAGCAAGGTCCCAACACATAGCAATGTGATAATACCTAGGTAGTGTTTTCAGGTATTGGTTGAAGCATGGATTTTTGCAAGACACCAGGGAGAATTTCCTTGCCCTTCTTTGCACAGTGCCATGGAATCCTGTACCTGCATCTAAAAGGACATTGCGAGAGGGTGTAATCAGAGGGAGGCTGTGCATGCACAACCAAATGACTGTGTTCTAAAGAAAATCAGAATCTAATGTTACAGACCAAAAAATGAATACTTTTCCCTGTTCTCTCTCTCAAGTCAGATATTTGTTCTAATGAAGACTTAAAATCATAAAAATGCTTAAACAGAATTAGTACAACAGTAAATAAATTAACATGAATAAACAGAGGTGCCCTTGTGGTATTTAGTTAAATTCGTAGGTGACAAGGTGCAATAAGTGGAACAGGGAGTTTTGCTTACAATACTTATCATGAATAGTCCTCGGAGTCCTGTTGCTTACAATTCCTGTACCATGAGAACACTTCCGGTGTTTTGGTTGACCACATGTGTAGGAAGAGCCTCCACCTCGAATTCAGGATTTCTTAGCTTAAGTGGCAGCTGGGGTTATTATGGGACATCAGGAAGGATGAAGGTCTCTTGGATCATACATTCCAGGAGGTGGTCACCCCACAGTCAGTGAGAACTTATGGATGGCTATCTGGTGCAGCAGTATAAGTCATGCCAGTCCAGAGTCTTGGGTGTGTGTGCTATTCTGAAATAGATACTCAATATTAAAGACTGCTACAAGTAACAATACCCTGTGTTGTGATCCCAACTCCCAACATCACTACTGAATAAGTCAAATCCCAGACTGAAATCTGGCTTGATAGATCATATTTTGTTTTGTTTTTATGTATTGAGAACACAATTGCACAATGCTGCGGTTTGGTTTTAATAATAAAACAAATGCTTATCTGCAAAAGAAAATATGTAAAATGAAACAAACCACGTTATTTACATAGCAGAAATTGAAAAATTTCAATACACACAGTAAACATAAAGTATTCCACCTAGCCCAAAGAATTCCTTTAAAATACTTAGAAACCAGAGAGAATTCCCTTCTCTATTACAACTATAGGTTTGACTTAACTGTAGTTTCCAATTCCAAGTCATAAGAGCTTGGTAGTCTCTTTCTTGAGTATTCTGACTGAGCTTAGAATTTCTCAGCGTCAAATAATCCCATCAGAATTCTAACCAAGCTCTTCCGAGCTGGAATTTTCAAACAAAATCCTCACATTTAATAACCTATTTCTAACTTTTCTGAACTAACTGCTTGCTCCAGGAGAATTCTATTTTTACATCTAACTTCAATCAGTTCTTGGCAAACTGAAACCAAAAGCTTTCCAAACCAAGAATATTTCCCCGAAACAAAAATAAAAATTTCTGATCATTCTAACTGAAAGCAGTCTAATTCTTTTTAATATTTACACTTTCCACACATAAATCTCTCCAAACACAAATAAATTCCCATCAGCACTTCAGGGATTGCTTTCATAGAGGTTTGAAAAAAAAAGACATGGTTCCAGAAATGTTGACAAATTAATCATTAAATCCATTCATACACACAGACCAAAACCCACATGCCACTATTTCAAAATCCAAACTCTAAAACAGATGATATTAAAAGATATATAAATTACACACTTTATAGCACAGCTGAGGAATACAGCTCAGACCATTGGAAGAACATGGTGTAGAAATGCAGTTGTATGTGAGGTACATAGTAAGGGGATGGACAGGCTTTTCTGTAACTGCTATCATGAGTCAGTCATTGTATGCTGCCTCCTTGGTACCAAGGTAAAGAACATCATGGAAAGAATGCACAATATCCTGTTGAGGGAAGGGAGTGAGCTAAACGTTATGGTACATGTTGGCACCAAAGGCATAGAGAGGAGAAGACTTTCCAGAGCTGGGAGGGAAATTAACAAGGAGTTAACAAGAGTAATCTCTGTTCTTTCTCAGTTAGTCAGAGTAGAATTTTGCATTTTGGAGGGCCAGTGTTTGACTTGAATCATGGTGGAGGTGGGAGTGTTTACATTCAGTATGAATATATGACTTGTATTGAGACTGCCCTTTAAGAGAGGTGTTCTGTGCTGTTTCTCTTGCAGATGGCTGTGGTCATGGTGTTGAAATGTCTCCTTCAGAGAGTAAACAGCTTTTGAATTCTCCCTTGATGTTTTCTTGAGACAAAAGAAGCATGAGTGGGTGGGTGTGTGAGCTCACACAGACCCAGGAAGGCTTTTAGTTTTGCTTTCAGTTATTTGAAAGTCTCTGCTGGCTGCTAGAGTGAAGTCTTAGACAGCAAAGCTTCCAGTTAAAAATGGGGTTTTGATTGTTTGTTTCTTCTGGGCTAGAGAGACATAGCACATGAGAATCAGGTTGTTTTGCTCAATTGCATTTTTGCCGAAGGATGTGTTTCTGGGGTGCCGCCTGCTTTGGAACAGTTGATGATTAGTGGTTAAATAATATATTATCTTGCTGGGCATTTCAATAGAGTAAAGTTATGCCAATTCTTCTGTTTTTCTGTGTATTAACAGTGTTGTAAGAATAAATTGTGTTTTGATTAAAGCATAGTGGTGGATCAATCAAATCACATCTAGAACACAGTGCCTGACACTTGCCTTTATAGAAGTATAAAAGTTAGGGTCTAGCCTATCTCCTTACAATAATTTGGAAGTAGGCAGGGGTGTGGTCTGGCCCAGAACAGACTGAAGAACGGAAGCAGGAGTCGGTCACTTGGGCCTTTAATCCTCTTCTGCCATTCTAATTACTCACATGACTAATCTAATGACTCCACATTCCCAGCTACACTAAACATCCCCCGCAACTTTCTTCAAGAGTTTATCTACCTATACCTTAAAAGCGTTCAAGTATTTGTATCATTGATAGCCATGAGTGAGGTGTCAGAAGACTGGAGGTTGGCTAATGTGGTGCCATTATTTAAGAAAAGCAGTAAGGAAAAGCCAGGGAATTATAGACCAGTGAGCCTGACATCAGCAGTAGGTAAGTTGTTGGAAGCGATTCTGAGGGACAGGAATTACATGTATTTGGAAAAGCAAGGACTGATTAGGGATGGTCAACATGGCTTTGTGCTTGGGAAATCATGTCTCACTAACTTGACTGAGTTTTTTTGAAGAAGTGACAAAGAAGATTGATGAAGGCAGAGTGGTAGATGTTGTCTATGTAAACTTCAGCAATGCATTTGACAACGCTCCGTACGGTAAAATGGTCAGCAAGATTACATCACATGGAATCCAGGTGGTCATAGCCAATTGGATACAAAATTGGCTTGAAGGTAGGAGACAGAGAGTGGTGGAGGGCTGTGAAGGGTCCACTGCTTTTTGTTATTTAGATAAATAGTTTGGATGTGAATATAGGAGGTATGGTTGGTGAGTTTGCAGATGATACCAAAATTGGTAACGTAGTGGACTGTGAAGAAAGTAATCTCAAAGTACAATGGGACCTTGATCAGATTGGCCAATAGGTTGAGGAGTGGTAGATGGAGTTTAATTTAGGTAAATGTGAGGTGTTGCAATTTGGTTTGGTAAATCAGGGTAGGACTTATACAGTAAATGGGATGGTCCTGGGGAGTGTTGCCTAACAAAGAGACCTTGGGGAGCGGGTGCATAGTTCCTTGAAAGTGGAGTCGCAGGTGGACTGGGTGGTGAAGAGGGCATTTGGCACACTTCATTGGTCAGTGCACTGAATATACGAGTTCGGATGCCATGTTGCAGCTGTGCATGACATTGGTTAGGTCAGTTTTAGAAGACTGTATTCAAGTCTGGTCTCCGTGCTACAGGAAAGTTGTTGTTAAACATGAAAGGGTTCAGAAAAGATTTACAGGGATTTTGCCAGGATTGGTGAGTTTGAGCTATAGGGAGAGGCTGAATAGGCTGGGCCTTTTTACCCTGGAACGTTGGAGGCTGAAGGGAGACCTTATAGGAGTTTAAAAAATTTGAGGGGCATGGATAGGGTGAATACCCAAGGTCTTTTCTCCAAGGTAAGGAAGCCCAAAAGTAGAGGGGAAAGATTTAAAAGGGACCTGAGAGGCAACTTTTTCATGTGGAAGGTGGTTGTGTATGGAACGAGCTGCCAGAGGAAGGAGTGGAGGCTGTTACAATTACAACATTTAAAAAGGCATCTGGATAAGTACATGAATAGGAAGGGTTTAGAGAAATATGGATCAAATGCTGATAAATGGGACTAAATTTATTTAAGATATCTGGTCGGCGTGGACGAGTTGGACCAAAGGGTCTGTTTCTACTCTGTAAAACTCTATAACTGTATGACTCTATGACACATGTGCAAAGGAGGTGGAAGCAGAGAGTTCCAAAGACTCAGAATTATTTGTGAGAAAAAAATATTATCCTTAACTCTGTCTAACATGGGTGACAATTTATTTTTAAACATTGACCCCTGGTTTATGATCCTCCCACAACAGGAAACATCTTTTCCACATGCACCCTGCCAAAACGTTTCAGGATAACATATGTTTTAACAAAGTTGTCTCTTACTTTTCTAATCTCCAGTGCATGCAATTCCAGCCTGTCCAACCTTTCCTCAAAATGGGCGACAAACCCATTCCAGATATTAGTCTGGTGAATTTTCTCTGAATTGCTTCCAATGAATTTAGATCTTTCCTTAAAGAAGGAAACCAATATTTTACATAATATTCTTGATGTGGTCTCATTGGGGCCGTGAATGACTGAAACATAACATTCCAACCTTTGTCCTCAATTCCCCTCTCTATAAACAATAACATTGTTAGCTTTCTTCATTACTTGCTCTACATGCATACTAAACCTTCATGATTCATGTACTAGGACAGCCAGATCCCTCTGCATCTCAAGTCTCTGTAAACATTCATGATTTAGATAACATGCTTCCACTTTATTGTTCCTGATAAGGTGGACATTTTCTCGACTCATTATACTCCATTTGCCAGATCTTTGCCACTCACTTAATCTATTTATATCTCTTTGTAACCTTCTGACCTCTTGACACATACTTTTTCTACACATCTTTGTGTCTTCAGCAAACTTAGCAATCCTACTTCAGTCATTTCACCCTAGTCATCCACATAATTAATAGAAAATGAAGGCACAGCATTATCCATGTGGCCCACCACTCATTCTATCCTCGAGTCATAGAGATCTTGCCAACCAGAAAATGTCTTATTTATGTCAGCTCACCATTTCCTGTTAGTTGCTAATCTTTTATTTGAGCTTTTATTTTTGGTACTAATCATTGACGCAATACCTTATTAAATGGCTGAAAGAAAAGAGAAGAATTAAATATTATTTTTAAGTCAGTGTTATTATGTCAGAAGCAATAACTAACTACTGCATAGCAAGATCATCTGTACAACAACGTGATACTGACCAAGCAATGTTTTCAGGGGCTGGTTAAAGCAAAGGTTGGAATAAAGCTGCTTGAAGGGAGATTTGGTATAGGTATGCATAATGATGATGAGTGTGGATAAGGAAAACAAGTAAAACCTTTACCCATCAGTTGGCGGTGGGCTTGTGGAATGCGCTGCCAGCAGTGGTAGTGGAGTCAGACACTTTAGAGACTTTTAAGCAACTCTTGGACAGGCACATGGAGGACAGTAAAATGTAGGGTATGCAGGGTAGATGGATCTTATTAAAATAATAAGTCGGCACAATACTGTTCTATGTTCTATGTTCTTGGTTGTAGGAGGATTAGGAGGCACAGATTTAACATTTTGGGTAAGGGATGCACAGGAAATGTACGGAAGAAAGTTTTAATTCAGCAAATAGTAATCAGTCTTCAATGAGCCTACTACCATCATTTCCACTGATGGTGAAGGCTTTGCTTTTAAGATGCATCCCTTAAAAGGTAAATATACTGTAACCATGGTGCACCAATGGTTAAGGAAATGGTGCTTGATTATCATAGTGCTTGAACGTAATTATTGGTATCTGCTACTGGCTGATAAAAGTTCAAATCCATGTTCTCTCACTATTACTTGACCAGTTAAAAATTACCCTTTTTCTTGGGAGTCCTTTCTCTTGTTAATTTAGTACCGTGGTGCTAAGAATAATGGAAAACTGAACTCCCATAAACAGTCTCAATAGACCCTCTACCTGAACTCCAACATTCTGACTGACCAGAAAGTAGGGGATCTTCCCAAAAGGTCCTTGATAACCTTGCAAGCCAAATGTTCTAATAAGTAGGCCAACTCAAGCTAGACAAGCAGCAGACAACAAAACAAAACTTTGACTGCGTAGCACAGATTTGTCAGAACCCTGAGAAAGGACATGCTACAGTAAAGTGCTGTGTATTTCCAACACATCCTATTGTTGTTACACATCAATGGCATTTTCAGCTTTCCTCCTGTCATTTGTAAGAAGTCCTCCATACTGATGAGTCGGTTAAAGTCCCAATATGTTCTCTGGGCCGTACATTGTCAATTGTATTAAGTAAGTGTATAAAGGTGGAAGGGTGGTCCTGTGGATCAACAGTGGCACATCTGACTTCCGATCAGAAAGGTACGATACACACTGCAACAAAAAAAATTAAGGGTCAGGCGGTGGTATGTCCCTACCTTCTGGGCCAGAATGTCTGGGAAAAGGTCTGTGCTAACACGTCCAAACACGTACTACAGACAGATGGACGGCATTCATTTGGAGCATGTAAAAAGTGATACCGCCTTACACAGGGTGCGCTTCATGTGTTAGAACATAGGTAATGTTTCATTTTGCGAATACATCTTTTCTAAGGAAAGCCTGACCCTGCTCATTCTTCACCAAGTGGCTAAAACAACATGCCAAAGCCTTTATTTCCGGAGTTCATTAGGCATTTTTAAAAAAAAAATTGTTCATTCGTGAAACGTGAGAATTGCTGCCTGGGTCAGTACTCATTGCCCATCCCTAACTGCCCTTAGTGGTGAGCTGCGTTCTTGAGCCTCTGTAGCCTTCAGAGAGAGTAGCAATGCCCACTCTAAATGGAGTTCCAGGATTTTGACCCCATGACAATCAAGGAATGGCAATATATTCCCACGTCAGGATGGTGAACGGATTGGAAGGGAACTTGCAGATGATGGCGTTCCCATGTGTCTGCTGCCCTTGTCTTTCTGGCTGGTAGAGAGGTTTGCTTTTAAAAGGAGCCTTGGTGAGTTACTGCACTGCAGCTTGTAGATGTACAGTAGCAACAGTGTGAACAATCAGTGGTGAAGGAAGTCAATGCTAACAGTGAAAGAATGACAACTGAGTGAGTTGCTTTGTCCTGAATCCTGTCAATTTATTGAGTGTTGTTGAGCAACGCTCATGCAAGTAAGTGGAGAGCATTCTATCACACTCCTGACTTGTACCTTGCAATTGGTGGACAGGCTTTGGGGAGTCAGGAGGTGAGTTACTTATTGCAGAACATTACACATACCTAACCGATCAAAGATGCTACACTGAGTCCATGACACAAAGTAGCTGAAGATGAGGTGGATACCTTTAGACTGGAGTGTCACATGTCGTGATGCCATGTAACCATCTTAAAGCCACAGTCGCTATGTGGTTTAGAATCCACGATGATGTATCAAGCACCATCACCCATGTGATGATGCACAGGGAATTGGTCAAAGTGAAGAAGGGGCTTGCTGAGCCTACTGCGCTCCTAATGGTATCTGCAGCAATGTAAATCATTATTTGTGTAATCTGTGAAGAGTTATAGCAGTCCAATGAACAATTATTCAACTAGACTCTTCTAGTTAGACCCCAAATGTGGCTATTATCCACGCTCCCTCACCTTAGGCTTGAAGGAATACACGTGCAGACTTGCAAACAAATCACACCTGAATAAGGAGCTCGATGCAGCAGTTGGAAAGAATGATTCCCAACCCTAATTTCTAACCCTCTGATTGCTGCCACTCCCACATTACAGATTATATCCCTCTGCCCTCGCCCAGAAACCACAGCCCACTGATCCCCACCCTTCCCAAACACCCATGCAGCCCAATATTCAACTAGTTTTGCTGCACTGGCTTACTATTTGCAGCTCACCCACTTCACTTCAGGGGACTGAGATCCAGTATTGGAAAGACCTTGGGCCTGTCCATTCCCCCTCCCAACATTCCCCTCCCAACCCTGCCTGAATTTCCAGGCCAATGCATCTTCTTCACTCACACCACAAAAATCATCTCTCGGGAAGTTGGAACTGCATGCACTTTTTCTTCTGTCCGCAAATAGCAGGGACTGCCATTTCAGGATTAAGAGTCAGCAACAATAGCCAGCAAAGGAGTCACATAAGACAAAGCTGCAGAATCAGCTAAGGCAATATATAGCTCCTGGTAACTTGGTCTTCATGGGTACAGTAATCAAGACCACTTGATCCTAAGCAGTAAAACAGCTGCCATTGTCACATATGAGACACCATGACTCACTCTCATGTTTTCTATTATGTTTCATGTAATAGCTCCCCATTGTTAATTACAGGCCTAAAATCCCTGGGCAGAATTCTTAGAAATTAGAAACAGAATTTATGAGATGTTTAAAATAAAGAAAACCATAATCATCATGTTTTAAAAAAAGACAATTAATGACATTAGCTTCCAGTGAATGATGTTTCAAAATTTTAACGGTTAAAACCTTTACAATCCTCTCGTTATCTAATCTGCTGCCACAGTATCTATAACCTCATTCACTTTACATTTATTTTAGTGACACCCTGAGAGCAGTCTGACTCCCAGGATGTCAGAGAAGCAATTTCCAGTTTAAATGGGGCTTTTGCTGCAATGTCAGACCGGAGTCAGTAAATATTACAAAAGGTCAGGAACAACTGAGAAACCTCAGGAAAACCTTACCTCAGTTAACAAAAAAAAAGGAGCAGGGGCTGGAGGAGGGGATGGTAAGGCACGGGAGGCTCAGCTTTAGCTTAAATACATAATGACATCAATCTATTAAAATGTGTCAGCGAGCTTCTCAAACATATTTGTCGCTGGTGTGAATATTCTCGATACTGATAATGCTGTAGCATTTTTAGTTTTACCAGGGTAGAATTCCAAATTGAACAAGGTTTATGTTACAGCTGACTTCAGCTGAACAGATATCTGATCTCAGCTTCATCTGACGTCCTGTATCACTTCCCATTCACTCCTACATTGGTTGATAAAGTGCTAGTTACTGGACCAATAACAATGATTAAAACCATCTTTTCACAATCTCATAAGTCCTTTCTGTTCTTTCTCCACTTGATCCTTACAGATGATAACTACTTGTGCAACATAATGTGTTCATATCAAATTCCTGCCTCTACTTTTTAACTGAAGTGTTGAACCTGTTTACAGTACAGTGTTACAGTCAGTGTTTGATATGAAAATGAATGCAATAGCACTACCACTCAAGATCCTGGGCTAGGCAGGGTTCTTTGGGTCTAGTGGGTCATGATTTGCAACCAGAGCGTCAGGTAGCAAATGATTTGGGTAACAATTTAAATTAATGTGCCCTCCTCATTTTCATAAATGCAGTGTAGCTTCAAGTGGATCCTGCTCTGCATTTCCCTTCAGAATTGCTGATGGGTTTCATCCCTGCAAAAAGAAGGTTGAGTCGCACTCTGAATAATGTACATGCTCTGGGTAGCCATCTCTTTTAAAGATGGAAAAAGGAAAGCTGCAGCAACGCACTGAGGCGCTGGATAATTGTTTGGGGGCAATGAGGATCAAGGAGGTGTTGCACTGTGCCACAGGATAGTCTCTCTGCTGTTGCAGCAAGCTGTGGAGACACTGGTCGGACTAGCCCGGGAATGCTTTTTTTTCCTTTATTCATTCATGGGATGACAGATGTCGCTGGCTAGGCAGCATTTATTACCCATCCTTAATTGCCCAGTGGTCAGTTAAGAGTCAACAGCATTGGTGCAGGTCAGGATGGAAGTTTCCTTCCCTAAAGGACATTAGTGAACCAAATGGGTTTTTCCAATAATCGACAATGGATTCATCTGCCATGGCGAGATTCGAACCCAGGTCCACAGAATGTTATCTGAGTCTCTGGATTAACAGTCCAGCGATAATACCACTAGGCCATTGCCTCCTCTGCATTGTCGCGCTGAAGCTTACGTCTTTTTGCTGACTCTGAGTTATGTCAGTCTTTTGTGCAGGGAATCTTGTTCTGAGGCCCAGTGAGTTTTCTCACCATCCCTTACCAAACTCACTGCATTAATTTGTGATCCATGGAGTCTCTCATGTATGATTTCCACCCATCTTACCACACACTATTCCCAGAACAACTCGCCACTCGGCGGGTATCGCCCAAAAAACAGATCACTTGTGTCAATGCCATCTTTGAAAGGCACACCTGGAGGTGCACTGGCATCTAAAGGTTGCCCTGTTTGGTTTTGGAGACTGCTAGGAGAGTTGGGTGAGAAGGGGCAGTTGTAACCGTGATTCTTTGACAGGGGCCCAGAGGCCCTGGGCAAGAGGCAGTGAAGAGGAAAGGATTCTTCACCCCAGAGGATCAGCAGAGGAGGCCATGCCATCAGATGATGCCAGCTTAATCAGAGATCACTACCAGGGTCAGTGCTGTCTTGAGGGTATGGAGAACCGGGTTGCAGTGCAGAAAGAAAGTCATTGACCCTGTTTGCTCTGCCAGGGTACGTGCCACAGTCTATCTATCTGTTATGCCATAATCTGCTATCTCACCCGCACTACAGTCTCCTCCCATGAACGCCAGTACCTTTCCACCATCCGCTCGTGTAGTAATATGTAGGAGCTCGGCTGCAGGTAGGGGCATTTGGAAACCAGGTAACAATGGTAACTCATTATTAATATTATTGACGTTTTGATGGAAAAAAGTGGAGCCATGTTGCATTGACAGTTATTGAACAATCCTGCTCAAAGGGTTGCTGTGATGGGCAGCCTGGTATCGATGGCTGGTTGGGAAATGGTAGATTTGTGTTGAAGTGGGGACATTCCATTTACCTGAAGTAACACCTGACAATGTAGCCTCTCTTGCTGTGTCACCACTGTACTGGGTGAATGTGATCTGTTCCCTGCCTTAGCCTGCATCATATGATTTAACTAGAAGGTCCCAGGAGCTGCTGCATGGGTCCCCTGGATTACAGAGAATGGAACATACTACCATAAACATGGACACATATTAGGCGGATTCTGCAGAAATCCCCTTGTACGATAGTAAAATTTCACTTTCCGACTGATAAACTACTCCATGTGTTTGAGGGTGGTTCCATTGCTATCGTTGATGATCTTCTGGCATTGCATGACGGGATGGTGGAGGAAGGTCTTTAGCCACATGTTGATGGAACATTCCTCATCATCAAGCAGCCATGCTTCAGTGTGTGTCTCAAAAGATGCCCGAACAGTTGGTAATCCTGACTGAGACATGATAAAAGCCTTATTGGTACTGCCAAGACAGTGTAGTCACACGTGTTCATAGGTAATGGCCCTTCTGGTTACATTAGTGCCCCCCAGAGGGGGCCCTGCAGAGCCACACGTGAGCGCTGGATAGAAACCTGCACAACTAGGAAGCCCGCTATCATAGAGTCAGGCCTCCAGTCTGACAAGCATCCTTCCACCATTACCCTCTGCTTCCTACCACCAAGCCAATTGTGTATCCAATTTGCCAACTCTCCCTGGATTCCATGCGATCTAACCTTCCATAGTAGCCTACCATGTGGAACCTTATCAAAGGCCTTACTGAAGTCCATATCGTCTACCACCCTGCCCTCATCAACCTTCCTGGTCACTTCAAAGAAGTCTAACAAATTTGTGAGGCATGATCTCCCATGCACGAAGCCTTGCTGACTACACCTAATCAAATCCTATCTTTCTAAATGCATGTATATCTTATCCCTCAGAATATTCTCAAATAACTTACCTGCCCCAAATGTTAAGCTGGTCAATAATGCCCAGGTTTTTCTTTGCAGCCCTTCTTGAACAAGGGCACAACATTCACTATCCTCCAGTCTTCCAGGACCTCAACCGTGGCTAATGATGACGTAAATGTACCAGCCAGGACTCCCACAATTTCTTCTCTAGTCTCTTGCAGGATTCTTGGGTGTATCTGATCAGGACTAAGAGATTTATCCACCTTCGTACATTCTAATACTTCTAACACCTCCTGTACTGTGATATGGACTGTCCCTAAGATATCGCCACTAACTTCCCCAAGTTCCCAAGCTGTCTTGTCTTTCTCCACGGTAAACACAGAGAAGAAATATTCATTGAGGACCTCACCCATCTACTGCAGTTCCACACATACATGTCCACTTTGGTCCTTAAGGGGTCCTATTCTGTCTCTACTTATTCTTTTTCCTTCAATATACTTAAAGAATCTCTTTGGATTCACCCTAATCTTCTCAGCCAAAGATATCTTGTATCCCCTTTCACCCTCCTGATTTCCTTCTTCAGTAAACTCCTGTATCCCCTATATATCCCCAGGGCTTCCCTTGATCCCAGCTGCCTATTCCTGAACCAAGCCTCCTTCTTTTTTCTGGTCAAAACCTCAATATCTCTCATCATCCAGGGTTCCCCATTCCTGCCAACCGTGCCCTTCACCCTCACAGGAACATAGAGACCTTAAACTCTAGCTATCACACTTTTAAAGGCCTCCCACTTGCCAGCGGTCCCTTTGCCTGCAAACGAACTGCTCCAATCAACCCCTTCAAGCTCCTGCCTAATTATATGAAAATATACTTTGCCCCAATTTAGAACTTGAACCTGTGGGCCAGTTTTGTCCTTCTTCATAACTACTTTAAAATTAAGAGAACCATGGTCAGTGGTCCCAAAGTGCTCCCCCCGGTCACCTCGGTCACTTGTCCTGCGCTATCCTGGTGAATCTTCATGCCCTTTCTTCCTGGCATTCCCTCTACAGGAAGAAGTGGGTGAAATCTGCTCTCTTTACAGAGAGAGCCTCAGTGACCTACCTGATGTATCCATTCATAGAAAACAGACAGATGTAACTGTTCCAGTCCTGGAAGAAACCACTGGTATAAAATGCCAGGATAGCAGGCACCTTCATAACAACTGTGAAGGTAAGCTTCAGCCTGCTCTGAAGATCTTGCTTGGTGCGACGGAAGTCGTACTACTCTGTGACTACCTTGACTGTGATTTGTAGCCTCCCCAGGCATTGTTTCTGACTAATGGTTCTTGAACACTTCTGGGCAGGGAATCCTATGAATAACCCACTATCTCCTCCCTTCTTGATGAGCATCCCCTCTCTGCCTCCTCCTCTCCTTTGCTCGCTCAAGTTGCAGAGCGGGTGGCACTACAACTCCGATAAGTCACCAGTCTCTGCACGCAGCAAAATCTTTGACATTTATGCAGGCACTCACTACATCTGCTTCCACAAACTTTGCCTTAGCAGAAAAGCACAGCACCACAACTTAATGAGTGGCTTTTTAAACAGCCCCAGCACACAGACCACCTTGCCTCATCACGTTTACTCTGATTCTAAGTTTTTCAATGCTTTCCGGTCATAGAGTCATAGAGCTGTACAGCACTGAAACAGACCCTTCGGACCAGGTTCTCCGTGCTGACCAGATATCCTAAATTATTCTAGTCCCATTTGCCAGCATTTGGTCCATATCCCTTTAAACCCTTCCTATTTATATACCCATCCAGATGTCTTTTAAATGTTGTTATTGTACCATCCTCCATCACTTCCTCTGGCAGCTCATTCCATACGCACATCGCCCTCTGCATGAAAAAGTTGCCCCTAAAGTCCCTTTTAAATCTTTCCCCTCTCGCCTTAAACTTATGCCCTCTGGTTTGGACTCCCATATCTTGGGGAAAAGACCTTGACTATTCACTCTATCCATATCCATCATGATTTCATAAACTTTTATCAGGTCATCCATCAGTCTCTGATGCTCCAGGGAAAATAGCCCCAGCCTATTCAGCCTCTCCCTCTAACTCAAACCCTCCAACCCTGGCAACATCCTTGTAAATCTTTTCTGAACCCTTTCAAGTTTCACAAAATCTTTCCTATAGCAAGGACACCAGAATTGAACGCAATATTCCAAAAGTGGCCTAACCAATGTCCTCTACAGCCATAACATGACCTCCTAACTCCAATACTCAAGGCACTGACCAATAAAGACAAGCATACCAAACACCTTCTTTACTACCCTATCTACCTGCGACTCCACTTTCAAGGAACTATAAATCTGCACTCAAAAGTCTCTTTGTTTGGCAACGCTCCCCAGGATTTTACCATTAACTGTATAAGTCCTGCCCTGATTTGCCTTACTAAAATGCAGCACCTCACGTTTATCTAAAATAAACTCCATCTGCCATTCCTTGGCCCTTCGGCCCATCTGATCAAGGTCCTGTTGTACTCTGAAGCAACCTTAATTCGCTGTCCACTACATCACAAAGTTTGGTATAATTTGCAAACTTATTAACCTTACCTTCTATATTCACATCCAAATCATTTATATCAATGACAAAAAGCAGTGGACCCAGCACCGATCCTTGCGGCACACCACTGGTCACTCGCAGGTACCGGCAGGGAATGCAAGCATGTACTTCATTTTACAAACACCACATTGGATGCAGTCAAAGGCACTACTCATGAAAGGAAGACTCAGGTCGGCAGTGCTAAATGCTTTTCCTATCTGCTATTTCAGACTGTGGACTGCATCATACTGCAGACGATAGAAAAGATCTGAATCAGGTCAAAATTTATGCTCAGTCTATGGCCACCATCAGCCTGGGCTTATTCTGTTCTAAAATGTTCAGCCATTGTGGGAGTATGTGGAAGGGGTACATATGAGAAGAGGTCATGACTTTCATCTAGACTTTGTCTAGAACAATACAGGTGCAGCACTGTGCACTGAAAGTACCCTACTACCATGGTAATGCTCTCCATTAAAACGTAATCCTGGTACAGGCACAATCTTCCTTAATTATTCGTGATTACATTGTGCACTGGAGTCTATCAGTCCAACTCATGTCAATCATCTGCCACCCACTAACAACTAATAAAAGATCATTGTCTCTATAGTAAGACAAGACGTTTGTATTTAGACACACTTGCAGTGTTACAGATGTATTAGGCTAATGTACAAACTCATATCTTCCAAAAACACGCTCTATAAAACTCTGACCCACAGCAAAAGCTTTTTTTGTGTTATTTTTTAAAAGTACTGATTCAGCAAATGTTGATGCCAACTGCCAATATACATTCAAACTTATCCACAAGTCAAAAATGAAGGAAACAGAACAGTTAATGAAGGAGACAAAACAAAATGGAAAAATACAGATAAAAAATGCATTCAGAACAAATGAAAGGAGTATTTTCTTTAATCCATCAGACTTTCTAAAGTCTGCTCACATTTCCTCAGTGGCAAGCATGTGCCACATTGTAACATCTCAAAGATTTTTGAATCTTAATAGATGTGAGGGTTGCAACAAATATTAACCTTTTCTTTGAAGAAAATGTGTGTGGAACATGTTCCTGAAAATTGACAATAAATGACTCCCACACATTGATTAAACACCAAGGCCACAGTGAAGCTATTTATTGTCTCATACTCTTCAGACAAGTGGAAGCGACTGCTGCTATGCAAGATTGGAGCAGCACAAGTTCAAGGAATAATAAAAAAGATGTCTGTTCTGCTAGATTAACAAAAAGATAATTCTGATAAAGAAATAAAGAACTTGAATGTATATAGGCATTTTTCATGACCTGAAAATCTCTCAAACCACTTCAGAGCAAATAAAGTACCTCTAAAGTGTATTTTCTGTTGAGAGAAATGTGGCTGCTAATTTGTATGCAGGAAGATCCCATTGCATATTATTAAGCTGGAAAGGGTTCAGAAAAGTTTTACCAGGATGTTATCAGGACTGGAGGATTTGAGTTATAAGGTTAGGCTGGGACGTTTTTCCACTGGAGCGTAGGAGGTTGAGGACTGACCTTATGGAGGTTTATAAAATCATGAGGGGCATAAGGTAAGGTGATTAGCAAAGGTCTTTTCCTAAGATGAGTTCAAAACTAGGTGGTATATTTTTAAAGTGAGAGCAGAATGATTTAAAAGGAACCTGAGGAGCAACTTGTTCACACAGAGGGTGGTTCATACATGGAATGAACTGCCAGAGGAAATGGAAGATGCAGGCATAGCTACATCATTTAAAAGACATTTGGTTGGGTACATGAATAGGAAAGGTTTAGAGGAATATGGCCAAAGGCAGGCACGTGGAACTGGTTTAGTTTGGGAAACTTGGTTGTCATGGATGAGATGGACTGAAGTGTCTGTTTTTATGCTGTATGACTCTATGACTTTATGACTTACATGATCAGATAGCCTTTGACAAATTGTCAACATCCCAATGCACTTCACTGAGATGGAAGTGACATAAAGCTACACTTAGGAATAACAAGGAGTATCAGATTGACATGGAAAAACAGCAGGCTTTATGCTCCTGTTTCAGACAACCTGGTTTGTTGGCTTTGTTTCCTTAGGTGTAATTTTGTAGAGTCTGATTCCAAATCACTGGCTTTGCAAGGGCATGGCAGATCATCTTTGTCCTTTCTATTTGCTTGTATGGCAATTTAGACTTCGTAGGGATGTATGCAAGGTTAATTTTTAGAATTAATCAGAATAAAGGAGATCAGATCCCATCTATTTGCGTTGTGATTGATTTAAAAGCTTGTTATGAATCTTTAAAGACATTATTCAGAAAAAGAAAAGCAGCTCTTTGATGCAACCTGTCCTATATGGTTGTGATGCCTTATATATCAGGTCAAGAGACACCCAAGCTTGTGCCAAGCAGTCTTCTGGGAAAGACATGAAACAAATAAACTTGCAAGGAAAAGTCTAGGAAAACTGGTCACTCATTCAACTCAATTACATTTATCATACCATAAAAATAAACTGGACAGCTGTCTCCTGTACGATGCTATCTATGCCCCAGCCCCAGCCCCAGTAATTGGTGCTAATCTCTTGGAAGATACACTGTGTATCAGCCCCATCTACCTGAACCAGCCAACCCATCCCACAGATCTACTGTTGTCTGCAAGAAGAACCACCCAACAATTAATTCTTCAACTTTCACAATCCATATCGATAATCCCCGGTACCTGCAGCCCACCAAATTGAAATAATTGTTACAAGCTAATTTAAATCTCTTCCAACAGGTTTACCAGGTAACAAGGACTTTTTACAATGTTATTCAAGCGTTACTGGAGGTATATTTTTTGGATGAAAACATCCCTTTTGTTAAAAAAAAGTACTCACCCTGGAATAAGTGACTTTTCTTGTGAACAAATAGATTCTTTTCCTGAGCTGAGGAGGATGTTTGCACCTTTCTAAACCCTCTGCTGATCATTTGTTTTTGTTTACTCCATTATCTCTGTTACCATTTGAAGTATGCATGTGACTCGCTCATTCTGATTGGCTACTTGTTGACCCTGCTTAATCCAATCAGATGGCCCTGCAACCATGATTGACTTACGACAGCCTTACATCATGCAGATTCATCATTACACTTTCACTCATTATGAACCACAACCAAAGTCCATGAACATAAAGGCCATTGGACCATCCTTTTAACTTGTCACCAGTGACACACTGCAAATTGCTCAGATTGTCTCAAAACTCCCTCCTATACTTCATCATTTTGAGAGCCTGAGAAGAATGTTCATAAGTTTAAGGAACCATCTTCACTCTACCTGGTGTGGAGGATAAAAGTACAATTGAAACTGGTCTGAAGTCAGATGTGAAAGGGCTATGAATAATGAAGAATGGGAAAGTTCATTCAAAATTGAGACTGGAGAGTCATGCCATGCTTTGCCTCCATTTGAACTCAAACCAACCTCCAGGATGAAGTTGAGTATGGTGGATTTTCATTATGTTACCCTGTGAAATCATATTCTAGGGCTTGAAACTGCCTTAGTCAAGACTCCACCTCCTCCACCCACCACCACCACCACCAATATATAAACCCAGTGGATAATGATCCAGCAGCCAACAAAATGGAGCAAGGAGGAAATATGGATATAATGCTGGTGTCATGTGTGACTCTCCTGTTTGTTGATGATAAGGTAACCACAATGACATTTTTTTCTTTTTCTTTCACGGCATATGGGTTTTACTGACATTCAGTGCTTGTTGTCCATTCCCAACTGTCCATTCAGTGGCCCCTTCACAGGGCAGTTAAGAATCAACCATATTGCTAAGGGTCAGTGTCTAGATGCACATGTAGACCAGACTCTATACAGATGGTAGATTTCCTTCTTTAAAACACATTCATGAACCAGACAGGCTTTACAACAACCAATGACAGCTATCATGTTTATCACTGAAATGAGAAATTATCATATCTGTATTAACAGAATTTAAATTCCTCCCATTGCAGTGATGGGATTTGAACTCGTGTTCCAGAACTTTAGTGTGGACCTCTGGATTATTAGTCCAGTGACATTAGCGCACATCATCATCTCTTTGGGCTAGCATAAACCATAAATTTTATGTTTTGTTTAACGTTCAGTTCTTAACCAGGCCTTTTGCTTTTGAATTTATTATTCCTGAATTTGGATCAGACAAACAGGCAAATGTAATTGCAAGTAAATACAACAACAATTACATAGAACATTGATAAACAAGAATCAAAATGAATAAACAAATACACGCTTATACAGATTTAACTTCATAATGACAATGTAAGAAGCTAACCTGTAGGATTATGTATCCATCCATTTTAATGCACCTTACCCTATGGCTGCATTTGTCTGCTTGATCGCTCTGGGATGGTGGCAGTTTCATAAACAAAAGTCTGGGTACCTTTGCACGGGCCATTCCCTTGAACAGAATGTAAAAGGGAGAAGTGCTGTGGTGACGAGTTAGCCGTAATCTATTTCCATGGAGTGATTCTACTCTAACCCACACAGTGGGGAACTGATGGGATTAGATGAACCACCCATTTTACATTGTGATCAATTTAGCTTCCTATTGATGTTTGATAAAGTGACCCACTCCTTCACTGTTAAATCCTGTGTGGTTACAGCAGGGGAGTTTTCTTGCCCTGTGGGTAGGAAATAGCTGTTAGTGGTTCAAAAGAGGGCAAGGCAAATTCATTCAGCAGCTGTCAAGGAGCTTGTGGTTGATTCTCCTTTATTTATAGCATTATATCCTATAGAAGCAGAACAGGGCCTAATAATTTATGATTGGACTTGTCTTGACCTTTTTACAGAGAGAAGGTCAAACTGAAGCACATTGATTGGGATACCTCAAAATGTTTTGCAATTGAACAAGAATCTCTATGCTAATACCCTGCTTTAAAGAAAATAAATACAAGGCACAGGTACAGTCAATCTGACTTTCTTCTCTGCCATTAAAGAACTTGGCATCATCATCGGTTAATCCATTCCATTTTCTTCATTGTATTTGCAGACTTCTGACACCTAATGGGTGCAAGAATCATTTAGCGATAAATTGTTTATTTTGTCAAAGCAGATTCTCTGCCAGATAGATAACCACAATGCTAGAGGTGCAAAGGGGAGGAGCTGGTAACGTGTGGATCCAAAAGAAGACAGATCAGCAATAAGTCTGTGTGGGAGGCAGAAGTGGCAGCAATGATGTTAGAAGGAACAGTAAGGGTAGACAGCTTTCAGAAACAGACAGATCGGTGACAATAGTAAGGTTAGAAATGGTGAACATGAATGACTTGGACTTCAATGTATGAGGTATGATCAAGAGAATTGGTAAAGTGGTAAACAGTGAGGAAAATAATCCAAACCGCTAGAGACTGTCAATGGACTCAACAAGTGGGCAAAGCAGCAACAAATAGAATTCAACCTGGAAATGTGTGAGGTAATGCTTTTGGGAAGGGATAACACAGCAACTGGGCAGGTAAATAAGGGAGTTAAAAAGACATACGGAATAATTGCCTTTATTAGTTAAGGCATAAAATACAAGAACAGGGAGATTATGCTGGAACTATAAAATGCTGTTTAGACCACAGCTACAAGATTGCACACAGTTCTGGGCACCTCCTTATAGGGGGGGTGTTATTGCACTGGAGTGGGTGTGAAGGAAATTTACCAGGATGATGCCTAGGCTGGAGGGCCTGAGCTATGAAGAAAGATTGGATAGGCTGGGTTTGTTTTCGATAGAGCAGTGAAGTTTGAGAGGGGACCTGATAAAGGCGTATAGGATGCTGCGGAGGGAAAGGTGGAGAGCAAGGCACTTTTCAATGAGTGGAAGTGTCAATAGACTTAAGGTAAGAGTTAGAAGGCTAAGAGGAGAGTCGAGGAGAATTTATTTCACTTAGAGGGTGGTGAGAGTCTGGAACTCATTACCTGAGAGGGTACCCCACCCCATCTTCTGCATAAAAAACAACTTTTTTCCCAGCTGCCATCATTTCTGAGGAAGAGTCACTGGACCCAAAATGTTAACTCTGATTTCTCTCCACAGGTGCTGCCAGACCTGCTGAGCTTTTCCAGTGATTTCTGTTGCTGTTGAAAGGGTGGTTCAGTAGAAACTCTCTTAATGTTTAGCAGCATTTGGATGTTCACTAGCATTCCATGACTTGGAAAATGAGATTAGTGTAGTTAGGTCTGCATGGACATGATGGACTGTATAGCCTCCTTCTGTGCTGTAAATATTTCCCACTCTATGACAATCCTTCAAAAAAGGACAGTAACCTGACTTCAATGTATTATCTGGAATACAAGTAGTGTGTTAACTACTAAGGACGGATCACTTGAAGTAATATTAAAGAAGTGAACAAAGACCAAGAATAATTCATAGTAAAACATGTAAATTTAATTGGTTTTGATGCCAAAAAATGATCTAATCTTCATAGGAATTATTTTTTGAATTAGTTGAGTTTAGAGTATTGGTTTATGTTTTACCTGGAAGTGATTTTCTTCACTAAAATATTTCAATAAGTGGTAAAATGATTCCAGTATTATGATGCAATTGTTGTCCTCAATACCAGGTCTAACATCTATATGGATTAAATATTTTAATTGTGAAACTAAACACTTTCAAAATTTGAGATGAAGGCAATTTAGATTTTGCAGAATAATGAGTATTCTTCAATATTTGCACTCTTCTCCTTAGTAGCCATAGTAAACCATTGTACAAATGCATCTTTTACTTGTTCACTTCCTCTAATACCAATGACAAAGCCTCACATGTAGTAACAATCGATGTTACATCAATTCCCTACTGTGATTCAGTTTAATTCCTGTTATCATGTGTTTGAATTCTGTATCAGTTTTAAGCTGCCAGTTTTTTTGTCCTTGTTTTAGACGAGTGATTCGTACGAAGAGATGTGAGTCAAGCAATGTGGGAAAATAAAGCCAAACTGTTGAATTGTCAGTTAATTTCAACCAAGCATCTTCGAATGAAGAAGACTGATCTGTATACTCAACATGCAAAATACATTCCACCTTCCATAATTCACAGATTTTTAAAGATCCCAACAAGTCATCATTTAAACATCATCGTTTGATTATTTTTGTGCTCTGTTGTCCCATTTTCAACTCAAGTGGTATCCTGCACCATTGGCTTCGGCACTTCATCTTGGTTTTAAATTTTTTAGAGCAAATTCCACAATTATTTCTCGGCAACTTTTAAAGAAGTAAAATTTAGTACTTGATTTAAAATTATTCTGCTACATTTAGTAAAGTACGTTTGAAAATGTATGTTTAATTTTCATAACAGCTACAAAGGACTGTTAAAACAAGAATTTCTGTCCTTACAATGACATGAAAAACCTGCAATGAGATTCAACTTTGTAGCTGTTGTTCTAAATCTCCCATCAATAGATAATTCTTCATTATGTCACTGATAGCTGTGTCCTTATATAGGTTACCTACACAGCGTGGTTCCCCATTGGAGGTTGGCTACAGGAATTGTGTCTTTATAAACGAGGTTGGCTGTAGAGATTGCTGCCGTTTTTGTGAGATTGGTTACAGCAATTGGTATGCTCTATTGGATGCTGGCTACAGGGAGTGCTTTTGATATATTGGAACTTAGCTACAGACAGTCATACAGCAGATGTCTAAGCTGTGTAATAGTTGAAGCTATTACATGTTCTGAGTTGAGGGAGTGGAAACACAGTGATAAGACATGTGCCTAGTTGTAGCTCATCCTGCATTTCAGTGAAAAACTGCGAATTATGTTGTTTGACAGTAATCATATTTGTCAAGATGTGAAAGCAACTGGGAGTTTGCACAACTGATCTCTCTGAAGATGCACATGATTGGACTTTGCTGTCATCTTTTCTTACTGCATTCTGATCCCATGAAAGCAGTGCCACAGGAAATAGTGTGAAAGATCTCAGACCTTGTGATCAGCAAGTTCCGGAATGCAAAATGAAGCTTTTCCAATGTTTCAAAACGACTGCATATGATTATTCAGTTGAAATTGAAATGCAAAATAAAGAACAGGATATTTATTTCTGTAAGTTTTTTTTGTGATTTGGAGTTCAGAAGTAGGGGTGTCTCACTACAGTCATAAAGGGCCTTGGTGAGCCCATACCTGGAGGACTGCATGCAGTTTTCATAGATCGTAGAATCCCTACAGTGTGGAAGCAGGCTATTTGGCCCATCAAGTCCACTCTGACCCTCTGAAGAGCATCCCACACAGACCCGAACCCCCTACCCCATCCCTGTAACCCTGCATTTCTCACAGATAATCCATCTAGGCTCCACATCCCTGGACACTATGGGCAATTTAGCATGGCCAATCCCACCGCTAATCTGCACATCTGTGGACTGTTGTAGGAAACCCCCACACAGACAAGGGGAGAACAAGCAAACTCCACACTGACAGTCGCCCAAGGGTGGAATTGAACACAGGTCCCTGGCGCTGTGAGGTAGCAGTGCTAACCACTGAGCCACCATGCCGTTTTGGTCTTCCTATCTAAGAAAAGGAAATATTGCCATACAGGAAGTCTAGCGGAGGTTCAGCAGACTGATACTAGAAATGGCAGCAATGTCTTATAAGGAGAGATTGGGTTGGCTTCACCTGTATTCAGTTTAGAAGGATGAAACAGGTTCTGATTGAAACTTGGACAGTTATAACAGGGATGGACAGACTAAATACAGGGATACTGTTTCCCCTGGTTGTGGAGTCTAGGACCAGGGGGCATACATCTCAGGATTCAAGGTTGACCATTTAGGACTGAGATGAGGAAAAGTTCCTTCACTCAAATGGAACTCTCTACCAATTGAAAGCTGTGGAGGCCAAGCCACTGAATATATTCAAGGAAGAGAGGAAGACATTTTTAGATTTTAATGGTATCAAGGGATATAGAGAGAAAGCAGGAATCTAGCACTGAGATAAAGCATCAGTCATGATCATATTGGAAGTGTTGCAAAGATCTTTTCCCTACAGTGGGGGAGTTCAAAACTAGAGGGCAGATTAAGGTGAGAGCTGAAAGATTTAAAAACAACCTGAAGGGAACAATTTCACTCAGAGGATGGCTCATACATGGAATGAACTACCAGAGGAAGTAATAGATGCAGGTACAGTTACAACATTTAAAAGACATTTGGGCAGGGACATGAATAAAAAGGATTTAGAGGGATATGGGCCAATTGCAGGCAAGTGGGACTACTTTAGTTTGGGAAACTTAGTTAGCATGGACAAGTTGGACTGAAGGGTCTGCTTCCGTGATGACCCTATGAAAGGCCTACTCTTGCGTCTAATTTCTGTATGACCCACTCACCTGAAACTTGAAAAATACAAACACAAACACCTTGGAAAAAGAGATGACGTAAATTAAGAGAGCTTCAAAATAATTTACTGTGATTGGAGTCTGTAATAGCAAAACACCAAAACTAACACATGAGGGTGTATGAGCAGGCTGCTGATCACCCAAAGTATGAACGTGTGCTGTTTTACTGTGTTTTACTTTAAAGTTGTCATCATTGAAAGCAAAATAAGGGCATGTCCATACTTGAATTAAATGGCTAACAGATGATGTTGTCTGGTTCAGGGTAAATGAGGAATTGCATAAAGGGAATAGGCACAGTACATGGAGACAGAACAAAGGATCAAACAGTTTCAATGCATGTTTGATTGCTATCCAAATCCATCTTTTACATTTCATGCCTTATCACTGTGTCGAGCCAGCAATACTTGATCATTTAAATTATTGATAGTCGGTCTATTCATTAGTTACTTGGATTGATCTACAAGGGAAGGACCACAATTTTAAAAATAGGTAAAGAGGAAAAAAAACTGTTAGAACCAATTTTGAGGGGACAGAGAAGAAGGGCTCATTGGAATGATTATAAGAAAATGCAGAAACAAGTCAAAGAGAGACCTAGAAACAAGTATTCTCACTAGAACTAAGTATTACCATCCTTTCAGCCTCACATCTACACAATTTTACTCAGAGAATACGTGAAAAACATAAAGGAATGCAAATGGATATAAAACAAGATATGTGCTAAATTTAAAGCATTCCATATGAGGACTTTCTCTTGAGTTTTGACAAAAAAAAGACATGAGCTACTTGTCTTCTCCAAACAAGACATCTGAAGGAAAATCAATTACTTCACCATCTATGAAATGAAGGTTCTAGACAGGCTATGGGTTCCAAACAAATTACTCCCAGGGAAGGATGGAATTTATTCCAAACTGCTGACAGAAACTGTAGAAGGGATTTGTCAAGCACTGAGATCTACTATTAGGGTGTCATTAGACACTGGTGAGGTATCAGTAGCTTGGAAACAGTTAATGTGGTCTTCACATTCACAAAGGTGGCAAAACTGATGCAGGAAATTACAGAATCCATTAGTTTTATTTCCATTCCATGCAACATGATGTAATTAATTATTTGGAGAAAACAACAGAGCCATAACCTCAGAAACAACAATCAACTGGGATTCTGAAGGGGAATCTCTTATTTGACCAATCTGCTTGACATTTTTTTTTAATGAGTTGACTGGAGAGAAGTCCAAGAAATGTTTTGTACCTCAATTTCCAGAAGACTTTTGGTGAAATTCTCTACAAAAGTCTATTATTCATCTAATGGTTGTGGGGATTCAGATTAAATTTTGCAAACAGGCCAGAAAAGTAAACAGGCAGAGCTCGCATTCACTTTGTAGCTTTCTTGATTGCACAACAAGTATGTAATGATATGTGACCTGTATGTTCCATGAATGGTGCTTAAACAGGAAAGGTGAAGCTGCAGACCAGAAGACTCAATGACAAATGTTTCCAACTGATGCAGAGTAGTAATCAACAAGGCAAGTGAAGCAACATGAAGAAAAAGCAGTGAAACAGGGATATTCAACAAAATTATTCCACACTGGGTCCACACATGCTTTCTCCCATCCTTGACTCACTCACCTCTATCAAAATAGCCTTTTTCCTTATGTGCTAGGTTCCCCTTAAATGCATCCAACTGTTTGCCTTATCTGTGCCCTGTGGCTGGCAGGTTCCGCATTCTCGCATGCTCTGGAGAAGACTTTTCTTCTCACTTCCCCAGGTAAGTTCTTGTAACTGTATTATATCAATGGTCTCTCATCTTGCTCTTACCCACAAGAGGAAACACCATTGGAATGTTATGTTATAACATCGAAAGAGTAGAATGGAAGTTAGAGGAGGAAATTATCTAATGGAGTTGTGCTGTGATCAGACTGCATCTTTATTACTGTGTCTAATTCTGGTCAACAGGAAGCACAACATTCAACCACAAGGGGCGGCACAAAGACACAATTGGTGCTGTTCCACTGTGAAGAGCTGTTTGTCAAGAGAAAACTGAAAAGTCTTAAGATTTTATTGCTGGAAAGGAAGCTCATGAGTAGTAACCTTACTGAGGAGGTAACATTATTATAGTTAATATCTGCTTACACCATAGTTTGTCTAATGCTATTCCTGTGAAGCACCTTGGGATATTTTACTTGGTTAAGAACACAACGGAACTGCAAGTTATTGTTTCATGAAGAGAGTTCGCCTGAAGTGTTACTTTAAATTAAGTGCTGGAGTAAAACTTTAAGAGTCAAAGATTCCAAATAGTTAAAGACCATTTGCAGGGCTGATATCAAGATATTGTTCTTCATCCAAACTTTCAAGATGAGTTATTTGCTCCATAAACCATGAAATCATTGGCGGAACAATTGGATGCCAGATGGGTGAATGTTGGCTGTGTTTTTTTCTGTTTGAACATGGCTTGTTGTCATCTTGTGGCCACAGGAACCCTCAGTTCTCTAGTGCAATGTCACACACAGGCAGAAGGCATTGAGGTTGGTGGTAAGTCTTCATTTTCCATGCTGAGTTTCAGTGCTTTAAACAGAAATACGTCAGAGGGGAAGGGCACAGAATAGATGGCTTTTAAAACTCATCAACCAACCTAATTGAACAACCATGTAAAGTAAACCAAGCATTTAATAAGTAAAACAAAGAACCGCAGATGCTGGAAATCAGAAACGAAAACAGAAATTGCTGGAGAAATTCAGCAGGTGTGGTAGCATCTGTGACGAGAAAACAGAGTTAATGTTTCGCGTTTAGTGACACTTCTACACTTCTGAACCTGAAACGTTAACTCTGCTTTCTCTCCATAGATGCTGCCAAACCTTGCTGAGTTTTTCCAGTAATTTCTGTTCTTTTTAGTGTGTAGGTTGATCTTCAATTGCACTACATCCTGCAGATATATTGCGAAAATCACAATAAATATGCAGACCAAGCCCTGTTCCTACATTGTCACGCATGGGTACCGAGAACTGGTGCGTAGGTAGACCGTCTTATTCATATATCGTTGACATGGTGACCTCTGGTGGTGATATTATAAGCTTACAATTCAGAACGGGTATTAGAGGCAAAAATCCCACCAAACAAGCCAACTACGCTAATTGCGTATGAAACACTTCCAAAAAATCATTTCAAGCTAATTTTGCTGGAATTATAAATTTTTTAAACGCTGACATTTCACAATAATTTTACAGCAGAGCATGTTGGCAATCTGCAGGATTTCAGAACACATGGAAGAAACATGACAGAATGATCTCAAATGTACCTCCTCCAGCGAGAAATGGGAATTACTTTGAAACGGCTGGACACAAAGTCTCGTCCTGTAATTAATGAGAAGGGGACAGAGGCTTAAAGCCGAGATAGATACGCTAAGTGAATGGTTTCATAACTTTTCTAAAGATAGTTGCAATTTTATATTGTCTACGGGCCTCCGGTAGCAAAGTGACATGTCCCTATCTCTGGGACTAGAAGGTCTGGGTTGGATCATAACATGGGAATGGCTTATTTTATGGTCTTATTCCTGATGAGAATACCAGCTCTGACACAGCTGGTGTCACACACGCCCTGTTTTGGCGCCGTGCAGGGATTGACCTATTGCACAATGGGATTTTCAAAAAGATTTTATCCTTGAAAGATGCTGATTTAGTGGACCCCTTCAAACCTTACCCTGGACTCCTAGGGGCCCGCAGACCCACTGTGAACAACAGCTTCGTTAAAGCACCTTAGGATATTATCACTAAACTAAAGGTGAGGTACAAATGTAGATTGAATTGTGTTTATCGTCACATAGAAGAAACTAATGGCAATATTCTGGCTTTAATATTTTTTGACAAAATGAATAGATATCTCTTTGAGAATAGATTTGCCTTCACAAAGAACACTGAGCTCAATAGCACCTCCTTCACTACATCATGTTATTACTGTAATTAAAAAAGCCCAGAAAATGGGCTTGTGTTTCAATGAAAAGTTTTTGTTTGCATCAAAGGGCTTGCACTTAAAGGCTTTTAACATTTTCTGACATACGAGAGAATGAGTAAGTACAGTACTGACATCTAGAGGCCAAAAGGAAAAGAGCGAGTCTTCATAATAGCACACTACTATTTCACTATTTTTATCATGTAAAACACTGAAAATAAGCGGAAAAAGTCATTAAAATTGCACATATACTGACCAAAACACCACAATACCCTCAACATAGCCTTTGTTTGTAAGTTACTGGGATAGCTTTCTCAGCAATCATTCATTCCAGACATTTATACATATTTGTATTTTATACATCATGTCTCAATATATGCTGCCACAATATTTACACCATGTTCAAAGCACCACGTGTAAAATTTTTTTGATGAAGGTACTTTCACGATTTCATATAAGATAATATGTCATTTCAATTTCAACCAAATTTATGTATTTATATTTTCCCTTCCTTAAGATAGATTTAAATTGCTTAAACCACATGCATCTTCTTCTGTATCTTATCCACCACTCACAAATATAGATTTAGACCACAGATTTTCATGTTACCCTTTCAGATACCCTAAATTAGACAGTGTTACAGCTGATCATGTAGCCATTTTATTTCAACAGTGAAGCAAGTGGCTTTGTGGTAGAACTGTCAGAAATCCCAGCACATGTGTCAATGTTACCTAATTCCATTTAAATACAGGTATGCCATTGAAGTTGAAATTAAGTTAACTTTTGACTGGTGTAGCAGACTGTCAAGAAAAAGTATGATTCTCTGCATTAAGATGGAGCGTGGGGAGGAAGTGTCTGAAACAGATGCAACCTACTTCTCTTCACTCTGTAAGTTTTCTTCTGGCAGGGATGCTGTCCCAATTCCCCTGGTCAGGTCTCTTGTTATTATTTTAAAAAGGATCCCATATGTTGGCATGAGTCTCTCTGCCAGTTTAAAATTGTTGCTTTGCAAAACACTAGGTAAATCCTCTTCTCCATTTTAACTGGCTCTCCTCCCTCTCCTGTGATCAATGTTTCTGCTGAACTGTGGGGTGCATAGAAATCTGGTATGTACTGTATAGTCTGAGACAAATACCGCAAAGGTCTCCCTCTCTGAAAAATCTGATTATGTTCAAACAAAATTATATATTGTAAAGTGAAAACCTATAATTCTGTTTGATTTCCTGCAATGTTATTTCTTGTATCAAAACACCTTTTTCAAACATACAAATTAGGAGCAGGAGTATACCACTCAGCCCCTCAAACATGTTCCATCATTCACTCAGATCATGGCTGATGTGATTACTCCACATTCCTGCTGAACCCCGATAACCTTTCATTCCCTTGCTTATCAAGAATCTATCTACCTCTGCCTTACAAATATTGAAGGACTTTTCTTCACCACCTTCTGAGTTCAAAAGACTCTCAAATTGCTGTGTGGAAAAATTCTCCTTATTACTGCCTTAAAAGGATGAACTCTTAGTTCTAGATTCTTTCACAAAAGGAAGCATCTTCTCCACATCCACCCTGTTAAGACCACTCACGATTTCATATGTTTTAATCAAATCACCTCTTAACTTCTAAGCTCTAGCCCATATGAATATGGTCTGTCCAACCTTTCCTCATAACCATCCCTTTGCTTCCACACCTTCCCATTTCAGGTATTTGTCTCATCAACCTTCTCCAAACTGCTTCCCATGCATTTCTATCTTTCCTTAAATTAGGAGATCAATACTGCACACTGTACTCTGGATGCGCTCTCAACATTTTCCTGTATACATGAGACACCATCTCGCCATCTTTGTATTCAATTCTGTTAATTAATGCTAACATTCTATGAACCTACCTAGTACATGGCTGTACCTGTACACTCACCTTTTACAATTAATGCACAAGGACACCCAGATCCCCCGCATCTCAGTACTCACAATCACTAATCATTTAGATCATAAGCTTATTTTTTATTCTTCCTGCCAAAATGCACAATTTCACATTTTCCAACAGTTTAGTCTATGAAACAGATATTTGCCCACTCCACTTAATCTATTCAATCAGTTTGTAGATTCTTTCATAATGTGCTTTCCTACCCATCATTTTGTCATTACCGAATTAGCAATCATGTCATTGGTCCTTTCATCTACACCATTTATATAAATTGTAAAATGTTGAGGCCCCAGAACTGATTCCTGTGACACACCACTAATTTTGACAACCAGCAAATACCCTTTCATGCCATTCTATTCTTGGCAATCCCCTATCACATGAGCTTTTATTTTCCACAATAACCTTTGATGCAGCACCTTATCAAATTGTTTCTGGAAATTTAAGTACAGTATATCTACCAGTTCCACACAGCATATTACTAGTTCAAAGAAAGCCAATATATTGATTAAACATGATTTTCCTTTCACAAAATCATGTTGACCCTGCCTGATGATTTAAACTTTTCTATGTGCCCTGTTATAACATTGTTACCATTAGATTCCAATGCCTTCACTTTTACAAATGATAAGATAGCTAGTCTGCAGCTTCCTGCTTTCTGTCTCCCTCCCTCCTTGAATAAAAAAAATTACACTTGCTATTTTCCAATCAAATGGAACTTTTCCTGAATGTAGGGAATATTTGCAAACTTAGAACTGCCACATTAACTATCTCACTATCCATTTCCTTTAAGACTGTAGGATGAAGTCAATTAGGACCAAGGGACTTAACAGCTCACAGCTCCGACAATTAATTCAATGCATCTTTCCTGTTGCTTGTCACTTTCTTGAGTCTCTCCCTCAATTCAGTTTCTTGATTTACAACTACTTCTCTGATGCTACTTGTATCCTATATCGTGACAACCAAAACAAAAAGCCAAAATCAACAGACTGCTTCTGTGCGTCACTGATTGTGCAGGTCAAGCAATAGCCAATTGAAATATCTTTGAGTCTGGCATTCTTCGAAAGTACTTCCTCAGCTACACTGTGTGATAAAATGCTCTGATGGCGGTGCAAGCAACTCTTTAAATACTTTACAGCTTTGCTTTCCTTTTCATCTCCAAACTGAAGATATTATAATCTGATGCTTATCTAAGTCGTCATATTTAGTGTTTTCTGTTCCAGTGAAACCGATTTCACGACAATGTCCACTGCAAAAGGTAAAGTGATGTTTAAGGAAAAGGTGCACCAGAGTGAACTTGTGCCTTAGTCATGTAACCAGGTACTCTTCGGCTAATCTGCAGACATTAAATTTGACCCAGTTGACTCTGCTGCAGCTTTCACCTGCCCTACTTCCTTTTCATGTAAATGATCAGTTGTCCTTATCCTGAGGCACAGTGATATCTATTTCTCCACGTGTTAGGCAAAAGAAAAGTTCTTTGTTTGGCCCAACTTTATAAACAGATAAAAATATTACCCAAATAGGCTGTGTTCATCACCAGTATCCCAATCCCATCCTAAGCCTTCCTGTTACCAGGAAGATATTCGTTGGAAATATATATGATCTATGGAAATGTACAGCTTCATAGTACTTAGAACATGAAACTGGCATTTGATTTTTGATCAGTCTAAGTTGCATCTATTTGTTTCCCTACCAGTTCTGACAGAGCTTAATCAAATCTTCATATTTTAATGATAGTATGTGTCTGTGGATTGGAAATTTATCATCATACAATCTCTGTGAAAGGCAATTGGCTAATAGATGGTATAGCAGGAATAAATGTTTTTCATTTACTAAAGAAATTTATGAACTAAGGACACCCAAGCGCAATGTGGCTGGATCAGAATGGAATCTTTAGATTTGACTTGTCAATATTTCAAACCAAATTTGATACAAGATTCACTCCATGCTTAGTGCAAACTGTATTGTGTGAAGATCCAGGCTGGAGCCCTCTTGTGCCTCTCTCTCAATTAAGTGAAGACTTAAACATGTTGGGCTCGAGTAAGTGCGGGCGGCGTGAGGACATGGGGGTTCAGGCTGTGTGAAGAAAGAACAAAAATGAAAACCATTTTCTCTGGGTCAGGATGGCATGTATTAATCGTTTCTCAGTTTAACATTGCTCACTCCTTCAGTGTAAACACTACCAAATATCTGTATGCCCAAGGCAATGTTTGAACAAATAATTTATTAAATGAAAGTACCCTGACATGTCCTTAGCATGTCCAAGTTACCATGCAATTTTGAAGTGGAGTCACTATTTTTAGGAAGGCAAACAAGGCAGCAAGGTTGCATATATGGCAAGAATGAACAGATGATTTGCTTTTGTTGATGAACACTTCGTGAGGTTATTAAAAAGTTCTGTAACACCTAAAATTGAATCGCTAATACGCATATCCAGCCAAATGACTTTCATCAATACCACACCTAATATTCATGCAGTAGTCGTTAATACATTAATACAAGATGTACTCAATATAAATGACTTTTGAAGTGAAAGGATTTGTTAACACAATAAATTGCTGCATGAACAGATTTCTTAATGTTGTCACTCGATCAGCATCATCTCAGTTCTGCTCCTTCCACTTTGTATCTATTGCTAACTTCTAAATTGCTTAACATTGCATTAAATCTTTGATGTTGTAGGTGGGCTCACTGCTCAGAGCACTTTACCCGGGACAAGCTATCAGTTACTAATGAGACAGAACTCAGCATTCCTCAGAAGTGACACATATGAGAATCTGACTGACGTAGCTGACTTTGGAGTTCAGACAGAGGTCAACTCTTATTACATCCAGTTTGTTAAGGATACACTTGTGTTCATAAATGCTTGAGATGTTGGTGATGCTGTTGGAATCAGTAGGAAATCCAATCAAGTGTGACATTCACTGTGTGATGAAATGGTTGATTTCTCGCCATCAAAAACAAGCTTCATCCCAAGATAAAACTCATTCCAAACAAAACCACTGGCTTCTTCTGCCAAAAATGACATTACTGATTGACAAAAATTACAGAGCAAGAGAAAATTAGATTACGCTTTTTTTTTACATTTAAAGACAATGTTTCACTTTAGAATTCTATGCAGAATTTAGCATTTTATATAACTGCGATTGAATCCAAGTGATTGAAAAGACAGTTAAGTGAAAGAGACTTTTATTTAATCCAACAACTACGACCACTTAGAAAAATATTGAAACGTATAGTTGATTGCCTGAATCATCATGAATGCAAATTTACTATTCAAAAGAAGGAGTGGTTAGGGTTAAGCCATCCACTCTTCTTCAGATATGAGGTGTTTGTATTTATTTGTTTGGTGTTCACAATGTTCAGAATGACAGAATCACTGAATTATTATATTGCAAAAGGGGGTCATTTGCCCATCATACCTGCACGGCTGTTTAATCTAGTGCCAATCTCCAGCTTTTTCCCCATACCCCTGCACAGTATTACTAGCCAAAGAACAATCCAATGCCCCTCTTGAATACCTCTACTGATCCTGCCTCAACCACATTTCCAGGCAGTGCATTCCATACTTTAATTACACACTGTGTGAGAAAGTTTATTTTTCATCTCACGTCATCTCTGCTGTGTTTGCACATCCCTTTAAATCTATGCCCTCTCATTCTTGTTTCTTTTACAAGTGGGAACAGCTTCACCCTATCTACTCTATCCAACCACTCATAACCTCAGTCAGATCTCCTCTCAGCCCTCTTCTGTCCAGCAGGAAACTGTGCCGACTTCTTCAATCTATTGTCATAGCTGATCATTTTCATACCTGGCACCATTCTAGTAAATCGCTTCTGCCCCCTCTCAAATGCATTCACATCTTTCTATAATGTGGTGCCTACACTGTACACAGTACTCCAGCCGAGGTCTAACAAGTGCATTGTACAAGTTTGACATCACCTCCTTGCTGTTGTACTTTAGGCCACAATTAATAAAGCTGAGAACATTCTATGCTTTGATTTTCTGCTCTCTCCATCTGTACTACCACATTCAATAATCTGTGCACATATACAGCCAGAGAAGCAAGGGTCGCAATATCAACTACTGGTAAACTGCTCTACAGGCTATCGTCCAGCCCAAAAAATATCCATTGACCATTACTCCCTGTTTTTTATTAATCAGGCTATTTTGTTTCCATGTTGCCACTGTCCCTTTATAACATGAGCAACACCTTTCGTTATACATCTGTTGTGAGGCGCTGTATCAAATGCCTACTGGAAATTCATGCGTATCAGGTCAAAAGTATTCCCCTCATCGAGCTGTTATCTTTTCAAAAAAGCATTAGCAAATGGGTGGCGTGGTGGCTCAGTGGTTAGCACTGCCGCCTCACAGCGCCAGGGACCCAGGTTTGATTCCGCCCTTGGGTGACTGTCTGTGTTGGTTGCACATTCTTCCGGTGTCCGTGTGAGTTTCCTTCAGGTGATCCGGTTTCCTTCCTCAGTCCACAGATGTACAGGTTAGGTGGATTGCCGTTGCTAAATTATCCCATAGTGTTCAGAGTTGTGCAAGCTATGTGGGCTAGCTATGCTCAATGTAGGATTACAGAGAAAGGGTATGTTAGGGGTCTGGATCTGGATGCTCTTTGGAGGGTCATTGCAGACTCAATGGGCCAAATGGCCTCTTTCAGCACTGTAGGAATTCTACATTTTCCAAATTAAACATGATTTCCCTTTGAAAATCCGTGTGGACTCTTCCTGATTAATCCATTTTTTCCCCATGCGATTAATAATTCTATCCCTAGTAATTGTTTGCAAAAGTTAAACTAACTGGTCTGTAATTGTTGTGATTATCCTTACAACCTTTTTTGAATAAGGCCGCAATGTTGGCAATTCTCAAGTGTTCTGGCACCTCCTGCAAGTCTGGAGATGACAAATATTGCGGCCAGTGGCTTTGCAATTTCTACTCTCACTTACTTCAAAATCCTTGGATGCATCTCATCCAGTCCTGGTGCCTTGTTGACCTTAAGTACAACAGTCTATCCAAGATGTCTCCCTGATTAGTTTTGAACCCGTCTAGTGATCAAGTTCCTTCCTCTGCCACATTGGCCTTGGCAGCATTGTCTTCTTTTGTACAAACAGATGTAAAGTATTCATTTAATATCTCAGTCATGCCTCCTACCTCCATCTGTAAATCCTCTAAGTGGCTGCACTCCTCCTTTAACCAATCTCTTACTGTTTATATGCCTATAGAAGACTTTGGGATTTCCTATTAGGTTGGCTGCTAGTCTTTTTTTTAATCATTCCTCTTTGTTTTTTTTATTTGCTTTTTCAACTCCCCCTAAACCTGTGGTATTCCTGTTGATTCTCGGTTGTATGTACAGCCTTATACCTGCCATAAACACTGGTTGAGTACATTTTGGAAATACAACGTGGAAACTAAATGAGGCTGTTAAGAGTTAAGTGCAGTTGCAAGAGGGTATCTTTAGCTTCCTTCTTTTTAACCTCACATATTACCTCAGCCCAAAAGGAGCATCGATTTTCACAAGCAATTTCTCTTTTTTAAAAAAATTCCACTTGCTTAATTTGGGTGTCCACTTACAAGAAAAATAAGATTTGTTTTTATGTTTAATTTTAAAACAAACTACGGTTCAAATAGTTTACTGCTATGCTAAAATTGAGTTCCTTTAACACAAATTCCATTAACTGAGACAAAATATCATACACTCCAATGATGAAGTCAGCTGCTTCTCCAGATAATCTATTACAATTACCATCCTTAACTTCACTCCGATACGTTTTGTGCTTATGGGATTTTATGCTCACACTGCATTAGAACATCAGGAAGCATTCAGGTTAAATCAATTTGCCTCGTACTAGTCAGGATAACCCATCATTTACTGTAATTCATCCCGTCACAGTGCATGGCAGCTAAGGTTAATAGCCACGCACTGAATGGAGACCTTTCATCTCTGTCTCTCTATTTAATGGTTTCTCTTTAAAATCACCATCCAGAGTAGATACAGTAAAATGAGAAAACACCAACATAAAATACCATTCGGCAGAACTTATAAGCGAACATACACTTCTATACAATAAATATATTGTTAATTCATCAACCTGTAAAACGTTGATGTTGAACCGTCTCAAAGGTTTGATTGATTAATTTATCTTTTCTTTTCTATTCATTTGTGGGATGTGAGCATCGCTGGCTGGCCAGCATTTCTTGCCCATCCCTAGTCGCCCTTGTCCCTCATTATGTCCCCTTTTACACCTGAAAATAATTGCTAGGAAATTGCATCTTCCAGCAGGTCATGCAGGGGCACTGACATCCCTGGAGTCATCACTGGCACCAAATCATTCTCATTTTCAGCAACTTACTGTCAGCTTCACTCGCCACAATGGAACATATCAGAGTGAAGTTAAGGATGGTAATTGTAATAGATTATCTAGAGAAGCAGCTCACTTCATCATTGGAGTGTATGATATTTTGTTTCAGTTAATGGAATTGATCCGCAATTGTGGTCTCCAATTGTCAGCTTGGTTTCCAGGCAGCTTTGAATCTTGACTTAGGAATATCCTTCTCACTTCAATAAACAGGACACAAGAAAGAACAGAAAATGGGCGTTAAACATGCACCATCCCCATCTATGCATCTTTCCAAATAATCCTTCAACACTTTCTCTCCAAACTCAATAGTTAATTTTGCGCTGATTACCTGTCTCAATGTTCTTCTTCTGCAGTGCAGCCAACACTATTAGTTTTTTTTTCAGTGAAACCCCTTCTCCCTCTATGATTTCTGATCTATAGCATGCATAGAATAGAATTTCCTTTATTATCACTTGTACTACAGTACAGAGGTATAGGAGAACAGTGAAAAGTTTTTTTTTTACATGTTCCAACTTGACAAATTTGATGGACATTAAGACTTTTGCAATTATTAATCACGTAACATCTTCATTTTATTCTTTCACATAACTCAGCTTTCTTTTAATAACCTAAAGCTTTATGAACCTACAGTGAGAAATTATGACTCCAAGTCAATCCTCAGTTAGCACATTTTACAAGCTGTTAATGAGCTGCTTCTGTAAGATGCTTGGGCAGCAATGCATGTACCTTCTGAAAAATGAAAGCTTCATGCCTTGGAACACATTAGAAAAGTGAAGCTGGTCCCAATCAGGAATGATAATTAATCTAATGCAGGGGGTAGGGGGACATCCTGTTTCTGAGAGCTGCCAGCCAATAAAAGGCCAGGAGCACCTCTGGGATTGGTAGCCTCCCTGTTTCCTCAGTGAGATCAAGTCTCAGGAACATTGCTGGAGGCTCCAGAACAGGGTGAATGGGGCAGGATTACCATGGCCAGTCAGAGTCACCAATGATGAGGTGAAAAGTAGGGGCGTCAACATCAAGGGCAAGGCAAGGTCCTGTTCCTTCCAACAGTCTGTCCCTACTTTGGGATCAGGATACTCAGGAAAAATGACCCTTTTGACCTTTCCTACTCAAGGTTTATTTGTGGGGAGTCCGGCTGGCAATAGGAAAGTGTATTAAATTCTAGCCAGTAGGTGTCTACTTTTCTGTGTGATACAAGTATCAGATCTCAATGGGTGTTTGCCTGGATAATAGTATTGGAAAATCTACTATACTTCTAACAATTGCTTATTTTACCCACTCTCATTGTATCTTAATGGATTACATGATGGTTTACATAGAAGCATAGAATATCACTGCATAAGTACAGCACGGTGTCTTGGTGGTTAGCACTGCTGCCCCACAGCGCCAGGGACCCGGGTTCGATTCCAGCCTCGGGCAACTGTCTGTGTGGAGTTTGCACATTCTCCCCGCGTCTGCATGGGTTTCCTCCAGGTGCTCCGGTTTCTTCCCACAGTCCAAAGATGTGCAGGTTAGGTGGATTGGCCATGCTAAATTGCCCGTAGTGTTCAGGGAGGTGTGGATTAGGGGGATGGGTCTGGGTGGGATGCTCTGAGGTTCGGTGTGGACTTGTTGGGCCTAAGGGCCTGCTTCCACGCTGTAGGGATTCTATGATGATAAGTATGACTTTTGACATTTCGAGCCTGCTCAGTCATTCATGACTGATCATCCAGCTCCGTGCTCTGTCCTGCTTTCTCCCCATCCCTTTGAAATTGTTACATCATGAGGCTCAGAATGAATATTCTCTATTAGTGTGCCTGGCATCACCACAGACAGAAAGGCACACTTCAGAAAGTTGTCACCAGCATGCAAGCACTGACCAACAAAGTCAAAAACACATCTTTCGATGCTCCACTCAAAGCACACTTTGAAGATTTCAAACCCCATTCCATCACTTCAAGGAATTTCACTGATATTTCCATCACTCTTTTCCAGTTGAATGAGGCAGCTTTCACCAGCAGTGGTGAGCTACCTTAATGTAAAAATTACTGCATGTAATTTAGTATCTTTGCGTGAACATTGATGATCTCATTATCCAGAGGCTTGAACTAACTCACGGAAGACATGAATTCAAATCCCACCATAATGTGTGGAGGAATTTAAATTTATTTAAGAAATCTGCAATAAAAAGCTAGTCTCAGCTATGATGATCCTTAAACTACTGGATTGTCATAAGAGTCATCTGATAAACAAATATTCTTCAGTGCGGATAATCTTACCTGGCCCTGACTACATGTGATTTCAGACTCACAGCAACATTGATTCTCAAATACTCTCTGAAACGGTCCAGCAGTTCATTCAGTTTATATTACGGAAGCTAGAGAACTCAGGGAAATAAATATTGATGTTTTGAAAATAGTTCACATTACAGAAGTGCTGGAGGTCTTAAAAATGTAAAGGTGGATAAATCTCCAGGACCTGATCAAGTGTATCCTAGGACATTGTGGGAAGTTAGGGAGAAAATTGGAGGGCCCCCCAGCAGAAATATTTGTATCATTTATAACCAGGGGTCAGGTGCTGGAGGACTGGAGGTTGTCTAATGTGTCTTTATTTAAGAAAGGCTGTAAGGAGAAGTCTGGGAACTATAGACCTGTGAGTCCGACATTGGTAGTGGGTAAGTAGTTGGATGTGATTCTGAAAGATAGGATTTACATGCATTTGGAGAGGCAAGGAATGATTAGGGATAGTCAGCATGGTTTTGTGCAAGGGAAATCATGTCTCACAAACTTGATTGAACTTTTTTGGGAAAGTAACCAATAAAATTGGTGAGGGCAGAGCAGCAGATGATGTTTATTTGGACTTTAGTAAAGCCTTTGATAAGGCTCCACATGTGGACTAATTAGTAAAGTTAGATCACACATATTTGGGGTGAGCTTGCCAATTGGATACAAAATTGGCTTCATGGTAGGAGACAGAGGGTGGTGGTGGAAGGTTGTTTTTCAGACTGGAGGCCTGAGACCAATGGTGTTCCACAGGGACTGGATCCACTTTTGTGTGTCAGTTATATAAATGATTTGGATGAGAATATAGGAGGCATGGCTAGGAAGTTTGTGAATGGCATCAAAATTGGTGGTATCGTGGACATTGAAGAAGATTACAAAGAGATCTTAATTAATTGGGCCAATGGGCTAAGGAGTGGCAGACGGAGTTTAATATGGACAAATGCAAGGTATGGCAATTTAGTATAGCAAAAAAGGGCAGGCTATTTTCCTTGGAGTGTTGGAGACTGAAAGGTGACCTTATAGAGGTTTATAAAATCATGAGGGGCATAGATGAGGTGAATAACAAAGGTCTTTTCCCTAAAGTTGGGGAGTTCAAAACTAGGGGACATATTTTAAGGTGAAAGGAGAAAGATTTAAAAAAGACACGGGGGGCAACATTTTTGTATGGAGTGTGTGTGGAATGAACTGCCAGAGGAAGTGATCGATGCAGGTACAGTTACAATTTATATAAGACATTTGGATAAGTACATGAATGGGAAAGGTTTGGAGGTATATCAGCCATTACAGGCAGGTGGCACTAGTTTAGTTTGAGATTATGGTCAGTCTGACTAGTTGGACCAAAAGAAGGTTTCTGTGCTGTGTGATGCTATGACTCAATGACTCCATGACTATATCAAACAAAAGCAATCTAACAAATTGGTTAAATGTGATTTCTCTTTCATAAAACCATGTTCTTTGGAATGTTGGTGTGAACTTGGAGGGCTGAATGGCCTCTGTCTGCACTGTAGGGATTCTGATATGTCCTACAGCAGATAATTTATTCTACGTAGCACAGTCATGCACAGTAAGCATGTTTACACTATTGAAGGAATGTATTGGCCCAAATTTTGTTGTGAGCCTTTGATCATTCAGCCTATGTAGTGTTACCCACCAATCCTTAAAAGATTTGTCAACACGTATTTCCAGTTGTCGGCCATCAGTTGAATTATTCATAGATTGCACACCAGCTGGTCAGGCAGTCAGTCATTGGCGATCCCTCGCAGATGAGGATGACTGTCTTCCACTGTCAGGCTAAGTCCGTAGGTGGCTATAAAGACCAATGCAGCGACTGCAGGCTCTGTTACACTTGGGGCAGAAGGTGGTTGTGGGAAGGGATGGGTGGGGCATGGTGTCGCAGCGCATTCCTTTCGCTGTCTTCACCTGGCTACCACTTCTTCCTGACAGCAAGTCTTGAGGAGTTTGAAGCCTTTCCGGTTGGTAGGACAGAAATCAAAACATGGAGATTTTCCTTGTGGTTAAAGTTTTTGACTTGCTCAGTTTCATAGGTTCTACTGCACCCTTAATATTACTGCTATTCACTATTTCTATATACTCAGAGACAATTAATATCCACTATTTTTTTTTCTCAACATTAACAATATCATTCATAAACCTTAAAATTGTGATTGACAAGATATTTACATGAATTTGCCACCTTCTACAAAGGAATCTGTGGTCTTTATGTAAAGAACAAACAGCAGGAAATTTGTTGCCCTAATTCGACTGATGGAGTCACAGAGTTGTACAGTACTGAAACAAAGTCTTCAGTCCAACCTGTCCGTGCCGACCAGATATCCTAAACTGATCTAGTCCTATTTGCCAGCATTTGGCCCCTATCTCTCTAAACCCTTCCTATTCATGTACCCATTCAGATGCCCTTTAAATGTTATAATTGTACCCACCTCCACTACTTCTTCTGGTAGTTCATTCCATGTATGCACCACCCTATGTGTGAAAACGTTGCCGCTCAGGTTCCTTTTAAACATTTCCCCTCTCACAATAAGCTTATGCCCTCTAGTTTTGAACTCACCTACTATTGGAAAAAGACTTTGGCTATCCATGCCCCTCATGATTTTATAAACCTCTATAAGGTCAACCCTCAGCCTCCAATGCTCAAGGGTGAAAGCCCAGCCTATTGAGCCTCTCCCTATGGCTCAAAACTTTCCAATCCTGGCAATATCTTTGTAAATCTCTTCTGAACACTTTCATTTTTAACAACAACTTTCCTGTAGCAGGGAGACCAGAATTGCATGCAGTATTCTAAAAGTGGCCTCACCAATGTCCTGCACAGCTGCAACATGAACCCCCAACTCCTATACTCAAAGCACCAACCAATGAAGGCTAGCATGCCAAAAGCTTTCTTCACCACCCTGACTATGCTACTCCATTTTCAAGGAATTATGCACCTGCACCCCAAGGTCTCTTTGTTTGGCAACACTCTCCAGGGCCCTATCATTAAGTGTATAAGTCCTGCCCCGATTTGCCTTTCCAAAATGCAATGGCTCACATTTTTCTAAATTAAACTCCATCTGCCACTCCTCAGCCCATCAGCCCATCTGATCAAGGTCCCAATGTGCTTTGAGATAACCTTCTTCACTGTCCCACTACACCACCTATTTTGGTGTCAGCTGCAAACTTATTAACCATATCTCCTATATTCACATTCAAGTCATTTATGTAAATGACGAAAAAATGACAAAACTAGATTTAAAATTTTTCACAGACTTAAAAAGAGAAGTAAAAATAGCAGGAAGTATATATTAAATTTAACTTGTTCTGCAGGTGCCAAGATAAAGATTGGATCATACAGACAAGATTGAATGGAAAGCATAAAAGAGCACACACACAAACTAAATATAAATATTTTAATTTTTAAATCTGTGACATTAAATATCTTGTGAGGAATTGAAACTGCACAGGTCAAATTAATTTTTCAGGGCCTGACAGGTAACTCAGATTTAATTCTGACCTATTGGGCTATTAAAATGTAAATAGTCCCAATTGAACAAGTCTGAAACTGTTTCCCAAGTTTTTAGTAAGATAATAATATCCTTTACAGAAGGAAATCTGCCACCTTTACCTGGTCTGACCTAAACGTGGCTCCAAACCCTCAGTAATATGGTTGATTCTTAAGTGCTCTTTGGTAATTAGGGATGGGCAATAAACGCCTAGCCAGAGATGTTCACAGTCCATGACTAAATAAAGTTTTAAAATTAATAGTAATGTTTATGAAGATTCCATCAGGAAATGTGAGAAAGGCTCAATTTAAAGAGGAAACATCTGGATTCCCTGTTAGGCTATTCATGAGCAGAGGCCAGAAGTTGCAACTTGTCTTACATTGTAATAATGGTGAATACAATTAGCCTTTAATTATTGACTGAAATCATTGACTTAAATCCCTTGATGGCATATTTGCTCAACTCTGCATAGAGGCAATAGTAATTTTAAGCAATCAAAATGCAAACAAATGTAATTGCATCAATTAGCCTGTTCTGTGTCGAGAAATTCTTGCTTCTCTCGGAATGCATCAATTTCTATTTAAGTGCATTTTTATTATAATAAGCTTATGTGTATATTCTAATTTCAGGCAATTTTATGTATCAAGTTGCTTAACTGGACACAGGTAATTCTCTTGATGAAATGGAAATCACATTATTCTCAATATTCTCTGCCAGGGCATAGTTTTTTTGGTGTCGGAGGTTAGTGTAGAAATTAGGCTGGGCCTATTGTCAGACCCAAGCCTGGTGCTGCATGAGCAGTACATGCTCCAAAAAAGAAGCCTAATGCCTGTTTGCCTTGGGCATTTGAGCCTCCATAAATAGTCCAGGGGATGATGTCCTTCTTCAAGATTGTGAATCTAGGCTGAAAGTAATGGAATGAGGTTGAATGTAGCAGCTGTCAAAATGACTATGGAGCTTGGAAGGGAACTCTTCTTTTCCGAGCTCTACTTTAGCACCTAAAGAATGTTGATATATTTCTTTAATAGCGGTTACTGTCTTGGCCAAATGAAAACCTGAGGGGAGCAGATCCTTGGCCATATTTTGCTCTGTACTGCCCAATTTCTAGCGTGACTCCATCAACATAGGTCAGGCCCCTTATTAACATTTTCAAGTGCCATAGTGCTCATTCTAGACTACCCATGATTATTAAAAAATAATGAAGTCCCTGAAGTTAAAAAGGGCACCATCCTGCAAGGATTCGGTAGAACTTCAGAGGCTGGGGAAATAGATTAGATAGAAAGGACCTATTTTCCTTAGCAGAGAGTACAAAAGTAAGGAGGCTTAGATGCAAAAGTAATTGGTTAACATATTAGAGGGAGGAGGAATACTTTTCACCCAGAGGGTGATGGAGATATTAAATTCATTGCTTGCAAAGATGGTGGAAGTGTAAACCCTCATCACATTTACAGAATGCAAGGATGTGCTCTTGGAGTTAACAGGTCTTTCTGAGTTGGCACAGACATGTTTGGCAGAATGGTCTCATTTTGTGTAATAAGTTCTATTGCCCATCTCTGAAATCAACAATGCAAGTGGCCAAAAACTAATCCCTTCATAATTTTCAAAATATTGAATAACATCTCCTATAATTCTGCATTACCCTAAACAAAGTAAGTCCAATTTGTGAAGAGTATCCTTGTGAGAATCTCAAGAATTAATATCATTTGGAGGGTCTATTCTTGAAATAGTCTTACTGTCAGATAGCTGGAAATGGATGGGCTGCTTAGCTCCTTTTCTTACGGCAAGGATAAATATGTCTTATTTTAACAGTAAATGATTTGTCTTTGTTTTTGAAAAAATAATGTTGATGGGGCTTAATACAAAGATGGGAGATCTAAAGTATAATAAAAGAGTCAGAAAGTTTATTTTATATTTATCTGCCTGTCTGCCCTGAGTATTCATACAATCATAGAATCCCTGCAGTGTAGAAGCAGGCCCATCGAGTCCACACCGACCCTCAGAAAAGGATTCTACCCAGACCCACCCCCCTAACCTATCCTCATAACCCTATAATTAAGATGGCTAATCCATCTATTGTTCACAGTGAGTCAGAGGGTGGGCTGCTTTATCCCACATAAATAAATCCTATGAGCCATTGGCCTATAGTTGTAGTCACAAATGAATTTGTGTTTTTGTTGGCATATTTTGGAATCAAACTGTGTGATTCTAAGAACATTTTCACAGAAACTATAAACTGGTTGTCTTGATTATCATTATTAATTCTTTAAATTGTTCATCTCTTATCTCTCTACCATTTTGAAACCCACAGTACAGGGCAAGTTGATATGGAAACTGTTTCTCCAAGTAAGTAGGAGGTAGGGTGTAAGTACTTTAAGTATCAGTGCTAGGATATGTAATGCTGGCCATATACTTTGGGAGCTATAGCCATGGTGGTGGGAGGGAAGAAATAAGCGAGCACGTACAATAATACAAAAGAACATATAATAAGCAGACTTGAAAACATTTTGTTACACTCATTAACATCATGTATTGTGCCATTTTTGTTGCAATTTTCCAAGATCACGATTATAACCCATTGTTCATTTCTCTTCGTCCAGCACATAGTGTTTCTCTGCACAAATAGTCATCGACTGTACAGCATGGAATGGGCCCTGCAGCCCAACTCGTCCACGCTGACCAGATATCCTAAATTAATCTAGTCCCATTTGCCAGCATTTGGTCCATATCCCTTTAAGCTCTTTTTGTTCATGTACGCATCCAGATACCTTTTAAATGTTGTAATAGTACCAGCCTCCACCACTTCCTCTGGCAGTTCATTCTCTACACGCACCACTGGCTATGTGAAAAAGTTGCCGCTTAGGTCCCTTTTAAATCTTTCCCCTCTCATCTTAAACCTGTGACCTCTAGTTTTGGACTCCCTTACCCTGGGACAATGACCATGGCTATTCATCCTATCATTATTTTATAAACCTCTATAAGGTCACCCCTTGGCCTCCAATGCTCCAGGGAAAATTGCCCCAGTCTATTCAGCATCTCTGTATAGCTCAAACTCTCCATCCCTGACCACATCCTTGTAAATCTTTTCTGAAGCCTTTCAAGTTTAACAACGTATTACCTATAGCAAGGAGACCAGAATTGAATGCAGTATTCCAAAAGTGGCCTAACCAACGTTCTGTACAGTCCATAACATGACCTCCCAACTCCTATACTTAATGCACTGACCAATATTTATTTTGTGTAAAGATGGGATATTTTCTCTCTAATATCAGCCTTGAAAGGCCTAACTTTTTTCAGGTTAGGAACTCATATTTTGGATTCTTGTAACAGAGGAAATAAGTTTTCTCCACTCACTCTATCAAATCCTTTACTTACATCAAATAAAGGTAAGCGTACCGAACGCCTTCTTCGGTACACGTCTACTTGAGACCCCACTTTGAAGGAGCTATGAACCTGCACTCCAAGGTCTCTTTGTTCAGCAACATTCCCCAAGACCTTACCATTAAAAGTATAAATCCTGCCCCGATTCACCTTATCAAAATACAACACCTCACACTATATCTAAATTAAACTCCATCTGCCACTCCTCAGTTACAGGCACAAGTTGGATTTAAAATTATTGGCCATTTAATACTTTGCAAAGATGGGTGATTTGAATGGCCCAGTCTCAAATTTCACTGATGCAAGATTCGAAACAATTCAATTTTCTTTGAACCCTTTTCAATGATCCCAGTTCTTTTCATAGAAAAGGCACAAACTCATACAAACAAAATATTCAATCCTTTTTTGGACAGTCAGAAATCAATATATTGAAAGTGTGAAAGAAATTCCTAAACTCGGTGAACAAGAATGTCATGCGTGTTCCACTGTCTTCAGTCATTTGTATTGCTGAGGTTAATATAAGCACAATTACATTCTGAAAGACAATGTGCATTTCATTGTATTTATTAGCATTAAATATTCTTTGCTGTTCATCAACCTATTAAGTAAGTTACCAGTAAGATAACAAGCGTGATCTTGCAACAGTTTACTTTTCCACAGTTTGTAATCATTTACAAATATAGAGCTAGTACTTAATTTAGTTCGAACAAGGCATTATTCATTGTAGCATATGATTATATGACAGAAATAATTTGACTGCATCAGCATAACACAATAATAAGACAACAGCATGTCAGGCAGGATGTCTGGGAAGTGGAAGGGGAGCTCTGGAGTGCTAAGCAATCCAAATCTATTCTAACTTGATGAAGAGCAGTTCATTCTCCAGCACTGTCATCCTTCATTGTAATGAATATATGAAGTACTCTAAAATGTAAACAGGAAGGTGGAGTAAAGTACAGGACTCAGTTATATAAAAATCTGCTTTACTTGACAGGCGAATTAATCTGGTTCACATTGATAGAATCCAGAAAGCAGTTCTAAATACCTGATGTTCAGTCATTGATATAAATTTCAGGATTTATGTTGTGGGAGGCACAATGGTTTAGTTACCTTATATATTGCTGTATTTTGCAATATATATGTCAAAACATTGAAGTTGATCCTTTTAGTCTTCTGGGAACTTAGAAAGATGAATCTCCTCAGCTATACTCTTTGTCCCTTGGAATGAAATAAATCAATGGTTTAAACAACTTTCGTAATCATCAACTTCCAACAATTTTCGAATGTACTGATTAATATTAGTTATGCTGTATTTGTGAACTAAAACAGAATTAAAATCTCCTGCAGGTTGTAATCTTCAGGTCAAACTCCTTTAAAGACTCATGGATAAAATGTTAATGGACATTCAGCAAGCATATCCTACCTTGGGACCCTACAATTAAGGGGCTGGGAGTGACCACTCACAAACCCACAAATAAAGTGCTTTCTTTTTAATGGCGATTACGGTAAGAACACAATGAGGCTGTGGTAACTGAATTCTCTGGAGAATCAATCCTGACTTGAACAAAAGTTAATTACATGACCAGCACTTAATGACACAATGTGGAAGCCCATTATTCAGCCTTTGTCTTCCATTCACATGAAAGACAGGTCAATACCTGCCAAATTCCTCATTCCATTGATTCTTTGGTGCATGTAAATTTAACTGCATCACACTTTGAAGCAATGTTAATTTGCTTAATGCACTGAACCTTCCCAACATAAAATGTTACAACGCTCAAAGTGAATCATTTCTGCTCTTACATTAGGTTCAAAACAAATAAGTTTTGATTTCGAGCTGATAATGAACAAACTCCAAAAATAAATAACCTTGAAAATTCCTGTGCTTAGGCTGATCAGATATTAACTGCTGGTTTTCTGAAGGATAAACATTATTCCATTAACCCTCAATAATATTATGTTCTCCATCCTGTTTAATTTGATAATCCCGATAATGTATGTGTGAGAATTTGTGCAATGGTGAAGTGTCATTCAAGTCACTAGATGGTGTTATGACCAGGCACCAGTGTGGTTCCCCAATTCATTATGGTTTCAGGCAGGATACCCCAAACTGTTAAGGTCCTAGGTGAGGAGGGATAAACTGGCTTGCTTTCTTTATTTACCCATTCTCTTGGTTGATTGCAACAAGGCCAACCAACAATTCCAAACAATGACCATTTCCAAAAAGAAACAATCTAACCATTGCCCCTTGACATACAATGGTGTTACCATCATTGAATCCCCTATTATCAACATGCTGGGGAGTTGCCATTGACCAGAAACTCAGCTGGAAACAGCATGTAAGTACAGTGCCTACAAGAGCAAGTCAGAGGCTAGGAATATTGTGGTGAGTAACTCACCCCCTTACTCTCCAAAGTCTATCTACCATCTATAAGGCACAAGTCAGGAGTGCAATGGAATACTCCCCACTTGCCTGGCTGGGTGCAGCTCCCATAATACTCATGAAGCTCGACACCATCTCACACAAAGCAGCCTATTTGATTGACACCATATCCACAAATATCCACACCTCCAACACCAATGCTCAGTGGCAACAATGTGCACTATTGACAAGATGCATTGCAAAAATTCACAGAAGATTCTTACACAGCACCTTCCAAACCCATAGCGACTTTCATCTGAAAGGACAAGGGCAGCACCATCTGTAAGTTCCCCTCCAAGCCACCCACCATCATTTTTGAAATATATTGCACTTCCTTCACTGTCACTGGATCAAAATCCTGGAACTCTCTCCTGAAAGACATTGTCAGTCTACTGGCAGCACTGCAGTGATTCAAGAAGACAGCTCACCCGCACCTTCTCAAGGGCAACTAGGGATGGGCAATAAATGCTGGTCAGACAGTGAAACCCATGTCCCACAAGAGAATTTGAAAAAAAACACAATAGGAAGGATGTGATTGCACTAGAGAGGATGTTGTCTGGGCTGGAGCAATCCAGCTATGAAAAGAGTCTTGGTAAATTGGCGTTGTTTTCCTGAGAGCAGGGAAGGCTGAAGTGAGACCAGATTGTGGTTTACAAAAATATGAGGGGCGTAGACAAGGTAAATAGGAATAAATGTTTATCCTTAAGAGATGGATCAATGACCAGGGGCATAGATTTGAGATCAAGGGCATGAGGTTTAGAGAAGATTTAAAGAAAAAAAATTTCACTCGGAGGATGATGAATTCTGGAACTCACTGCTTGAAAGAGTGTGAGAGACAGGAGCCATCACAATATTGAAGAACTATTTAGATGATTTAGAAGTATTGTAAGATATAAGGCATTGGGTCAAGTGCTGGAAAATGGGACTAGAGAAAATACTGATGACTAGCACATTCATGATGGGCTGAGGGGTATCTGTAAAACTGCAACCTATAAAACTCTCTGACACTATGAGCAGAGGTATAGATTTCATTAAACTACAAAGGGATTTTGATAGAGTAAATCATAACAGACAGTCCCAATCAGCAAAAGAAATTAGGAATTGTAGTTGTCCAAAATGATTTGAGTGTTTTTATTCACAATTCACTGAAAGCTAACATGCATGTGCAGCAAACATTTCAAGAAAGCATATGGTATATTAACTTTTATCACAAGAGGATTTGAATACATGAGTAAAAGCACTTTTCTGTAATCTTATAGACAGTAAGACTACACTCTTGTACTGTGTAGAGATTTGGATATACATGCCAAAGAGACAGAAAAAGCACACCAGACTGATTCCTGAGATGACAGGACTGGTCCAATGAGTTTACAAGAATGGGAAACAATCTCGTTGAAACTTCTCAAACTCTCAAAGGCCTGGACAAGATAGATGCAAGAAGGATTGGCTGGAGGAATAAGAACCAGACACAGAATCTGGGAATAAAGGGGAAAGTCGTTTTGGTCTGAGGAAAAGGAGGAATTTTTTCAAACAGATGACAGTGAATCTTAGGAATTCTCTGAGACGGCTATGGAAGTTTAGTCATTGAGTATGTTCAAGACAGAAATCAATGGATTTCTAGATACTTATCGACATCAAAGGATATTGGATAGTGCGGAAAAATATCATTGAGGTAGATTATTAGCTGTGGTCAAGAGGAATGGCCTACTCCTACTTTTATGTTCCTATGTTTGTTGGCAAAAAATCTCAAGGTGACTAAAGGATAGTTTTTGTCTGTTGAAAAATAATTGTGATCTTGAATACACTGCCTGAAAGTGACAGAAACACATTTGAATTGTTAACTTCGAAAACAAACAACTGGATGAATACTTGAACAGGAAAAAATTGCCGAGCTACAGTAAAATGAATGGCACAGCTGTTTCAAATAGACAACAATTTCCAACCGGACAGGTTTCAATTGAATGCAAATGTCATTGTGGGACTTGAAACCATGTCCCCAGAACATTATTTCAGAGATAGTAGGAACTGCAGATGCTGGAGAATCTGAGATAACAAGGTGTAGAGCTGGATGAACACAGCAGGCCAAGCAGCATCAGAAGAGCAGGAAGGCTGACATTTCGGGCCTAGACCCTTCTAGGAATAAACGCCAGCCTTCCTGCTCCTCTGATGCTGCTTGACCTGCTGTTTCATCCAGCTCTACACCTTATTATCTCAGTATCCCCAGAACATTAATTGGGATTTCACATTAGTATCTCAGTAACATTACCACTATGCCATTGGCTAAACATAACAGAAAATGTTCAAACTCCATTACAGCAGCTTGAGAAATTGAATTCACTTTTTTTAAAAATCTAGAAGTAGAACTCCTCCAAAGTGACCAGTTCTAGCCTTGCAAGTGATACTGATATACTGACAATGATTACTCAAATATTTAAGAGATTTTAAAATCCCACTGAATTCCTATACATGGCTATCTTGGCAGTACGGCACAAGCACAAGCAATGACTGAGAATTAAATTGCTTGGCACACTAGAATGTGAAAGGAACTTGTGATATATTTAGTCCATGGGTGAGGCTTCTCAGCTTATTTAAGTCTTGTTTGGGATACCCAAAATCATTAAGCTCCTGGATAAGGAAGGGTAAACTCATCTTCTTTATTGACCCATTTCCTCAACTCGTTGCAATGAGGTTAATTTACAAAGGATCTCTTCCCTAATGGATACCATTCTCTCAAATCAAATTAACTTATGTTTTAAAAGGAGCCAATTTAACCAACTTTCCTGAGTTAACAAAACTACAACTTCCACAACACCAGTCTGCACACTGATATGTCAGGCCATTAACACACACAGACCAGGGGCTATAATTGCTTTTAACCGCTTTATCTCAATGGAAAGGTAAAACACAATCATGTCTGCATGAGTGTCAGCCTTTTGCTCTCTCATCCTTTTATAATCTTTCAGTTTGGAGTTTCCTGATGCTATACAGGTGTGACATTCCATGGATCCACACAGGATTCTACCAGACTGTCAGTGACTTTACATCCACAGTCATCATTTAATAACAGCAATCCTCTTTTAAAAAAGACACGTTTTAGAATTAAAAGTTCAGAACGTCCACTTACTTCAGGGCTCCGATCTATCGTCATGACACTTGATGCAGGAATGCATGTTTGCTACCCAGACATGTAATGCATATTTATATACTGTCAGACAGGCAGCTGTTCAGGAATGACAGACTTAACTCACTATATGTACTCCATTCACTTCCAATTGCTCAAAGTTGCCACTACAGGGGTGATGGGGACCCTTCAACCATAATCGGTTGCGTCGCTATACATATAAAGGAGGTGTCCAGTGGTTATTGCGACTGATGAGGAGAATTTGCAAAAAAAAAAACTCTACTTATTTCTTCAAATTGATGGCAACTTGTGAAGGGCCCCTATTCTAGAAGCCCAATTCCATTTCATCAGACTAAATGTTGGTACAAGTGAATTCAATGAATGAAGGAATAAGTGAAGTTGGATGCGTTCACCTGTTTTGTTGACTCACTGCCACGGCTATAATCAACCTCTGAGGTAAAGGTAAGGTCACCACTGTTCCAGAGGACTCTCTCATTAGATAGAGAGAAATAGATAGATAGATAGATAGAGAGGGAGAGAGAGAGAGAGCGAGGGAGAACTGGTGGTAGTTTAACCTGAGGCAAGGAGTCAGGTTGGAAAGGTAGAACCTTCATGGTGAGCTTCATTGGCAAAGTAATCAAACCTGCACTTCTGGTATCACACTGAATCATACGCTGGTAATCCAGCTAACCAACCCCTGTACAATCAAGCACAAACTGTCATAGGTAGCAAAAGTACTGCTTTAAAGTAGTTATTGGAGCCAGCAGGATAAAAATAAAACATTTTACCCTTTTTTTAGTCGATCTGAGAGAAGACAATACCAATCCCGTTGATTACTTTCAGAAAGTGAATATGGCAGTAGCAAACTGAATTCTCCTCAAGATTGAAGGATTATTACATACAATAATCATAAATTTGGAACACCTTCTCTGAGCGTTACACATGCAGCAAATATTTCGGGCTATCAGGGTTAGGCTGTCATACCTAACAATATTTTCATGGGCTTGCTGAACCTTCTTTAAACCTCTAGTATTGTAAAACAAAAGACTACCTGATCAAAGCTGTTTGCCAGCTATTAGAGACAGACATGCAAAGCTCACATTGATTTAAGCAAATAACTTACAATCATAGAGATATACAGCACGGAAACAGACACTCCGGTCCAACTCGTCCATGCTGATCAACATCCTAAATTAATCTAGTCCCATTTGCCATCATTAGTCCCATATCCCTCTAAAACCTTCCTATTCACATACCCATCCAGATGCCTTTTAAATGTTGTTACTGTACTACCCTCCACCACCTCCTCTGGCAGTTCATTCCATTTACTCATGTATGAAAAAGTTGCCCCTTAGGTCCCTTTTAAATCTTTCCCCTCTACCTCAAACCTATGTCCTTTAGTTTTGGACTCACCCACCCTGTGGAAAAGACCTTGATTATTCATCTTATCCATGCCCCTCATGATTTTATAAACTTCTATGAGGTCACCCCTCAGCTCCAATGCTCCTGGGAAACAATGCCCCAGCCTATTCAGCATGTCTCTATAGCTCAAACCCTCCAACCCTGGCATCATCCTTGTAAATCTTTTCTGAACCCTTTTAAGTTTTACAACATCTTTCCTATAGCAGGAAGCCAGAAATGAATGCAGTATTCCAGATGTGGCCTAACCAATGTCCAGTATAGCCCCAACATGACCTGCCAACTCCTGCACTCAATGCGCTAACCAATAAAGGCAAGCATTCCAAACGTCTTCTTCACTGCCTTGTCTACCTGCAACTCTCCTTTCAAGGAACTATGAATTTGCAAGCAACGCTCAATTGTGTCCTGTGAACCTGGTGTATCCAAGACACAGATTGTGAGGATTGGGTGTGACACAATACTTGAAACATAATCTGGCATCAAGATATTACAATGAAGTGCTAAGGAGTAAGAGTACAGCATCAGGCCACTTGATTTAACCACGTCGTATTGGCATTTACCATCTCCACCAACAGATACAATCACTCACTCTAAGAGAAATTACTGGAAAAACTCAGCATTCCAGCAGCATCTGTGGAGAAAAAGCAGAGTTAACGCTTCAGGTCCAGTGATTCTTCTTCAGAATGGATACATTCACCCACCTTATTTGCAAATCTCTTCATTCTCTTAATTCGCCTCACTCCAAATGTTGATGTTGTACAAGTTCCAAAAGGGTTAACGTTAGAGACTTCATCAGGCTTCTCCCAATATGATGATGATATTTTTGGGTGGAGTATTTGAGGAGTCCATCTCTAGATCCAAATGCAGTCAGATACAGTATCGCTGGCTCCTGATAATCTTGGTTGTTATGTCTAACAAGCCAATGTAAATTATACCTATTGCTACCATGGAACAAACTACATCTTGTTTTTAAAACAAACACTTCCTCTTGCTAACGCTCACTCGTGGTTCACCCCCTACTACTGTTAACTGAATGCTCCCTTAGGCCCAGTGTGGAAAAGAAGATTGGTCGCAATGCATTACCTCAAACACAAGTTACCAGTGGTTGATTCTGCAAAGTACAACATGGTGATCAGTAATGAAATTATCGCTTAAATAGTCCAAGATAAATGTGATGGAAAAGAAATACATTCACCAGGAAGAGCATTTTTCATAAGACTAGTGAGTTTACTATGTTAACAACACTGCTTTAAGAATACTCAGTCAGCCAGCTGCTACAAACAGTTGAACAGAGAAGTGAAACCTCATGAAAGAAATGGCAGTGCTAAAGCAATTTTGTGGGCTAAAACATCCAGTCCACAGCTGGTAATTGCACAGCGAAGGCTGTTAGAACACGTAAGTAGCTCAGAAGAAAAACTAATCACACTTCATAGTTACAGAGTCCTTATGGAAAAAGGATCTGTAAAGGCAATCCTACTTCAGGGTTTCGCTGGGGAAACAATGGTTTTGGAGTTCTGGGAATAAAGTTAAGGATTCCTGTGGGCAAGCGGGAGAATGCTTTAAATCAACAGCACGAGCGATCAGGCTGGGAAGAACCATTATAAAAATGAGCACTTACCATTCATGATAAACATCATCATTATAGAGAATGCACGCTGCAAGGCACAGGCTCAGTAGCAAAGTTAGGAAACATTAAATTAATATATACCAAGCTGCAGCATTTGGAACATCATAGAATGAATTTAAGTCAACAAAAGGGCAATTTAAAACACTTATGAAAAGAAGTCTGACTTAAGATGTTCATTTGGTGATTTTAAGACGATGATAAAATTGGGAGATGCATAATTTTAACTATGGATTTTGTTGGAAGACTTATTAAAGCAGCTGCCATGGAAATTCATTTGGAAAATTGGGGCATGCATTGTGTTTTAGGTTGTGAAGGCTGGTAAAACTTCAAATAACTACAGAATGTGGGGGAAAAAATTCTCATTTTGCACACAGAAGGCTGGAAACCATCTTTTTGATTGCAAAAGTGGTCAAAAACACCCCAGTGAGCATTACAGAAATACAATATTACTGTACAACTGAATTGCAATGTTTTTAAAGAATAAGAAATGCTATAGAGGTTAAAAATCTACAAGGTAGGACTAGAATAAATGATTGTTATAATACATAACTTAAACACTTCAAAAGATTTTAAAACAAGAGAATGAAACTAGCATTGAAATACTAAAAGATTTAAAGTTTAAAAACCAACAGTTTCTGCAGATATAACACAGCTTCATAGTATTAAGAATAAATAACCATATGAGAAGAAATGGCAAAGGAAATAATACAACTTCAAAGGTCTGATATCAGCAATGGCCAAATACAAGACAGGATTGGGCACTTTGGAGAAATAAACTTTTAAGGTAAAGCATTGCTTCAGAATGAAATACTAAATCTCAAGACATAACAATACACTATAATATTCAATATAACTTACAATTAATGTTGTTTTGAACAACAAAATATAAAAGGGACAAAAAAATTAAAGATGTTCTAACTGCTTTTGATAGTCACTTTATTCTGAGAACAAACATTGCTCTTGAAGGTGTAAGATTTAACAGAAAAGTTCAGCATTCAGGCTAATCTATTGATAGTTACATTCGTCAACACTGATTACTGGAAAACTGTGACTTTGGAGCCTTGAATTCAGAATAAATAAGAGACAGAAGGAATTATTGATGAGTTTTTGTCAGATTTGATATGGTCCAAGGAAGATTTGATAAAGTTATAGAGTCATACAGCACTGAAACGGAACCTTCAGCTCAACTCATCCTAAACTGAGCTACTCCCATTTACCTGCGTATGGCCCATGTCCCTCTAAACATTTCCTATCCATGTACCCGTCCAAATGTCATTTAAATTTGTAATTGTACTCACCTCTACCACTTCCTCTGGCAGCTTGTTCCATATATGCAGCACCTTCTGTGTGAAAATGTTTTCCCTCAAGTCCCTTTTAAATCTTTCCCCTCTCACCATAAACCTATTCCCTCTAGTTTTGGACCCCCATTCCCTGGGGAAAAGACCTTGACTATTCACCCTACCCACGTCCGTCATGATTTTATAAACCTCTATAAGGTCATCCCTCAGCCTTCAAAATTCCAGGTGTAAAAGTCTCTGCCTATCCAGCCTCTCCTTATACCTCAAACCCACAAGTCTTGGTAACATCCTTGTAATTACTTTTTGCAGCCTTTCCAGTTTAATAACATCTTTCCTAAAGCAGCGTGACCAGAATTGTACTTAGTACTGCAAATGTGAGCTCACTAATGTCTTGTACAGCTGTAGCATGACATCTCAACTCCTGTACTCAATGCTGTGTCTGATGAAGGCAAGCATGCCAAACGCCTTCTCCACCACCCTGTCTACCTGTGACACTATTTTAAAGGAAATATGCACCTGCACCCATAGATGTCCCTATTCAACAACATTCCCCTGGGCCTTATCAGTAACTGTGCAAATCCCGCCCTGGTTTGTGTTATCAAAATGCATTTATTTGTCTGAATACCTCGTATTTATTTGAATTAAACTCCACATGCCATTCCTCAGCCCGTTGGCCCAGTTGATCAAGATAGCATTGTGCTCTTAGATAACCTTCTTTACTGTCTACTACCGATTTTGGTGTTGTTTGCAAAATTACTAACCATGCTTCTGATATTCTCATCCAAATCATTTACATAATTGACGAACAACAATGGACCCAGAACCAATTCTTGCGGCACACCACTGGACGCAGGCCTCCAGTCTGAACAACAACCTTCTACTATCACACTCTGCTTCATACTGTCAAGAAAATCTTATATCCAATTGGGTAGATCTCCTTTGATCCCATGTGATCTAACATTACTAAACAGTCTACCATGTGGAACCGTGTCAAAGGCCTTGCTAAAGTCCATGTAGACAACATTTACTATTCTACCCTCATCTATCTTCTTGGTCACATCCCCAAAAAACTTAATTAACTTTGTGAGACACAATTTCCCATGTACAAAGCCTTTTGGAGAAAACTCAAAGTGTGTAGGAGCAGAAATCAGTAAGACTCATAAAATAATCTTAAGGACTATCTTTCCACATGAGAACAACAGGACCTGGCTTCCAGACACATTTCATAAGCTTTAGATATCATAAAGACAGTCATAACATTGGAACATAAAGCATAACTCCAACAACACATAGCTAGATTTCAATTTTTATTCTGAAGTGCACAGAAGTGTAAGAAATACCAGCTCCCTGAAGTTGACCTTTAAAAGTTACCTTCTGCACTTGCTATTTTTGGCCAAAGGTGGGGTGATTGGGATAGATTGAGGTCAGGCCGGGTGACCCAGGAGCAGCTGAGAGGCTGCCGGTTCCTAAACAACATCTGCCTGAAAGCTCCAGCACCGTAGTCAAAATTAATATAAAAGAATAAAATATAAAATATTTCTCCAGACCTCACCGCTCTCTTACCCTCCACAGTTCCATGTCTCATCAGAGTTGACCCATGCCACCTAAAGAACTTTACCCATCCCCCAATGGACACTTGTACCCTTTGCCTCCTCTACCTAACACCTTTGCCACTTCATATCCTCCATTCAACTTTATGCCCATCTACCCATCTTCCATATTCTCTATGTCCCATATGGTCCTCTAGCCAAATTCCATGGTAGCTCCAAATACCCAGGCTAACTTTGTGCCTACTTTTATCCATGACCCTTTTCTAATCACCCACAATGTAACTCACTCAGCATCCACAAGGACCCGTGCACATAGGAAAACAAATAAAGTTTTATATTACAGGCTATACTTAATTGAAAAAAGAACCCGATTTGACACTTTTCAACAAGTTGGACAGATATATGTGATTTATGCACCTTTTATGTACAATCTTCTCCATAGTTAGCAATCCCAAAGATCACCTGACATGCCACTATGATAGAATCCCTGATCCTCATCACAAAGGGATACCTGACTCATCCTGGCCTCCAAATAATCCATGACCCAAAAAGATCTCTTGGAACCATATCCAAGGGGCACCTCAGTTCTCCAAATGGATACCCTGGGCTTCCAAAAGAAATATTCTGAGAACATATCTACTATTACCTGGTCTAATCTTTACATGCTGGATTCTAGACGCTAATCCAATTTGAGTGGAGGCAACTGATCCTTTAAAATGGCCAGCTATCCCAGCAAAGGACACACACGAGAACATACGTTCTGCCCCAGTGGAAATGGGAAGTGTCGGTTTCAGGATCTGGACTTAGTTGTGTTGAAAGTTTGGGCTTGAGAGTCAGTGTGAATATTGTAGAACTTAAAAAGCCTCACAGACATAAGTGTTGCCCAACCATGATAAAAGAACACTCCATCTGTAAAACAATTGGTCACTTCTAGACAATTTGCAGATGTAAGACACAGTTTCAAAGGAAGCAAAAAGCCAAACATTTTCTCACACCAAGTTGTTAATGCAATAGATGGAAAAGATACCTGAGGCATTCCTAAGGGAAATCAGTGACTCAACTGACCCAAGTTTGACAGAAGTTGCTTATGCCAATTGATATCTAATTGATTTTAAGCCATGTACAGGGTGAAAGTCACTGTCTTTTCTGATCAAATAACATGGCTGAAAAACTAGAAATTACAGTCTACAGGGAGGAGACTGGATGTTCCGGGTGGAGTCACTCTCGAGTTAATATATGCCACCAGTAACACTGCCACATAATGTGTTTAGAGTTGAAATGTTTATGTAATTCACAGTTAAATCCATTCACATTTGAGCCCACAATCAAGGCTTGACTTCAATGTGCGGTGATAAAAGGAGTTCAAGCAGTTGATGGTTCACATAGTCTTTTGGCGTGGTCCACTGTATCCCTGTAGTAAATTCCACAGCCTCAACTCTATGTACAGTGGTTGTTCTAGTTTTTTAATCTAAATTTCTTGTATCTATAGTCTCTCTGAGTGGGACACACCAAATACTAGAAATAATTATTTACATTGTCTCCTATACACCTTCCAAATGGCTGAAACACTAATAATCTGACCTGTCACCAATTGTGAAATAGCCAGCAGATAGCTGGCACTGGGCTGGGGAAGTGGGCAGAGGCAGTCTCTTATAGATGTGCAAACAACTTGACAAACTCAGGGATTTTAAATAGATATGAAAGCAGAGGATCATTTTAGTTCAACCTTCCCAAGAGAGAAATCATGGTCCAAATCAATTGTAATTTTTACATTTTGTATACATATTGTACTAAACCATCACAGCTCCCTACCTTTGAGCCCTGAAGCAGTGAAGGTTTACAGGCTACTGAAGCCTATGAAAGTTCATCAATTCCACCTACAGGTTCTCTTCAGTAGGCAGTAGAATCTTGAACTGTCAGAGGATGATGAAGTGCCAACATTTTCGTGGGAAATTGGAGGTGACATGCAATATGGTTTTCCTCTCTTTGCTACCAATTGATGTAATGTTACACAGTGTTCCAACTATTACATTGTGTCTGTGATAGGATTAGGATTAAAATTGGGCAGGGTGTAAAACAAGCTGTTCGTTCAATATTGTTTAAGATATAGTATTATTTATTTTTTCAATGTAAGGCCCTTTCAAACACAGCAGGTCGGAAAGAACATGTTAATGGGTTAAGCATAAAAGTGATTTTAAAAGTGCTAATAATCTGTGAAAAGGTTTATGACACTCTTTGGAGGGGGCTCATTAAGAACACAGTATTTCTAAGTACTCCAAGATCTCTTGTGACTTTCACAGAAAACCTGCTGCTGCGTTCTTTACCCTTGGAAGCACATTTCCTTTCATTTCTGTCATATACATGATGCATCGGTGCTAACGTGCAGATTTTAGCCGATGCCCCCGTTGTGGCTTGGAAGAATTCTGTGTCCACAAACAGGCAAAGAGCAAGCCTCTGTGGACTTTCAAAGCTGTTCAAGTCCTGGAGATGGCATGTAGATAAACCAGCAGCAGGCAGAATCTCTCTCCCAATGTCTCCCATGGTGAACCAGATTCAACAAAAGCAGGTATCCCCAGGATAACGAGGCAGCAATCAGCCACAACTAGCACCAAAGGGTTAAGAGAACCAGATGATAGTGGAACTCACAGGGAAGAGCATCCAGCAGTTGGGGTCATATTGGGACCAAAACAAGGTAATCATGGAGGTCAGTTCTCACGATCAGGACGTTACTGTAGGAGTCGCTCAGACAAGTGTCCTAGGCCCAACCATCTTTAGCCACAGTTTATCAATGGGATTAAGCCTATTTGCTCATGACTCCACAATGGATCAGCTCCAGTGAGACTTCCATCCTGATCGCATTTTAACTCCGGCCCCAGTGAATTGGCCACTACGGCTTTCCTGCCAGGTGAAAGGTGAAGACGCCCGCAAAAGGATAAGTAGTCACTCTGCCTTGTGGCAGTGGCAGGAGAATGAGTGCTCATCCAGGTGCCACACATCCTGCCCCCCTGCCAGGAAAATATTATCCTATCATGTGTGGGCCTCCTGGCACCCTTGATCTCTGACAATCTCTGATTGATACCAACTGGCTGTACAAAGCTCTGCCTCTCGCCAGGTTCTCCTTCCAGCCTGTTTCACATTAACACTTAACCAATGGAATCAAGATAAAGCCCAGGAGTTAAAATACCCTGAAGCTCAAAGGTCTGCTCAACCCCTACGAGGAGTGAAAAAAAGGAGTCTGTTAAATTAATACAATCATGTTCCAAATTCTGGCCGCTTTCTCTTCTCCCTCTGACCTGATTGGATGAACTGCAGTTGCAAGTATTTCCAGTTGTAGTGTTGGAAAACCATGTCGCAATGATTTTCTGTTTCTCATCGCCACAGTTTGAGTTTCCAGATCTTGTGGGAATACGCTTTGAGAGAGAGCAGCCCCAGGACATACAGTTCGTTCAGAGATTGAAGAAAGCTTAAAAATCTAAAGCTGACCCACTGTTTATATATGTCACAGAATACAGATTTGAGGTTTCCTTGTGCTCCGTTGTACTGTGGGCTATTTTGTATTCAGATCAGGGAGAGACTGTAGCCCTAACAAGTCTGAGAAAAACACCATGATTAAACAGGCCCACTCCCTGCCCGCATCCTGTTGACTGTCCCACCCTCCTATTAATCAGTGTTGAAAGGTCTTGCCCTCTTATAGTCATCTTTTCCATGTGGTGAACCAGAGTTCTTACAAGATTTTATTTTTCTTTTACATCTGTATGCAAGACAGAGATAACATAGGGGAGTTCAGACAGATATAACAAATTAAAAAGTTGTTTCACTTGCTTGAGCTCTGTTGGGCAAAATTAGTCTTCCCAAAATGTTATTGGGAATGGGACATGAATAGTGAGCTGATATGGGCTGCCTGGTTTTATCTATTCTCTGCTGCAAGTCTCAATGTTAACCTTCTGGGTTCTATGTCCATAGTTTCATAAATAGGGCTCAAGGCAAATTGGAAGCCAACCTTTTATCATAGTCTTGATTGTATTTATCTGTCTATGTTATTAACGATCTATTTGGCTTTAACATAACTATACAAAGATCCGCTCTGCTGCACTTGGCTCCAATGTCCCAGTTTTATTATTAATTTCTTTGTATTATTTTTAATTGTATCAACATACCATGTTGTTAGGTAGAGCCTTTACCTTTCCATCTCTTAGGTTGTAATCAAAGTCAGAAGTTACATGACACCAGTTTATAGTCCAACAGGTTTGTTTGAAATCACAAGCTTTTGGAGCACTGTTGGACTATAACCCGATGCTGTGTGACTCCTGACTTTTCCCGCCTCAGGCCAACACAGGCACCTCCACGTCTTAGGCTGTAGTTTACTCCCACTCCGATTTCTCACCTTGTCACCTGCAAATAGGAGTTATTTAAATGTTAGCCCTCCAAAATTTCGGGAAGGAAGCAGAAAGTGAGAGGAGAAGGAGGGGAGAGGTGGGCCAAAGGAAGGATTCATGGAGATCAAGATGAGCAATAAAAAAAAGGAATCTGATTTATAATTGGCTCAAGGGAATGCCCAAGAATAATTATCCTCCAACTGACCCAGGATGACACAGTAATTAGATCCATGTATTCAAGGAGAAATTAAACTGCACAAAGCTAAACATCGATAGCAGATAATTAATCGAACATTCATAGTATAAAGCTCCTTTCCTTATCAAACAGCATTATCTTGCAATGTAACATCACCACAGGTAGATCATTAAGAAATTAGAAGTGCTGCATTCTTAATGAACACCCCCCCCACCAAAAAGTATCATAAACCTTGTCACAAATTAACACTTCTTTATTACTTTTATGTTTAACCCATTAACATATTACCCAATGTCATTTGAAAGGGGCTAATGTGAAAAGAATAGAGAATAAATTTAGCTTTGATAATATCGAATCAACAACTTGTTTGGGGGCATGATGCTGACATTCAATTCAGTGATTAATAGATATTTATTAATTTACACAACTTAAAAATGTCTTTGTGTATTGATAAATACAAATATTACCAATATGAATAAACATTATCAACAGAAAATTACATACATACCTGTGCAGCCTAATCAATGATCTTTGGTTTGAACTTGGTCTGTCTCCTACTCAGGAAATGTCTAGGGTTTAAACTTCTGTTTGGCATTGGGAATGCACCAAAGAACACTCCAACTCTGAGTTGAAGTCAGAAACTTCAGAGGGAATTGAATTACTTGCCTGATTGGTTACCCAGGAAAGATAGCAGATGTAAAACATGCTTTAACTATGTGAATGACCATCCCAGCCCATCTTGACTCACCACTGACTCAGCCAATTCCTCCAACATCCTCCCTCCGATCCCCCAGCCCAACCTGACCCAATCCCAAAGCCTGCAGCAGTTCCACTGAGGAACGTGAGCCTACATCTGGGTAGGTTATTGTCATCAGGCCTGGGCCCTCTAGACTCAAAGGCACCAGAAGACAAACATCTAAGTCCTCGAAAGCAATGGGGTCAGCCACAGAGCAGCACCCCCTGACCCCAATAGGGCTGCATTTAGACATAGAACATAGAACATAGAACTGTACAGCAAGAGGAAGAAGAAAACTTACTAAAGGCACATGGGTGGCCTGTGTGAAACATTGATATAAATTACCTTGGATAACAAGGTGTAGAGCTGGATGAACACAGCAGGCCAAGCAGCATCAGTGGAGCAGGAAAGCTGACGTTTCGGTTCTGGACCCTTCTTCAGAAATGGGGGAGGGGTAGGGGATGCTGAAATAAATAGAAAGAGAGGGGGAGGCGGATGGAAGATGCATAAAGGAGCAGATAGATGGAGAGGAGACAGACAGGTCAAAGAGGTGGGGTTGGAGCCAGTAAAGGTGAGTATAGGTGGGGAGTTAGGGAAGGGATAGGTCAGTCCAGGGAGCACAGACAGGTCAAGGAGGCGGGATGAGGCTGGAAGGTAGGAGGTGGGGGTGGGGCTTGAGGTGGGAGGAGTGGATAGGTGGGAGGAAGGACAGTTTAGGGAGGCGGAGACGAGCTGGACTAGTGTTGGGATGCGGTCGGGGGAGGGGAGATTTTGAAGCTTATGAAGTCCACATCGATACCATTGGGCTGCAGGGTTCCCAAGCGAAATATGAGTTGCTGTTCCTGCAACCTTCGGGTGGCATCGTTGTGGCACTGGAGGAGGCCCAGGATGGACATGTTGTCCAAGGAGTGGGAGGGGAAGTTGAAATGGTTTGCGACTGGGAGGTGCAGTCGTTTGTCGCGAACCGAGTGTAGGTGCTCCACAAAGCAGTCTCCAAGTCTCCGCTTGGTTTCCCCGATGTAGAGGAGGCCACATCTGGAACAGCGGATACAGTATACCACATTAGCAGATGTACAGGTGAACATCTGTTTAATGTGGAAGGTTTTCTTGGGGCTTGGGATGGGGGTGAGTGGGGAGGTGTAGGGGCAGGTGTAGGACTTCCTGCGGTTGCAGGGAAAAGTGCCAGGTGTGGTGGGGCTGGAGGGGAGTGTGGAGCGGACAAGGGATTCATGGAGAGAGTGGTCCCTCCGGAAAGCAGATAAGGGTGGGGAGGGAAAAATATCTTTGGTAGTGGGGTCGGATTGCAGATGGTGGAAGTGTCGGAGGATGATGCATTGGATTCGGAGGTTGGTGGGGTGGTACGTGAGGACGAGGGGAATTCTGTTTTGGTTGTTGCGGGGAGGGGCTGTGAGGGATGAGTTGCGGGAAATGCGAGAGACACAGTCAAGGGCGTTTTCGACCACTGTGGAGGGGAAGTTGTGGTCCTTGACAAACGAGGACATCTGGGACGTCCGGGAGTGGAATGCCTCCTGTCAGGAACAGATGCGGCGGAGGCAAAGGAATGGGGAATAGGGGATGGCATTTTTGCAGGAAGGTGGGTGGGAGGAGGTGTATTCTAGGTAGCTGTGGGAGTTGGTGGGCTTGAAATGGATATTGGTTTCTAGGTGGTTGCCAGAGATGGAAACAGAGAGGTCCAGGAAGGTGAGAGAGGTGTTAGAGATGGTCCAGATGAAATTAAGGTTGGGGTGGAAGGTGTTAGTGAAGTGGATGAACTGTTTGAGCTCTTCGTGGGAGCACAAGGCAGCGCCGATCCAGTCATCAATGTAATGGAGGAGGAGGTGGGGGATAGGGCCAGTGTAGCTTCAGAAGAGGGATTGTTCCACGTAACCTACAAAGAGGCAGGCATAGCTTGGGCCCATGCGGGTACCCATGGCCACCCCCTTTGTCTGTAGGAAGTGGGAGGAATTGAAAGAGAAGTTGTTGAGGGTGAGGACGAGTTCAGCTAAACGGATGAGGGTGTCTGTGGAGGGGGACTGGTCGGGCCTGCGGGACAGGAAAGAAGCAGAGTGCCTTTAGGCCATCTGCATGGGGAATGCAGGTGTATTGGGACTGGACGTCCGTGGTGAAGATGGGATTTTGGGGACCAGGGAATCAGAAGTTTTGGAGGAGGTGGAGGGCGTGGGTGGTGTCATGGATGTAGGTGGGGAGTTCCTGGACCAAGGGGAAAAAATTGAGTCAAGATAAGTGGAGATAAATTCAGTGGGGCAGGAGCAGGCGGAGACAATGGGTCGACCAGGGCATGCGGGTTTGTGGATTTTGGGAAGGAGATAGAAACGGGTGGTGCGGTGTTGGGGAACGATGAGTTGGAGGCTGTGGGTGGGAGGTCACCTGAAGGTATGAGGTTGTGGATGGTCTGGGAGATGATGTTTTGGTGGTCGGGGGTGGGGTCATGATCAAGGGAGTGGTAGGAGGAGGTGTCAGAGAGCTGGCGTCTGGCCTTGGCGATGTAGAGGTCAGTGCGCCATACTACAACTGCGCTACACTTATCTGCGGGTTTTATAGTGAGTTTGGGGTTGGAGCGGCAGCTTTCCTTGTCAGCTTTCCTGCTCCTCTGATGCTGCTTGGCCTGCTGTGTTCATCCAGCTCTACACCTTGTTATCTCAGATCCTCCAGCATCTGCAGTTCCTACTATCTCTGTGTAAATTACCTTGTATTTGTTCACTTGCACTCTTAAAATGTCTGCTGCAGTAAAATTTTCACTCGGTTACAGCTATGTGAGAGATGAGCAGCAACTTCAGACATCTCAAGATGAAAGGTGTTGGAGAGAAAACATTGGACTTGAAATGTTAAATCTGGGTAGAATCTTCTCAGGCCCCAAACAACATAAGCAAAGGTGATAAATTCAGGAAAATAGAGTGAGATGTCTAGTGAGCCCTTCTCAATGTCAAGACTAAAAAGGTGCGTCTTCCAACCATGTCCTGGATGTCGAGATAAGATTCTCACTCGTGAGCAGTGAGAGGCTAATTAATGGCAATATTGCCCAGTGTCACCCTCAGTACTACCTTATCTCACGTTATTGACAGAATGGTTGACTCTCAGAGCCAGGGACCTGAGTTCGATTCCAGCCTTGGGCGACTGTCTGTGTGGAATTTATACATTCTCCCTGTGCCTGCAGGGTTTCCTCCACAGCCCAAAGGCATACAGATTAGGTGGATTGGCCATGCTAAATTGCCTATAGTGTCCAGGGATATGTGGGTTAGCCATGGGACATGCAGATTAACAGGGATAGGGTATGGGAGGTCGGCCTGAGTGGGGTGCTTTTTGGACGGAGAGTGTGACTCGATGGGCCAAATGGCTTGCTTCCACACTGTAGGGATTCTATGAATATTTAAATATTCTGAACCTGCTGCCTTTTGAAGGAGGGAATTCCAAGGACTCACAACCATTTGAGAGAAAATAAAATTACCTCATTGCTGTCTTAAATGGGCGACATCTTATTTTTAAACAATGAACCCCAGTTCCAGATTCACCCACAAGAGGAAACTTCCTCTCCGCATTCACCTGGTCAAGTTCTCTCAGGATCTTATATGTTTATGACACTTCCCAAAATTGCCATATAGGCAAATCTTGTGAAAATTCAGTCCAATGTCTTAAAAATATTTTCTTCACAAAGAAATAAAAATCCCTTTATTATTAATCAATTACATAAGATTAAGTATCTTAAATGGAACAGAAATGCATAAATTGTTATAAAAGACGTAAAAAAATACGATAGAAGTTTCATTCAACTTTACCTTGCAGTTTAAATCCCGTTGCTGCTTGCTGCTGCCTTTAAGGAGAGATTTGATCTTATGGCATCATGGGAGTATGGCTTTGATATTCCATCAAGGCCTGTGCAGTTTGCTGCAATGCATGGTCCAGAAAGTGATCGGCACTATTGTGGTAATTTTCTCAAATTATTTCTGACCTGCGATTCATTCAAGGATGCAAAACCTTCCGGAGTATGTAAAGACATGACAGTCTTTCTTTATTGTAATGCTGCATTTTGTATTAAATATGTCTACTCACGTGATTGATTTAGGGCATCCCATCTCAAATGAACTTTTACTGATGTGTTGTGGCAGCATGTGGACTTAGGAGCAATGTTTACGGAAGACATGCCTTCCTGCTCAAGAAAGAACCTGCCTAATTTTGAATAGTATATGCTATCTCTACCTTTTGGCATTGTTATATTAACATAGGACACAGAACATTACAATATAGGATCAGGCCCTTCAGCCCACCATATCTGTGCTGACCATGATGCCATTCTAAACTAATCCCATTTACCTGCTAATGGTCTGTATCCCTCTAGTCCCTGCCTGTTAATATGTCTGTCTTAATGCCTCTTAAACATTGCTATTGTATCTGCTTCTACCACCTCCTTTGGCAGCACGTTCCTGACACCGACCATGATCTGTATATAAAAAAAAACTTCTCCTTTAAACTTCACTCCCCTCCCCCCCCAACCTTAAACCTATGCCCCTAGGACATTTGCACCCGGGAAAAAGACTCCAACTATTCACCCTATCCATGCTTCTCATAAATTTACATTACCCAAGTATTGTTCTTGGGAATTCGGGTTCAAATCCTGCCACGGCAGATGGTGGAATTTGAAGCCAATAGATTTCTGGAATTAAGAGTCTAATAATGATCATGAATCCATTGTCAATTGTTGGGAGAATCCATCTGGTTCACCAATGTCCTTTATGGAAGGAAACTGCCATCCTTACCTGGTCCGGCCTACACATGACTCGAGACCCACAGCAATGTGGTTGACTCTCAACTGCCTTCTGGGCAATAAATGCTAGTCTGGCCAGTAATGCCCTCATCCGACAAATGAATTAAAAAGACACTCCAACCCAGGTAAAATTCTGGAAAACCTTTTTTTACACTCTCTCCAAAGCCTCAACATCATTCCTATAGTATGGCGACCAGAACTGCATGCAATACTCCAAATGTGGCCTAACTGAAGTTTTACACAGCTGCGACATGACTTGTTAACTTTTATACTCAATGCCCCAACTGATGAAGGGAAGCCTACCATATGCCTTCTTTACCACATTCTCCACTTGTGTTGCCACTTTTAGGGAGCTATTGACTTACACCCCATGATTCCCCTCTATATCAATGCTCCTAAGGATCTTGCCATTTAATCTATATTTTTCTCTTACATTTGACCTCTCAAAATGCATCACCTCATACTTGTCTGGATTAAACTCCATCTGCCCGTTATCTGCCTAACTTTCCAAATGATCTACAACCTGCTGTATCCTTTGACAACCTTCCTCATTATTCATAACTCCACCAATTTTCATGTTGTCTGTGTACTGACCAATCAGACCAACTACATTTTCATCCAAATCATTTATATATATTACAAACAACAGAGGTCCTAGCACTGAACCTTGCAGGACACCACTGTCCCAGACCTCCAGTCAGAATAACATCCCTCCATAACTATCCTCTGTCTTCTATCAGGTCAATTTTGTATCCAACTTACCAACTTGCTGTGGATCCCATGTGACTTAATCTTTTGGACCAGCCTACCTAACGGACCTTGTAAAATGCTTTAGTGACAACCATGTAGACAACATTCACTGCCCTACCCTCATCAATCATCTTTGTCACTTCCTCAAATAGCTCAAATTTACGAGACACCATGCTGACTATCCCTAATATTTCCACTCTTTTCCAAATGCAATGTCACTTAGAATCTTAACCCAAAATTTCTTGAATGTTGATGTAAGGCTCACAAGCCTATAATTTCCTGGATTACTGTTGTTGCTCCTCTTAAACAAAGGAACAACATTGGCTATTGTCCAGTCTTCTGAAACCTGTGACTGAAGAGGATACAAAGATCTCTGTCAAGACCTCAGCAATCTTCATCTTTGCTTCCTTCAGAACCCTGGGATAGATCCTTTAAGGCCCTGGAGATTTATGCACCTTAATATTTTTCAAGATGCCACACACCTCCTCCTTCTTAGTATTGACATGCTCTGGTATATAAACATACCCCTCCCCAATATTGCCATCATTCCTATCCTTCTCCTTGGTGAATATTGAAACAAAATACTCATTGAGGATCTCACCCACTTCCTCTGGCTCCGTGCATAAATTCCCTCCTTTGTCCTTGAGTGGATCTACCTTTCTCACGACCCACTCAGTTTGAATGCCAGTCCCCATGATTCTTGGATGAGCTCTTCCAAATCCCCCTGCCCTGTAGCCCTCCGCAGTCTTACTCTACCTAAATAATATTCAACTCCTCCATTCCTCCCACCAAGTGTAATAAAATCTGCAGTATTCTTTTAGTGCTGTAGGCCATTCCTCCAGCCCCAAGCAGCCGTATATTTACAGGCTGTAACCTGTGTAACTTCAGCAATGGAATTTGATCTGAAAGCATAGAAACATGTCCTTGTATCAAGTTTAAAATTAACAGGACATAAACAGGTTTGGTGAAACTTGGCGCACTTACATCTACAATTCCTGTTAGGAACATCTACATATTGTTGCTAATAGTGGGTGGTCAACAGTATTGACATCTTTGCAGGAGCATTCCTTGACTTATTTCTGCTGTGGGGCTGTGCTCTTCTTCTGTACATTCTGTTAAAGCAACCTGTAATTCTCCAGAATTAGCATTCTTTTGCCTTGGCTGGAGATCACTTATATTTGTGAGGCTTTACTGTTCTATGGAGTTGGCACTGCTTCATAGCCATACTATTTTTAATTGGCTGTCTTTAAGCTAGTACTGTATAGTACTTGAGATAGTAGGAACTGCAGATGCTGGAGAATCTGAGATAACAAGGTGTAGAGCTGGATGAACACAGCAGGCCAAGCAGCATCAGAGGAGCAGGAAAGCTGACGTCTAGGCCCGAAACATCAGCTTTCCTGTTCCTCTGATGCTGCTGTGCCTGCTGTGTTCATCCAGCTCTACACCTT
>NC_063341.1:19266313-19294350 GCF_021869965.1 Rhincodon typus | reverse complement strand
AAGGTGTAGAGCTGGATGAACACAGCAGGCACAGCAGCATCAGAGGAACAGGAAAGCTGATGTTTCGGGCCTAGACGTCAGCTTTCCTGCTCCTCTGATGCTGCTTGGCCTGCTGTGTTCATTCAGCTCTACACTTGTTAACTCTATAGTACTTTACTGTTTTCAAGCCTTAAAATCTTTTTTATTTTGTAATACTGTATCTCTGTACTGCTTCCTACGTTTTGCCCACAATGTTAACAATCTTCTGTGGAACTCATTCATCAGATTGCTTTAAATTTGCTCATATCCAGCTTAGATAAATTTTGTGTCTTTCCAATTCAGCTGCTTGTGGTTTAAATTCCTTTTTTCGCCTTCTCATTACTCCTTGCAGCTGTGTCTCATGTTGGTAGTAGTGACGCTCATTGTGAAAGGGCTGCAATCTTATTTACACTCTCTAGCCTTCCCTTTTGATCTTTGTACTATTTCTCATAAAACTTCTTCCCATTTTCTCTTAGGAATTCTTAACTTTGCTGCCTGGAGCCTTCAGTTGCTTCTCCTAGAGTTTCTTTGCTAAGGCATCTGTATTTTCTAGACCTGACTGGATCTTCTCTGTTTTCCTAGCTACATGATACCCCCAAGTTTCTCATCAGCTTCTAAATGAAATCTTGCCTTTGGGCCTTTGGATTGCTGAGATTGCTTTTTTGGTCCTTTCAATTCTGCTGTTGTCTCTGTTGGGAGGCCAACCTTCTGTCCATTGCCTCTATCTACACTTCTCTCTGCCTCGGAAAGGCTGCCAAAAACATAAAAGATGTCTCCCACCCTGGTTATAATCTCTTCCAACCTCTTCTGTCAGGCAGAAGGTACAAAAGCTTAAACACACATACCAACAAGTTCAAGAACAGCTTCTTCTCTGCTGTTATTAGACTTTTGAATGGACCTCTCAAATTTCAAATCTAATGTTGATCTTGTTTTCTGTGCATGTTCTTTGCAGCTGTAACTTTGTATTCCTTGCTCGGTTCAATCACCCTATGATCTTGGTATGGTATGATCCGCCTGTACCGCATGCAAAACAAAACTTTTCACTTAACCATGTACATGAGATAATAATAAATCATTTTGGTGACTGACTGTTTGTGATTTCATTTGCTTAAAACGATTCTTTTATTCTAGGTCTTCAGTATTTCTTCTGCTCATGACGGAGGTCAGATCTGCACTGCTGCAACCACTGATGTGTATTTTTAGATGACTACTGCTAACACCTTGAGATATTTGCCACCTCTGCCTGGTATGTACTACTGAGTAAGGGTTGTTTAAGGTAGTTTTCCCCCAACAAACCTCCATTGTCTTTGCTTTCTCTTTGAACTATCTGGTGATCAGTGGTAGGTCGAAGATCTTTCTGCTGAAGCACAATGGAGGTCTGTTCAGTTGTCAGACCCTCTCCTTGCCTCTAATGTAGTATCCTGCATAAGTAAGAAATACCTTTGGTTTCTGCAACTGCAGGGAATGTCAGATTCCAATGTTTGTTTCTCTTGATATGCAAAGACTGCACAGAACTGCTTTGGTACCTATGTATATACGTAACAATAAAGTGTAGTTTTGCAATAAAAACAAATCAGTGGCAAAGGATACACCAGCATTGAGTATCTATGGAAGAAGTGCTGTTTTTAGATAACAGGAAGATTTATTACATGGTAGTAAAAGGTAAAACTGCATTGGGTCAGGAATAGTTACTAGGAATTAGGGAGCTGGTACAGATAAATAATCTCCCTCTGAATTCTACTGCAGAATTCCTTGACTCCACCTGTGTGTGTGACACCAACAGAATGGGAGTAGTCAAGCTGAGCTGAACATTAACTCCTTCTGAAACATTATCTTAAACAACACAATTATCAAACAAAATTTAAAGGCAACCCATTCAAGAACTTACTGATTCTGGTCATTAAAAGCTTGGGCAAAGAAATAGGTATTAGAAAAATTCTTAAAAGAGGAAAGCACTAGCATGACAATGAGGTTTCGGTCAGGAATCCCACAGCTTAAGACTTATGATATAATAGAAACGGAAATGACTTTGATCAGTCAGACTTGTTTCCCCAGAATAAAAAAGCGAGCTCCTGCTGTGGGGATGTGTAGCGATGGACGTTTTTGATTCAGAATGAGTCTCTGGAAAGGTCTGTGGTTCACAACTGTTTCACATTAAAACTGTGTCACAGTAGAATGTATGAACAAGTTTCTCAATCAAAAAGCTGTGCTTAGTCATGGCAATGGAGGTACATTTGAGAACTGCTCATAACTTTTTCCAGAACTAAAGATGTTGTAGTATGAAATTAGTCCCGAAGGACCGAACAAATCAAACTCCATGAAAATTTTAAAGGCCTTGATTTAAATTCGTGTCTGTTGTTTGTGTGGACTTATTTCATGTTGCTAAGAGGACAAAACAATATTTATGTTTTCCTTTTCTTGCAGTTCACCCTCCTTTCCTGGTCATATTGGATTCCCCAATTCCCCACCATAAGGTTTCAAACATTTGTCAAAAGCAAAACCAGACAAATGCAGTGACTTGGAGAGTATGGGGGAGAGAGGAGTCACGTAGGGGGTGGGCAACACAAGAAATGGTAGGTAGCACTTTTCCAAAACAGTATGAAAGACAAATACTTCCATATCTCTGTGGTTTGACATTTCACTGTTATGCAGATGATGCATTTGTCTCAATCCTGTTTCTTTCTATGCTGTGGCTCCTATTTATTGCCAGCATTTACCTTGGAGGCTGGGATTACCTTATAGGAAGTCTTATAATTTTGTAGTTTTGGGAACAGCTCAAATGATTTCAAATCTCCCTAGAAAATCACATTAAAATGTTACAATTGAAAATAGCTACAAGAAAAGCTCAGTTTGTATATATGTATTCACAATATATTCAAAGACTGAATTGCCAATAAACAAAATAGGTGACACCATAACCAAACAAAATCTGACGGTGCTGTTCTTGAGACAGTCACCACAGGAAGTATATTAGGTCATGGTGATCTTTAAAGAAGCGCTTGGGACCTCCAATAATTACCCCTCTGCCAAATGCCAGGGCTGACATTAAAAGTCAGCATTTGGCTATAAACTTGAACCAAGTGCCATTTGTTTGATGCTTTAGACATAAAAATATCTGACTTCAGTATTTATTTTTTGAAATTGCCTTTGAAGTTTTAGAAATAATCTAAAGAAATAACTGGGTAACACAGTGGCTCAGTGGTTATCACTGCTGCCTCACAGCGCCAGGAACCCAGGTTCAATTCCAGCCTTCAGTGGCTGTCAATGTGGAGTATGCACGTTCTCCCCATGTCTGCGTGGGTTTCGTCCAGGTACTCTGGTTTCCTCTCTCAGTCCAAAGTTGTGCAGTTTAGGTGGATTGGCCATGACAAATTGTCCCACAGTGTCCAGGAATGGGCAGGCTAGATGGGTTAGCCATGGTAAATGTGGGGTTATGGGCATAGGGTGGGGGCTGGATCTGGGTGCGATGCTCTTCAGAATATCAGTGCAGACTTGATGGGCTGAGTGGCCTCTTTCTGCACTATAGGGATTCTATGAGTCTAATTCAATGAAATAAATGTTCCTCCCCCTAAAACTTTGTGGTTAGGGTGTTTGGTATTTGAAAGTCCTGCCTATATATAACAGTTACAATTGACGTTCTTGCACATGATTTGCAGCGAGCTTTCCAGAACAGCTCATGAGTTCCCTTGAATTGCTGGTCAGTTTTAAAATTTGTTGTGTAGTTTGCAGCTGCTCATTTTGCCAGACCTGTGCTGGTAAATGCTTTTCTTTTCCTTCCTTAGTACATTAATGGGATGAAGGCATCGCTGCTAGGCAGCATTTATTGCCCATCCCGAATTGCCCAGAGGCCAGTTCGGAGTCAACCACATTGCTGTGGGCCTGGAGTCACATATAGGCCAGACCAGGAAAAGATGGCAGTTTCCTTCCCTAAAGGACATTAGTGAACCAGATGGGTTTTTCCTGACAATCGACAATGGATTCACAGTCATCATTAGAGTCTTAATTCCAGATATTTAATGAATTCAAATTCCACCATCTGCCATAGTGGGATTCAAACCCAGGTTCCCAGTACGTTATCTGGGTCTCTGGATTAACAGTCCAGCGATAATACCACTAGGCCACCCCTTACATTACAGTTTGCATTTTGATTCAATAGCAGATTATTTTTAAACAAAAGACAAACTTGCACTTTTTATTTTGGCTTGAACCTGTGATTTCCAATTTTTCTCTATATACATCACCGATTGCAAGTATACTTTGGTAGATATTTGACAGGTCTCAACATTCTCTTCAATTTTGCAAACCATCTTGGCCATATTATCGTGCACACCAAGAACTACAGTGACACATGGAATCGTGGTATGCTCCTGCCGAGTTGAAAATACAATAACGCAGACAACACGGAGGTTATAGACTCACTGCCTCTGGGTGGCAGTAATTCCCCTCAATTTATCTCTCCACCATAAATTATTCTGCACCCAGGGGATCCAAAATTTGCACAGAAGCCACTTTGAAGAGCCAAACAACATCTGATTTAGATTTTAAACAGCTTTGTGCAGAAGAAGAGAAAATTCAGCTGATCTGCAAACAATCCAAGTTTGAGATAGCTTAGGCTGTAACTAACCTAATTTACAATGCAGCATCATCAAGTAATACTATGGTTTCGCAATCAGTTTGGAATGCACATCAACTGAAATATGACAATTATGTTGTTTTTCTGATTCAAACATTGAGAGGAAGGATATATCATGTCACACTTTTCCCCAAACTCTGGAATTCCTCTCCTAAATCCCTCTTGTCTTTTTGCCTTTTCCTTGAAGACTTTCTGACCAAGTTTTTAGGAATCTATCCTGAAATCTGATTCTTTAGCTCAGCGTCAACATTTCATCAGCTAATGTTTCTGTAAAGTGACATTTTACAACATATATTAATTCACATTTTCGTTGTCATCATCATTTTTTAAAACATCCATCTTGCTGCTAGTCTAAATCACTGTAAGAGCTCACCCTGAAGGGGAAAAGAACTCATCAGAATGTGACTGACCTGTTTAAATGGCAACTTGGCAGTTAAAGGAACTAAATCACAGCCTGATGTGTCTATTCTTGAGCTCTATCTTACCTCAGATTGTTGTACTGTTTCACTGGTTTTGTTCTTGGCAGTTGAATGTGGTTCCAGTTGAAGGAGTCATGACAGAATCTCCAAGCAGTAGACTTTGTTTCTGGGGCTGACTGTCCATGTTTCTTTGTGGTCAGACATTGGAGATACCATAGATAATCTTACAACATCTGCATTTCACATTGATGATAGGCAAGTATTACCCACTCATGAATGTACGATATGGAGGGGGACAGAGGCTTAAGATACCAATGCCAACTCGAACAATGGAGGATCCTGCCAATTAAAAGCAGTGCCGTGTGCTCTCATGCAGTTGCCAGTTGACCATAATGGAAGTCAAGAAGTTACTAGACTGACAAAGAATACCAAGCAAACATTGCAGCTTGCCTGATGTTACTGGCATCTCAGTGGCAGCCTGGCATAAACTTGAGGCATAAAAATTTAGGGGAAATGTAACTAGAGGAAGTGGCAGTGATGCAGACCCTGTGTTGGAATTTGGTTAAATCTCTGATAACAGAGTGCCATCTATACTTGTCGCGATGTTAACCACAATAATGTTCCTCAGAAAAAATAATGTAAGCCAGCCTCAGTCTGTGTGTGGAAATGAGTGGAATGGTTGGCATTAGGAGCCCTCTCTTGCTGTAAGTTTAGCTGCCTAACACAATCCTACTGTGGACTCTTGTGTCTTCATTCAGGAAGAAAATAGGAATTAGCCATCCTGACTGCTTCAGAAAGCTTTTGTAAAATGGCAGAGCCAGTACTGAACACAAAATCTTTCAAACATTTAACTACTACAATGTGCAATTATAGAGCACTGTAAGAAAAGCAACATGGCTAATTACGATCCTTATTCTCCTCTCTATTGGGCCCTTGAATGGTATTTAAATTTGAATTGATGACAATATTTCAGACAATTCAGAAGTGCATTAATATAATACAGGAAGTGATATAAATGGAGCAACCAAAACTTAAATATCTGGTTACTTGAATCTTCAGCAGACTAGACACTGGCCAACAATGTTCCTTAATTTAATAAGTTATTTCTTGATGGCTAGGGGCTGTGTTTGTAGACTGTGATACACAGAGAAAGGACAACTGAAATTTAAAATGGACAGATGTGGAGATTGAAATTTAAACATTTCAGTCTACTCTAAGTTTCTTTCTTCACTTGAAAGATTAATTTGCTAGCAGAAACAGGGGCTTCAGAGCTTGATGGGAAACTGCAATAAGAGTGATACATCACAGTTTGCAAAGGTAAATTACAAGTGCAGTATTAACAGTAGTTCAGCTCTGGTCTGAAATTCACTCGATTATCCTTGTCCTACTGGAGCCATTTGTCAGAGTTCGATTGATGTGCATGAGTGTTGTTAAGGAGACATTGGAATTGTGAAGGTGACAAAACAGTGATCTGAGGAAAAGGAGGAGGGTTCCACAGAGAAGAATCAAATTGTTGAAAGACAAACAAAGATAAAATTGAGAAGACAGTGAGGAGAAGATTTTTGCAGAACCTAAGAGACTTTGTCCATTCATTAAATATTTCACCTAGGCTTCACTATATGCTGTTTCTAATCCAGTTCATCTTGTCTCCTTTTTAAATGCAAATTCATATCTACATGTAGTTTCAATGGCCAAAGTAAGAGAATTTCCTTGATTTAGTTTAAGTCATCATATCCTCAATACCTTTGGATGATCAGTGCAGATTATTTTGAGATGTATGTTTCTGGATTTAAATCTCTAGACACCGACTTAGTTGACTTGCTTCAATGTCTTCAAGATATCTTGGTAATTTTTGTCAGACAATTTTCTTTATTCCACTTTGGCTTCCAGCATTGTTGCAGCCATTTTAGGTACGTGTTTCATTCTTTTTAAAGATAATTTTAGTCTTTAAAGGTCTCAGGTATAAAATCAGATGATGGATATTGAAAACTGATTGTCCATATTTTGCTGTCATTGTAACATGTCAATGAAATATTTATAAAGTGTATTTACTGCTGTAAAGTAGAAAACAGGGCAGCCAATTTTATGCACAGTAACAAAATCAGCAAATGATGTTGACCTGACAATTTGCTTAATGAAGTTGGTTGAAGGAGTTAAATTAGGCTGGACACCGGGGAGAATTCTCTTGTTTATTGCTGTGAAACTATGCCATTGGAGCAGATGTAGGCCAATTGGCCCATCGAGTCTGCTCCACCATTCAATGAGATCATGGCTGATCAATAATCCTTAAATCCACTTTCCTATTGTTTCCCTTGACCTTTGATTCCCTTACAGATTAAAAATCTATCTATCTCAGCTTTGAATATATTTAATGACCTAGCTCAACAGCCCTCCGTGGTAAAGAATTTTGCAGATCCACTACCCTCTGAGAGAAGAAATTGTCCCTGATTTTTATCTTAAATGTGTAACCCCTTACATGTGTGATGCCCTGTGGTCCTAGACTCTCAAGAGGAAACAATGTTTTCACATCTACCATATCAAATCCCCTAAAAATCTTGTACATTTCGATACGGTCACAACTCATTCTTCTCAATTCCAATGAATACAAACCCAACCTACTCAATCTCTCCTCATAAGACAGTGCCTCCATGCCTAGTATTAGCCTAGTAAAACTTCTATGAACTTCCTCCAGTGTCAGTATATCTTTCCTTAGGTAAAGGGCCCAAACTGACTGCAGTATTCCTGCTGAGGTCTGACTAATGTCTTGTATAGTTTTAGCAAATGTCCCTACTTTAATACTTCATTTCCTTTGAAATAAAGGCCAACATTCCATCTGTCTTCCCTAATGCATCCGAATCTACATGCTACCGTTTTGTGATTCATTGATAAGGGCTTCCAAATCCCTCTATTCTTGAGCTTTCTGCAGTCTTTCTCCATTTAAATAATATACAGCTCCTCTATTCTTTCTGCCAAATTGTATAACCTTATGATTTCCCACATTTTATTCCATCTGCCAGGTTTTTGTCTATATCCCTCTCCGGACCATTTCCCATTTCCCCACTATAAACTCTCTGAGTCTGCCTGTAATTGACCCCCATTTGTTTTCACCAAACATTTCCTTCTTTATGGAACTATAAAAGCTTTTACAATCCATTGTCTTATTTTACTAGGTTGCATTCATATTCTATTCTTCCTTTCCTGATCAGTTCATTGGTCTACCTTTATTGTACTCTATAAAACTCCAAAACCTCAAAATTACTTCTTTTTCTGGTAACTTTACAGGCCTTTTCTTTAAATCTTATATAATCTTCCTTTGTTAGCAAAGGTTAACTGAGCTTTTTTCATTTATTTTGCACGGGAATGGATACTTGCTGTAAGTACTGTAATAGTTCTTTAAATTCTATCCATCACCAATGTACAGTCATTCCATTTAATGTATTTTCCGAATCAATTTGTGCCTTGCATCTTCAAAACTCCCTGATTAAAATTTGACATCCTTGCTTCAGAATGAATCACTTCACTTTCAAGTATAATGTAAACTTCAATCATATTGTGGCCATTCGTCCCTAAAGGTTCTTTTCCAACAAGATTGTTAATTAGCCCTGTCTTATTACATAATATTAGACCTCAAATATCCTGTTTGCTCCTCAACGTGTAGGAAGTTATTCTTAAAACGCTCCAGAAATTCAGCCTGCACAGTTTATAGTGGTCAATTAGTTTACCCAGTCTATAAGCAGTTTGAAGTTACCCATGATAACAGTGTTGCCCATGTTACGAACTTCTCTCATCCCCTGATTAATCAAGTCAAGTCACCATAGTCTTAAAAGATCATAGGGCTGCTCTGTCATTATGCTCCTCACTGCCATTACTATTTGGTAGCTATAAATAACTCCAATCAATTTTGCTGCCTCATGCTGGTTCTCAGTCCTACCCACACGAGACTCCACACATTGTTCTTTTGATCTGAGATCAGTACTTTAGTATAGTACTGATCTCATCCCTTGTTATCAATATAGGTCCATCACCTTGTCCTTTTGTCTGTCCTTTCTAAACATCAAGTATCCTTGAATATTCAGTTCCAGTCCTAGTCACCAAGCAGCTATGTCTTTGTAATAGCAATTAGATTATACCCACGTATCTCCATTCGATCATACCCATGTATCTCTATTTAATCAAACCCATGTATCTCTATTCCTGGCTTTAGACCATGCACCTTGTTGCAAATGCATTCAGGTAGAGTGCCTTTAACTTTGTCCTTTTGAAAATTTAAAATAGCCCTGTATGTGTACAATTAAATCAATTTTGATTAGGATCCTGTTTTGGCATTTATCCATAATTTATCAATTCAATATACATTTAAGTAGCAGATTATTGACGGTATTTTCTTTTTTCTTTGACTCATCATTCCAAATTCTAGTCCATTCCTGGTAAAGTAAAAGGTTTAACTTGATGTATACTCTTCAGATATAAATTAGGTCCATTTTATTATTTAGTCTTCCTCTTATTCCCATTTTGCAGATCCTCTTTATAAGTTGTTCTGCCATTAATTATCTGTCACTCTGTTAGACAATGTGACGTTAACAAGGTTGGTGGGTGCTCACATCATTAATATCCACTTCTCTGTTAGTGATGTTGTTCCGCTTAGAGCTGTTCTGCCTGAATTCACAGCTACTAAGCAAGCAGGTTAGGTTATCTAAATGGAAAAACACGATCCACTGAGAAATCCTAACAACTGAAAAGTTCTCCTCATCTCAAACCAGGCTACTTTCACATGCTGAAATATGAGTGTGATGGGAGGAATGATAATATATAATCAATTGGATCAAAGTAAAAAATGTTGGCATATGATATCTGCAACCAGTACTCTGTCAATTCATAGGTAACAGATGTAGATTCTGGTTTTGATAACGGGGAAGCACGTACTGTATAAAGGGAAAGCAAATTTCCAGACATAAAATTTACAATCGCTCAAGTAAATCTGCTCTGAATTGTAGTTCAAAAGCATTTCAGATGCAGACAAGATGTAACTGATCTGGAAGGGCAAGTAAAGTGTTCTATTTGTCCTGTCATCCTTCCTTATAATTAGCTTATGTATTTATGCCAACTGATGCAAAGGTTAACTATTTATTATAATCCTAGTTTAATGTCAGCTTCTGTTATCTGTAATTCTGCTAAAAGGATTGGATGGGATCACCAGTTTTACATCTGTCAGTTAATGAAAGATGTGAGTAAATGTGACTGAGATTACTGGATGTTTCCTAATGTTGTAGATTATAAAATATTGTGATGGCAGTATGATCATGTCTGAAATGTTACTGACTGTCTTTTCTGTTGATAGAAATATAAACAATAAATTACTTTCTAGTGTTTCAAAGCACATTTTAAGTCCAAAAGTTAATACTGATTGCAGAGATATACCATTTGCTACATTTATCCACCAGGTCTCTCCAGGTCAGAATGTCTCTAGGAAATAACTCACACAACAGCACGACTGCCCTGTGATAAAAGATGTTCATAGTTAGGTCGCCGTAAAACTGATACTTGAGTTGTACCTTAACTTTTTGATGCCCTTTTTTTGGTACTGAAAGGAGCCTAAACTGAACTGCCAAATAAAATTAACCAAAATACACATTCTTTTCAACTATATTTAATTTTCTATTTGTATTCTCTACCCAAAAGTGTTAAAACATAGAACTTCCTATCACAGGGTGAAGTTGATGTGAATAGCATAGATGCATTTCAAGAGAAGCTACACAAGCACGGGAGGGAGAAAAGAAAAGGCTCTGATGAAGAGGTTAGATACATAGAATTGCAGAAGACTTCACAAAGCATAAATAATGGTAGGGGCCAGTAAGGATGAATGGCATGATCCTGCGCAATAAATTTGTACCATAATTTTATTTATTATTGTTTATGGTTATATTCATAACAGGTTAAAAGCAGTGATGGCAAATTATTTTACTGCAAAATGTCAACAATTCTCACACAGTGTAGCAATGCAACAGTTACATCACGTGCATTTCTCTTCAGAATAACTTTGTGAAATCTTCCTGCTTAAGGAATTCAACGTAATCAGGTTGACAGTTCAGTCAGCGTCACACTGAGTGTGGTCTCTCCCAAGTCACCTTGACAGAGCCGAAAGAACTGGGCTTGGCTTCATTGTTCAATTGGCAGTAATATGTGACATTTCAGCGATGAGGCAATGTACTGTAGCCACAAACTGAGGCTTAGCATCTGATGGATTTTGTGTTCTTTAAGCTAAATAGCCAGGCCAGTTTTCAAGTCAGATGATCAGATGAGAAAGAAGGCTAAAATTTGAACTCAGTAGAGTCATTTTCAATAAATAATACAAAACATGTACCTGAAAATCTGGAAAAAAAACAGAAATTGCTGCTGAAACTCAGCAGGTCTGGCAGCAAGTGAAATTGAGGAGAAGGGTCACTGGACTCAAAAAACGTTGATTCTGTTTTCTCTCCTTAGATGCTGCCAGATCTGCTGAGTTTCTGCAGCAGCTTCTGTTCTTGTCTCAGTCATTTTTAACAATGCCCACCCAGCAGGAAGTGGAGAATTAGAACGGCCTGTGAAACTGACTTGAATCTTGCTACCATCTCCGGATTATAATTTTAACTTGCACTTCTGAGCAGGCCACAGGTATACCTGCCAGAAACCAGAACATGATTACATCACATACACTTTTAGGTGAAGCTAGAGGCAGAAAGGGCCCAGAAAGTGAATCATTCCATTTTTATTCTCATTTCCTGTTATGCCAGAAAGATCAAGAATGCTCCTCCAACTGCAACCAAGAAGTGGTGGGCTTCCTTCCAACTCCAACTTCAACAGGCCACAAGACCCACCCAACAACCTCCATTGCAATATAACTAAGTGCTCGGGACTGATCCTTCAGATCCCTGTCTCCCGTTACCCAACACCCCTTTCCTTCCAACCAGCTGCCTTTTGCTTCCTCCTAACAAACAGGAGTCTGTACTCAACTCACCACACTTCCATCACTTACCTACTAACAATCTCTATCAATCGGTATTCTGAGCTAAAGTTTTTAACTTCATCTCAATTCTGACACTTAGACATACATCTCACAATGGGGACATACTACCAATTATTCAACCATGACAGCCGCATCGTGCATCACACAATCCTAACTCTTTTTCATGAGAAGGTGATGTCCAACTGGAGAAACAGGAACTAACTGGCTGGGTTGCAACTTGTATTCTCATGGGAGTGGGTGACGATCACCATCATAGGCCATGGCCAGTAGTGGTGGTAAAACTATTGAAGATGACAGAATCCTCCTACCTATACTTCCTCCTCACATCCCACACCCCTTTCATTTAATAATCTATTTTGCTTTATACATTGCAGATGGTGTATGTAAAGTTTGTGGAGAACTAGTCTTTACCTATCAATGCATATTGTGTCTAGGATGCATAGGAATTATGTTACAAGATCAACTGATTATCTTAAATTGATTGTTCTTCCCACCACACAACTGAGAAACAATCATGTTTGAATTTTAGTGTCAGTGCAATGCTTGGTATGCAGACCGTAGGTCCTGAAATTAGCTGACCAAAAAAAAAAGGCAGCATGTTCCCTTGGTTGTCCCTACTAGGAAGGCTGCAGACCAGACTCAACCAGAATATACCTGCAAACCTCAAAACAGAATGTCTGCTTTTAAATGTAGTTGCCTGACTGCACAATACCTACTGAACAATTCAGAGTATGCTAAAGAGCTATACTAAACACCAACTTCAGGTAATCATCCAAGCTCCTTACTTGTCTCAATTACGCTTTTGAGAAGCAACATGCTGGAACCCTAGAAGGAAAATTTTCAATCCTTGCACCTCCTGTGGAACCTATAATTTCCCCACCACTTTCTCCATGTCAACTCTGATTCGTGAAGAGAATTGTGCCAATCTGCACAATTTTCTCCAGTTAGATACATTTTGTGACAGTTTGAAATTTGGACTTCTTCAATTTGTCTCGACTGGTGTGAGATAAAAAAAAATTAGTAACATGTTCCCCTTTTCATGAATATTTGATGTTACCTGATAGCCAGCTAGCCCCAACTGTTGTTGTGTATGCTGAGAAGGTATAGCTCAAGATGAGGTCTCTAGGCTAAGAGCTGCTCAGTTTTGTTTGACAAAGTCATCTGCAGTTACCCCCATTGGATTTCAGCAGCTTTCCATTGGCTTTGTAGCAGTCACCAGGTTAAGAATGTCATGGGAGAACTCGGAGGATAAAAAGGCACATAGCAAATCGAGTTTATGAGAAGGCACAAGACTTACTTGTTAATGTTTTGATGCAATATGGCATGCTTTGATTGATAAATTTGTTTTTTTTTGTGGTTTGCCTTTGTTTTTACATGGTGGTCAACAGTTTGTGATAGTCAATGAAGAGGGGAGGATCATGTGGAGACTGTTGGTCAATGAGGATTGGGATTTTGTTACTCAGTATCACAGCCTGTCGAGGTTTTCACAGACAACGTATTTAAACACTGCAGTTAAAATACAAACAAAAGAAAGGAGAACTTATAATAACTTTATTGGGAAACTGAACCAAATAATAGATACAGTACCTATTACTAATTAACTGTTCGAATACAGTAACATCCCATAAACACACCCCTTGGCAAAAAGGTAAATTCAGACACAGATTCTCACATGCAGTTCTCCAATCCAAGAGGAGAAAAACATTAAGCTAAAATTCAGAGAGAGTAGCAGCCATTCACTGAAGTTTCCAACTTGGTTGAGAATCCAACAGCTTTTGATGCTACTGAGAAACCAAAATCCAGAAATCCTGACCTGTGAGAGCTGGCCACACCCATTCAGGCTGCATTATTGAAAAAAGGCTAAGACCTCCCAAACTTGGCATCTCGACCTTACAACCTCTCCTCAAAAAGAACCTGAACAAAATAACATCTTAAAGCCACAGAATTGTCATACACTGCCTCCTAAGGAGCAGCCAGATTCCTGCTTGGTGAAGTTCATCACCACACTCCCTCCTACAAGCCGTTTCAGTGCCATCACACATACACACACGCACAAACACACACACACAGTTCCTTACTATGATTAGTAGAATTTCTGATTTAACACTTTCAATGTTGGCCCAGCTCCTGCTGAGTCTCTTTTTCTCTCTTTCCCTTGTCAAATAGCTTGACCTCCTCTCTTGCTTCCACTCACTGTCTGGGTCAGGTTGCAGGTCAAGGGCTAGAAACTTCAGCAAACGTGGCTGGGAGCTTGTGGTGTCTGCTGTATGAGGGAAGTCAACACCCACTACGCCACACCCTTCAGATGTCACTCAATTCAAGTAACATTACAAACCATCAAACACTTCACTAACTCAGCCAATAAGGGTCAATCCGCAACTAATGTCAGAGGGTTGACACTGCATTTGAACGGCACAGTTTGAGAGCGAGGTCTTTCTTGCTGCTGAGCAGATCATCAGTTATGTCAGCACATTAGCTGGGGAGCTGGGAGTGAAAACAGTACCACAAATCAGTGTTATATGCTGACTGAGGCCACAAGCTATCGACTCCGTGCAATTTCAGAGTATACATCCAGTGCCACTACAGACTGCCTATTCAGGGTGGGGTCTGGATTGGACATGCTAGAGGTGTGTGGCAGAGATGCCATCTCGGACCCAAAACAACACCTCCCTCCACCTAATGCTGAAAATACAGGTGGCAGCAAACAAAATTTGAATTGAAAAGTCAGTGGCAACATTAATAGAAGCATATGGGAGTGACATCCATTAGTAACATGGGGAAAGGAGAAATCCTATCTATTAGTGTACCCAGTGTGAAAATGTTGTCAATCTCGTAATCGAAGGGGTGCCTGTCTCAAGGACATTTCGTCTGATGAAAGAAAACAATCCAAATTTGTACTCCTGAATTAACATCCAGAATATTGTCTGTTAATTGGACCATGACTAAAAGTTTTGCTTGATATTGTGCAGTTTTTGTCAGAGAAATAAATGAATTAGATTGAGCCAAAGAAAGCTTTGTGAAGGGAGTGGGCTTGATAAACCATTTTCCATGCTTTGAAAACATCTTGAGTGTCTAGACACAAAAATACAAAGGATCTGCTTCAAGGTACTTGTCTGATTTGTGAAAAAGACTTGGAGATATATTACATAAGATTTTAAAATGATGAAAGAAACTGATAAAGCAGGCTGGATTATTTAAAGTACTGCAAATTCAAAACTCTAGTACAAGCATTAAGTTAAGAAACTTCAAACAAGGTACAAGATTAAAAGGATGTCTCACTTCAGCACAGTGGACTCCCCGCTAAAGCAGCTAATGGTCTGTGAATTGACACTCTCAAATAAAGACTAGATTCATATCTGGCCAGGTTAGGATGAAGAGTGAAGAGGAGGAATGCAGGTAAGGATGATTGGTTGCCATAGATGGGAATGTCTCTCATGCTGCTCCAATCAACTAAGGGTACTGTCAAAAAGACAGCCGATTAAGGGTTTTAAATATGACCTAAAATGCTGGCAATATGCATGATGTTTTGCTTGATTTTGTGCAGTTTTTGACAGGGGCATACATGAATTAAATTGAGCCAAACAAAGGCTTTGTGAAGGGAGTGGGCTTGATAAATTGTGTTCCACACATTACGCTTTTAATTAGCGATACAATCAGCAGACAGAGGAGAGTAAGGGAGGGAGGTGTTTCCACCACTATCATAGCTGATCACAGTATGAATGAATCAGAGATTCCACACAATCAGTCAAACAGACTCTGAGCAGTAAACCACAAACAACAGCAAAATTAAACCTATTAATTCTACAAACTTTCCGAAGTAAAGCAGCATCAGCTCCCACACAATGATATTTTTCCAAGAGTAATTTGGGAGCAGACCACCCTTTCTACGCTATTGAAGGTCTTTTGCAATTTTTAGAAGTTAAGTTTGGGAAGCTTTCCTAACTATTCCTGGTAATTCATGTCCCTCAAAAATCATTGGCTGGTGGGCAATCATCAGTAGGGTAAGATTTTTCTGCAAAGTGCTAAATATATTCAGCATGCTGCTGAGAAAGAGGATTCTGTGTGCCAGTTATTCGGTTTTCTAGATACTAATTTCTGTCCTGGTTGTGAGCTGGCAGTAACTGTGGACTGCTCAAATTGAGAAAGATGGCAAATAATATATTCAGGGCTGTGTTCTGCCGTTCAGTTCTAGAGACTGATCATCATTTTGAAGAGCAACTTGGAAAGGACAGACGGCATACAAGAACTGGGCAGGATGCCTACCCTCATGATTACACACATCAATCACACAATGACTGTTTTGACTCACAAACGAGTAGCATCACTGAATAGCACTTTTACAAATAAGCTTTTTTCAAGAAATATTCGCTGCCACAGTGTTTCCTTCAACTGATAAATCCGCATCACAGTACACTTCACAAAGTGAGGAGTCAAATGTGCAAATAAACTAATTGATGACTAAAATGGTTACAGAAATATTAAGGCACCCTCAGTGAGATCACGCATTCTGAAGCACAGACAGTTTCCAACATCACACTGAAATCAGTTTTGTGCCTGGCTTCACTTGTGGATGAACCGAGGGTAGGTCACTCAATCAATTGCAAATGATATACGTGTTGGGCACTTCATTCTCACTCAGGAACTGTCAATATCTCAGCAACACAGTGCATCATAAGTGCCTTTAGATGGTGTACTCCTGCGAATGGTACCATTCAACTGGCGAGACTTTGAAGCATTAACTTGGCAAAATCACATTTGAAAACAGTTGATCAAATGGATTGGTATCACTGCGTGATGTAGCACATACCCAATCGAACTATTCAGTCAGAAAACACAGTAACAAGGTCATTTAATCCAGTTCTAACTGGCGTTCCTGGGTTTTCAATTAAACCACATGGCAGAATGGTCACATGGAGCTGGAATCTTCTCAGTAAATGGGGAAACCCCTCAGCAGCAGGGAAATATACCTTTACATTTTTAAACAATTCTTTTTTAAACTGGGTCCTGTAAGTTTTTAAAAGGGGGATGACACCCTGACTGAGCCAAAGTCCAAGTTATTTGTACAGAAAAACCTAAAAGGAACAGCAAGAGCTCATCATTGTAGACTTGAAGATGGTTTGGGGTTTTACTTTCATGGTATGAGAACAGATTTGGCACTGGTCTGCCAACTGACACTGGCACCATTTATAAGGGTAAAATAATGCTCAATGTCCAAACAACATGATCACCAAGGAAAGATTCCAAGCTTCCAAACCTCTCAATAGCTCTTGGTCAGAATAGAAAATATTCATGAACAGCTGGGCATTCTGATTCTCTTCCTGCTTTCATGCTTCTTGTGCAGTATATTTGCTCTAATAAAAAAGAGGAATTTAATTAAAATCTTCAGTTGAGAACTCCAGATTTATTATCTTCCAGAATGTTAAGTACGTACATGCATTGCTCAGCTCACCAGCAATATGATAAGCTGTGTAAAAATATTGAACTCTACTCTGGGCCAAGAGTATAAAACATGATACTCCTGGTAAGAGCTGGCACCTTTTAGCATGAGGACAAAAATATTTATCCTCACTACTGTGCTCCTATTATGGCAGAGATGGTTCAATGTGACCGCTTACACAGGTTCAGCGCTGTACTGGGGAAATATTCAGTGCACAAAGAGCACCAGCTGCATTGGGCAGCAATGCCATCCACTATATCCACATTTTGTTCCTCTTGTTTTAAAGAATGTAACCTATGATTGGCAAAAGTCCACAGAAGATGCAGCGCAAGACTTCCTTCTCATCAACAACTTCCTCCATTACACCCTGCAGTACTTGGATTGTGGTCTGCTCTTATGATTTATGAGTGTTTGATTCATAAAAAAAGACTGAAGTCTTTCTATATTTACTTTGAAATCAATATTTTGGTATTCATAACTTGCATAATGAACATTGATTTCTGATCCATTACCTTTCAAATGATAGGGGCTTCACATAATCAGTTTGCTGGTTTTATAGTGTGCATTTGTGCATATATTACTGCATGTAAGTAGGCCTGGGGAAAACTATACAGCTTAATTTTTTTTTTAATCCATCTACAGCATGAGGGCATAGTTGCAAGGCAAGCATGTCTTGGTCATCACTAATTACCCTTGAGAAAGTAGTGATGAGCTGCTTTCTTGAGCTACTGCAGTCCATGTGGTGTAGATACATCCACAATACTGTTAGGTAGGGAGTTCTAGGTTTCAACCCAATGGGTGAGTGCAAACAGCAATACAGTTCCAAGTCAGGATGGTGCAGATACAATAGTCTGAATGGCCTCTTTGAGCACCATAACAATCTTACATACTGTGTGTGGCTTGAAGGGGAACTTATAGGTTTGCTGTACATATCCATCTCCTGCCTTGGTCCTTCTAAGTAGTAGAGATCATGGCTTTGGAAGGTGCTCTTGGTGGAACTTTGCTATATTGCTACAGTGCAACTTGTAAATGGTACACACTGTCACCATGACATGTTGGTTTTGGAGGATTGAATATTCATGCCGATAGCTGATCAACAGGCTACTTTGGCCTGGATGTTGTTGAGTTTCTTGAGTGTTCTTGGAGCTGCACATTTCCAGGCATGTGAATAGCATTCCATCACACTCTTAACTTTGTCCCTGTGGATGATAGAAACACTCTGAGATGAGATAAGTCATTTGCTGCATAATTTCTCGTCTCTGGTCTACTCTTACCTTTACATAACTGATCCAGTTAAGTTCTAGCTTCATGGCAACCTCCAGCATGACAAAGGTGGTGAATTGGTTGTTGGGTGTTATTATTGACTGCCAAAGGAAGATGGACCTTCTCTTGTTGGAATTTGTTATTGCCTGACACTTGTGTGGCATGAATGGTACTTACCACCCAAGGCTGAATGCTGTGGACATCAAAACAATGCATTCATATTGGTTCTAAAGTACCAATGTATAGTGTAAATATTTTAGAATTGACTGCAATGGTGGTGCTTGAAGGAGAACACTTTAAGAATCATTTAAAAATTTCAAGAGGTTTTGAAATAAGCCAAGGCAGCATTGTGGTTACATTAATGGGCTAATGATCCAAAGCCTGAGGCTACTGATTGAGAAAGATGAATTCAAATCACACCTCAGAAACTGAGGAACATATATTCACCTAATTAAGTAAAGTTAAAATAAAAAGACAGCATCAGTAATGGAAACCATGAAACTATAAGATTGTTGCAAAGACCCACCTGGTTCACTAATGAACCAAACTATTCAAGCCTGAGGAATAATAATAATGTTTGCTCAGTACCCTACCTATATGGGGTTGATGGAGCAGGAACAGAGATTGGTCTTCCCCACACACAAAGCAGAGAAACTGAAGCCAATGGCAATACCCTTCTTGTCACTCCATTATAGATTATCTGTCTTGGCATCGACTGTGAATTAGCCACCTTGGTGCATGCAGCTCAGGTACCCAGTCACCAAGTTTCTACGCTCTTACATTGATTAGGAGCAACAAAAACCTTTGTTCCATTGCAGTTGAGACTTGGGAATTCCATTGCCTCCATCTAGCAGCAGATGGTGCTGTAACTTTCTAAATGCAAAGCATTGTCCTATCAGGAGATTTGAGGCTCTCGGTCTCTATTTGGTTAGTTTTAATGAAATGATACCATGTTGATAATGTTTACTGCCAGCAGGTGGCACCCTGCCCTTATTGAACTGTTGCAGGGAGGCCATGGCTTAGATCCCATGATGCTTCTTGATTTGGTTATTCCATTTTCATTTTATTTCACCAGTTTTGTTACTGCCCTTTTATCTGTAGACTTTTGACATAAAAAGTGTCATCATCATTAATTCCACTTCAACTGGGTGAATGCCCAAAATATACATTGTTCGGTTTTTTACTTAAAAGAAGTCCCATCAACCAGTTTCAATAACTGATATATTTAACAAATGGTAGATCTCAACTATTGATCTTGTTTGCTCAGATGGCAGAGTCTTCTGGTAGGCGAGAAGGTATGAGCCAGGATTTGGTGCGGAGATTCCTGGAATATGTTGGGCTGGGGAGGGCCAACAGCCAAGAAATGACTAACCTCCTCAGCAACGTTCCTGTGTCACTGAAGTGTTTTCTTCTTTTCCTGCTGCATTTGTAATCTGTCCTTCCCTTCTGCTATTCTCTGCTGTAACCATTTACATGTCATCTGGGCCAATCTATTGTTGCTTTATTTGCAAGAAGGGAAAACCAGACAACTTGGAAATGGTGGATCAATGTTTGTTGGAACTATCATGCATGACTGAAAATTGACCTTCAGCTGTAATGTTTCTGTTTTAATCCTAAACAGGCTTTTCTTTCTTTAACATGCATGTCACCAAGCCATTCCTGCCTTCTACCCTTTGTTCTGTCCTCCACTCTCTGGTATTACAGATAAACGATTCTAATTGAGCAACTGGTAAGAGGGGGATCAGGAAGGTTCCTAGCTGTAAATCAGGTGGATCTATGAGGATTACTGCTAAGAAAAAGATGTTGAAAGGTTAGACATAAGAATGGGAACTCGGGAATTCCTTTAATAAACTCTCCACCTCTCTTTTGTTTAAGGTGGTCCTGAAAAGTTAATTCCTTTGGTTGCCCTGTGGTTCAGTTTAATATTTTGCTTGAAAACTCCTGCAAAGTGCCTTCAGATATTTTCCTGCATGGATGCCTTTGTATTAATTGAAGTTGTTGCATGAAGAAGATGGAAGATTGGAAGTAAACCTGTCAAATTAATAATTGCTGGTGGTTTTTGACCACCTCATCAAGGTGGCATGGTTGATACAATGTTTGGACAGCTACAAAACCCATTCAGCCATCATTACAGACTTGGTAAGACTGCTCAAATTCACTATGCAATAGACCCTCCCAAATGCATGCTAACATTTTTCTGCATTACAACCAGGTGAGGAGGAGTCAAAAGACCATTCAGCTTGTCAAGCCTGCTTCACAATAGGATCATGCCTGATGTGCACTTTCCAACCCTTTCTCTGTAGCCCTTGATTCCCCTACTGATCAAGAATCTACCTGTTTCAGCCTTAAACGCCCAAAGCTTCCCGTGGCAAGGAGTTCCAGAGACTCTCAACCCTCAGAGAAGAAATTCCTCCTCATTTCAGTCTTAACTTGGTGTCCCTTTATTCTCAGACTATGCCCTCTGGTTCTAAACTCTCCTATTAGGGGAAACATCCTCTCAGTATTTATGCTGTCGAGCCCTTCAAGAACCCTAAATGTTTCAATGTGATCACTTCTCATTCTTTTAAACTCTTCCGGGTACAGTTCTGTTTAACCTTTGTTCATAAGACAATGTCTCCACTCCAGAGATCATACTAAAGAAACTCCTATGAACTACCTCCGAATGGAATAATATCTTCTCTTAAATAAGAGGACCAAAACTGCTCACTGTATCTCAGATGTGGTCTCACCAGCACCTTGTACAGTTGCGGTAAGAATTCCCTACTCTTATACTTCAACATCCTCGAAATAAGGGCCGATAGTCCATGAGCTTTCTTGGTTACCTGCTGCACATTTGTGTAGCTTTGTGTTTAGTGTACAAGTACCCCCAATTCCCTTTGGTATGGCTGGCCTTTTTATAAACCCCTCTCATTTAGTCACAACAAGTTTCTTTTTAGCACATAACTGTCAAATTTCAATAGGTAACAGAACCAGTGCAGGCAAGATGGGCTGAATAGACTCCTTCAGTGCCATAACAATTGTCTGAATCTGTGAATTATGCATAGCCATCGAGACCAAAAAATGAAGGAGCACCAATTCCAAGTTTTCTTTGAATGAAAGAGAGTCGATTCTTATTACATACTAACCTGAAAAGAATTAAATGCAACAACAGACACAATAAAAATGTACATATTGAGCTTCTGAACAAAGAAGGGAGTTGGCACCTATACTCAGACAGGAAGGGAAAGGAAAATGCAGTTACAGACCTTAAGAGTCGCTTAGATTGAGTGAATGATAAGACCTGAGTCCGACTGTTTAGTTGTTATCCTCTTCCTTCAGCAGTGGCTAAGTTAGCAAACCCTGCAATTTCAGAGAATGATGATATTTCCAAATTGCTTTTTCACATGTGCTGGTTTCTGAGCAGAAAGAGGAAGAGAGAGAGAGAGGAGAGCTTCCAGTATCATTGCTATTGGTGGCTAATGTTGCGTTCTCTGTCTTTTATTCTCAAAGGCTGCTGTTGATATACTTTTCGTTTGTGGATTCTGATGTCTATCTTTGTTTCATTTCAAGCTGGATAATTGTTGACAACCTTTCATCTCTCAACATGTGGAGGTAACAAGGCAGTCTGAGGAAAACAAGAGATGCAAATTTATTCACCAACACCATCACTCCACCACTGACCCAATCACTGAGTTTCAGTGTTTCTCCATTAAAATGGTGAATCATAGAATCCCTACAGTGTGGAAGCAGGCCATTCGGCCCATCGAGTCCACATTGACCCTCCGAAAAGCATCCCACCCAGATCCAGCACCCCACCCTATCCCTGTAACCCTGCACTTTCCTATGGCTAAACCACCTTACTCATCCATCCCTGGACACTATGGGCCAATTTAGCATGACCAACGGGTGGCACGGTGGCTCAGTGGTTAGCACTGCTGCCTGACAGTGCCAGGAACCCGGGTTCAATTCCACCCTTGGGCGGTTGTCTGTGTGGAGTTTGCACATTCTCCCTGTGTCTGCGTGGGTTTCCTCTGAGTGCTCCGGTTTCCTCCCACAGTCCAAAGATGTGCAGGCTAGGTGGATTGGCCATGCTAAATTGCCCACAGTGTTCAGGGATGTGTAGCTTAGGTGGGTTATAGGGGGATGGGTCTGGGTGGGATGCTCCAAGAGTCGGTGTGGACTTGTTGGGCCGAAGGGATTCTATGTGTTCAATCCACCTAACCTGCACATCTTTGGACTGTGGGAGGAAACCCACACAGACACAGGGAGAATGTGCAAACTCCACACAGATAGTCACCTGAGGCGAGAATTGAACCCACGTCCCTGCTGCTGTGAGGCAGTGGTGCTAACCACTGAGCCACCGAATCCAAAGTGGCAGTTCACATATTGCATGAGAGTTGTGTGGGCTTATCAAGTGATTACAGCAGCCATTTTAGGTCAACAATGTCCACTTTAAAACTGGTTTTAGTTCATGAAAGTGTCCAGTATTAAAGTCAGGTGATGAAAGTTGAATATTGATAGTTCATTTTCACTATGATTGGAACACGTCCAGCAATTGTAGTTTAGGAAAGCTAAAAAGCAAAGAAGTGTATGCTTGGCAATGTGCTTGGGGTAGGAGAATGAATAGGAGATAACATACTCTTCTCACAACAGTTGGGATAAGGGTTAAATCTAGTCCTGACCAAAAAGATGAAAGTGTCTTCCTGCTGCCTCAAAGATCCGAATTAAATTAACCTTGGCAGCCTCAATTCCATTGATGTAGATCTACAGTGCTGAATTTTTGGACATTATGGTTTTTGGCATCAAATCATTTCAGGAGTCTGTAACAAATGCAGAATTGATAAAGGAAAAGTGGTCAAGAAACTGAAAGGATTAGATGCCCACAGAAGCCCATTGAGACACTGTGTAGGATTATTAGTAAAAAGACAGGGGGTGACAACAAAGCTTTAGCTAAAATTACTATGAAATCCAGGGTACAGCGGTCTATGTAATCCCAATTGTTACGAGGGATTCAGAGTCAAATCTCGGAATTTTGGGCTTTGGAAGAGGCAGAAGAAATGGTTTTCAAATGGTTAGATTGTGTCTCATGAATCCATTGGAATTCATTGAGGTCATCATTAAATGAACGAATATAAGATGTGGCTCTCTGAATTAGGGTTGCCAGAATTGAGCATATTTGGGATGTGATGATGACAGCCAAGTAACTTACCCCATAAAAAAAATATATACTTCCTACATTTGGAATTTCTGAAGAAGATAAATGGATATTGAACTAATATTGAAATCAGAACACATGTGCAGGCTTTGGCTTGTGAGAATTAATGGACATTTTCTATGCTAGTTATAGATAAGAAATTCTTGTTCAAAATTTCACATCACTACATGGCAATGCGCTCTGCTGATAGTTACAAATGTAAGATCGTCATCACTGTATCCAGGAAGGTATTCAGGAGAAACATTTTCACTTGGAGGCTGGTTATAATAGAGTCAGAGTCATACAGCATGGAAACAGAACCTTCGGTCCAATCAGTCCATGCCAAACATAATCCCAACATAAACTAGTCCCACCTGCCTACTGTTGGCCCATATCCCTCCAAACCTTTCCTATTCATGTGCTTATCCAAATGTCTTTTAAACATTGTACCCACATCCACCAATTCCTCAGGAAGTTCAATCCACACATTAACCACCCTCTGTAAAAAAATTGCCCCCACGTCTTTCTTAAATCTCTCTCCTCTCGCCTTAAAAATGTGTCCCCTTGTCTTGAAATTCCTCATCCTAGGGAAAAGACAACTACCATTAACTCTATCCATACATTTTTGTGGAATTTGCTATCACAAAGAGCAGTTGAGATGAATAGCATAGATACTGAGGGAGGAAGGACTATGCTGATAGGATTAGCTAGGAGAGAGAGTGGAGACAACTGCAGAGATACACACTGGCACAGACCATTTGGGCTGAATGGCCTGCATCTGCACTGTAACATGATCTGAATTCAGAAGATGAGCTAACGTGTGGCAGATGACATTAAAATGTATAAAAATGCAACATGCATTATTAGCAGAAGAAACATGAACCGGATGCAAGGTGGAGAAGGGACAGGGTTTGCAGGGCAAAGTCATCATATTTTGTACACAGTACTAGAATATGCGATGCATAAATTATTTATATGTTGACAAAGTCCTGATCGAACTGTAACAGTGAGGGGGCACAGGACTAAACTGCCCACAATAGGAGCACATGAAAAATACTTTCCATTGGAATGTCGCACATTGCCAAAAGCATAACCCACCTGCTGTCTCGTAATGTGGAAGTGGCTGGTACAGAACTAGAAAATGTCAGCATAGAAAAGGAATTCACTGCAACCAGACAACATCCATGGCAGTAGGGAACCACTGGAGCCAAGTATAAGGTTGGTAGATGTTAGGGTGGATTATTCAGACTCTGCTTGGTAACCCCAACATTTGCAACCTTCAGAAAGAAAAACTAAACTTTCATCACCACAGGGTCATCACAAAAAATATCTATAATTCTGCTTCAACTAACTCACATTGGGGGATTTTGATTCTAATTACTCATGCACATCAATCACTCCTGGGCCAATAGTGAAACGAGCCAAAAGAAAAACACAATAATTGAGGGCTGTAACATTAGTGCAGTCCAGTTGATGTTGATATAGCACAAAGTATTAGCTACGCAATACTGATAAGATGAGATGAAACAAGATGGATTGAGATTGAGTGACGCATTAACACTGACAGAGGCTACTTTGTTTAAACAGTCTAATTTTGTACTGTGTTTCTATGTAATTCTATGTATTCTGGGTGTCTATATGATTTAAGAAATGCAAACACATGGATCCCAATGCAGATTAAACAGCTATCTTTGGATCAGTTCATTAAAAAAAATCATTGCAATACATTGCAGGATTGTTCCAGGACATTAACAATGACCCTGAGATCTCATGCATGTGAATTCATTCCAGTCTAATTTTATAAATATGTGGTCTGTGTTTTAAGGCATAAGGCTCCACTGATACAGAACGAGAGCCTGTGTTAGATTACAAAGGAAATCTTCCCATGCGATTTCTACTAAGAGCAGTTTAGTGTAGCATCCTCTCACCATCACAGTACTTTGATGATAAATAAATTATTTTTGCATCTTGTATACTGGGTATGAACTAGTACATCCAATGTGCTGAGTTATATATGGAAATCTATGGACAACAATGAAGAAGGAATTTAAAATTAGGGCAATCACATGACTGTCACTAATAATGTAACCACTAACTGGAGAAAAACTCAATAAAACAATTTCATTCTGATCAAAGGAAGATTGCACGGGAGAATTAATGCAATCCTACAAATTACCAAACCATAAAGGACACAAATAATATGTCATTATCGATATTGTGTCCAGACTGCTGCCAGATGTCTAAGACTTAATTGCAACACTTGAATACATAATGCATGATATACCAAATTGTCATAAATTTATAGTTCATGAATAAAGACATCTAAAAACGGAAAAAGGGAACTGTTACATGAAAGGTGGGGTCCAAATAAAAAACATATTTTCATAAAATGTCATTCATCTATTTTGAACTCTGTCCACTCCCACCAGCATCACCCCACTGGTGTAGTTTCCTGCAATGGTCTCAGACCAACAGTTTCAACATTTACAAATTTTACAGTTTCACAAATTTAGCCCATCTCATCAACATTGTCTGCAATATCTGCAATCAATGCAAATATTTGCAATGCCTGTACACCCACACTGATAAACTGTGTTTTACTGCCTGATGGCAGCTAAACCAATTTTTTAAAAACATCTGCAGTTATGTATTTCCTGAACAATAGTTATTTCAGACATATGTAGTAATGGATAGAAGGCTCCCACAAGCACATTTTCTAATCATGAATACCGTAAGGTGCCTAAGGTAACATAAAGACCCAATTATGATAAATGTTTGCAGAATCACTTATTACATAGAGGGAGGGTATTACATCCATACTGAGCTCATCAGCACTCTGAATGAACTATTTCCATAGTTCCATTCTCCTGCCTTCTCCCCATAACCCTACACATTCTTCCTTTTCAGATCGCAGTTTACTTCTCTTTTCAATGCTCCAGCACACACTCAGGCAGAGCATTCCAGGCCTTAACTGTGTGAAAATTAGAAATGCTCAAACCAATTATTTTAATTCTGTGCCCTTTCATTGTTGATCCTCTAATGTATGAGAACAGTTTCTCCCTATCCACTCTGTCGAAATCCCTCATGATTTTGAATACCTTAAGTTCTAGTGGACCTTGGTCACCTTCCAATTCCAATACTTGTCAGGAATATCCCTTTTATTATAACATATAATTGGAATTTAATTGTACCTTTCTCAACAACATTATTCTTAACTATCCTAGGAAAGTGGCTTTTCACTGTATTAATTCTACATTAACCAATATTAACGGTTCAGGTATTCGATCACAATGCCATTTGCCACTTCAATGATTTCAGCTGTTAACATGAGTGGACTCACCATCAGTAATCCAGAAGCTGCTCCTTTGTATACATTACATTCCAGATCATTGCACTAAAGTGAGTTTAAAGCAAAATAAGGAAGAACAAATTAATTCACATAATTTCAAAACTTCAGTGTCTCAAAGCATTTCATTGCCAACTTTCTGAGTTGTAAGCAATGTGGTAATGTAATTTGGCAATTATAATGCATACCACAGTTTAATAACTCCTCTTGCCCATATGAAGTTGATTGCAAGAGATAAAACTTGGATTTTAAATGTGACAACCCTCTGGAGATAAGGAACTTGCTCTATATATTCCACTTGTTTTAAATCAGCAGTCCTCAATGTTTCAAGCTGTGGTCATTCCTCCTTTTACTTTGCATTACTGGTTTTGGAAGAGCATTATCACATCACTTTCAGGTTTCCAATTACATTCACACCCAGGCCCAAGATGAATCACCAATAGTCTGTTAAGACCAAGCAGTTGGTTGGAGCTAGCTCTTTCTACATATTTGCCATTAGAATAATTGAATCATAGACTTTTAAAGTACAGAAGGAAGCCATTCGGGCCATCATGTCTGTACCAGCTCCAAAAAAGCCACCCAGCAAATCCCATTCTCCAACCCTATCTCCATAGTCCTTTAAATTCACCACTTTCAAATATATATCCAGTTTTCTTTTAAAACTTCCCATGGAATCTGTCTCCAGCACTCTCCCAGGCAGCAAATTCCAAATCCTAATACCTCTCTGAATGAGATAACAAAGTGT
>NC_063341.1:19249723-19265913 GCF_021869965.1 Rhincodon typus | reverse complement strand
GTTCATCCACCTCCACACTTTGTTATCTCAGATTCTCCAGCATCAACAGTTCCTACTACCTCTCTGAAGGAAGAAGTTTAACCTCATCTCACTACTAGCTTTCTCGAAGACAATCTTGAAATAGTGACTCCTAGTTTCTGACATACCAACTTGTGGAAATAGAATATTCTTCCTTACCCTGTCAGAATTGTTTGTAATTTTGAACACCTCAATAAGATCACCTCTCAATTTTCTCTGCTCCAAGGACAATAAGTCCAATTTCTCCAATCTTTCCTTCTATCTAAAATCCCTCATTCCTTCTATCATTCTAGTATATCTCCTTTGCACTCTCTCCAGGGCTTTAACATCCTTCTGTCAATAAAATGCCCAGAACTGAACACAATACTCCAGATGTGGTCTGACCAATAATTTGTAGTGGTGTATCGTCACTTCTTTGCTATTATATTCTATACCTCTAGTTATAAATACAAGGATCCTATGAGGCTTCTTAACAACTGTTTGAACTTGCCTGGCCACCTTTGAAAAATCATGCACTTGAACCCTGAGGTTACTTTGCTCCTGTATTTCCCTCAAAGTTGTATGATTGAGCCTGTATTGTCATATAATTTATGTCAACAATTTGGATGACAATATAGGAGGAATGTTTGGTAAGTTTGTGGATGACAGCGAAATTGGTTTATAGTAGAGTGGACTGTAAAGAAGGTTATCAAAGAGTACAATGAGATCTTGATCAGATAGGCCAATGGACCAACAAATGGCAGATAGAGTTTAATTCAGATTAACGTGAGGTGTTGCATTTTGGTAAGGTAAACCAGGGCAGGACTTACACAGTCAATGGTAGGTCCCTGGGAAATGTTGCCGCACAAAGAGGCCTAGGGGTGCAGGTGCATAGTTCCTTGAAAGTGGCATTACAGGTAGACAGGGCAGTGAAGAAGGTGTTTGGCATGCTTGCCTTCATTGGTCAGAGCATTGAGTATAGGAATTGGGACGTCATGTTGTAGCTGTACAACATTACATTAGTGAGGCCACTTTTCGGTCATTATGTACAATTCTGGTCAGCAAGCAAGTCAACAACCTCATCCACAACCTACGCTACAGATCTTTGCCAAAAATTTAAATGAAACCTCAGTCTCCATCAGGACTTATGCTAATCTGCTTCCTCTCCACTTAAAGATTTCATGACATCATCAGACTAGGCGGAGTTTAATGCTGTTCAATATTAACTCTTTCAGAATTATTACCTTGTACAGCACCATAATTTATGAGATCAGAGTGAGATACAGAATGCAAGAATTCTTTAACAATTCAGTTTCTGTTCTTAACTATCTAACCCTGCACTTACTGGCCCAGATTGTCCAGTCTCCAGATTGTCAGAGATCAGGTATTTGCTGGGACCTTGTAGAGGTCCCTAAACACTGACATCTGTGAGAATTGCCTAGGTCATTACCAAGTGAGTGTAGGACAGATTGATCCTGAGTCTAACCCTCAAGTAACAGCAGCACTGGCCCTCCAAATACTTACGCTGACCTGCTAACTCCCTCCTGACCCTCCCCATTCATCATTCACACTGCACATTTATACTTACTATACAACAGCAAATGCTGAAAAAACGGGGGACTATGTTGTTCCTTACCAATTGCCTTTGCTGGTCGCTGGATTTCAACACGAGGTGGGTTCTTCAGAAGCTAGACCCTTTTAAACCAGGTAGCCAGGTAAGTGCAGAGTTTTCCTGACCATCATTGTCAGCTGCAGAGGTTCTGATGTAGATCAGAAGATTTCAACCATTATATCCTCCCAATTATAAATATGCTTTTGATAAAAAATATCCACAGAGCAGAACCAACAGGAACAGTGAACAGTGCTAATTCACATTTTATGAAAGACAGGGCTAGTGTAATACACAGGTGAATCCTACTCAAGCCCACTATTTCCAGAGTCATCACAAAAGCTAAAGATTTTATAGAGTATACAAAGTTCCTCAATTTGCCTGACTTCCATAAGAACACAGGAACTAGAAGCAAGAGTAGGCAATTCAGCTACTTGAGCCAGCTTTGTCATTTAATACAATCAGGGCTAAACCCCTTCAGATGTAAGTTGATAGAAACCACAGACTGAGTTTCTGTACTGAACAAGAATTCCTATTCAGTTATTGACAAAACATTATAAATCATCAGCATTTTAACACTTAATTAAAATTCTAATCCCATTAGAATCTCATTCTTACACACTAACATAGTGAAACAGACAGGGTAAAATAGGTTGTTGGGCAGAGGGGAAGGTTGAGATGATCTTCATGACTCTGCTGCTGGTCAGCACATTGCTTCAGTCATTTTTCTCCAAAAGCCTCCACTAGTTGCTAAGAGACACAAGGTGAAGAGTTCACTCAACAAAATGTCTCTGACTTATCAATTGCAAGTCACAATTTACAACAACTGTTGCAGCAAAGGTAAACTGGTTATTTTCCTGCTTAAAATTAGTTTTGACTGCAGAGAACAGAGACACTACTCCTAAGTTAGGAGAGACTTGAAGTTTTCTCCCTCTCTGTAACTTGTTCCCAGCTCCAAGCTGCTCATTTACCTGATTAACAATGGCACAGCTGTTGACAGGCAGAACAAAAGGTCTCTATCATTATGGACTGGTCACCAGTCCATAGACTAATCAACCTCTTGTTGTTAACCAGTGATGCATCTCTGCACCCCCTTAGCTCTAAATTATCTGCAACTCAAACTTCAATTACTGCTTTTCAAGCAAACAGTTGTTTACATGACGCTGAGCATAGGTGTCAAGTTACTTGCTTTTCAAACGTACAGCTGCCTTTAAAACACTTCTTATGTAATACTATTCTGTGTCATTTCTGTCTACAGTTTTCAGAAAACATAAAAAGAGACAGTTCTCACAATTGAAAATGTATTCAAAGTTTTGACATTTTCCATTTTCACTTCAGCCAGAAACGTCACCTAAAGGGTTCAAAACCTGTTCTGGATCAGATAATTGACTTTCATTTCCATTCAGAAATGGGGCTCCCAAAACAAGCAAGCTACCATCATATACAAACAAACCACACTTGTCATGCCAAAACCCAACACTAATTAAATTCCACAACATCACAAATTGTTCCTCACCATTACATAATCAAACTGCCATGATCACCCACTATACAGTGTTCCTTCACCATAACCAAACTTGTCTTGATATCCAAATTGCCCCTTATGCTCCAGGTAGCAAAACTCCCTCCGTGTTACCCACATTTGTCATAATCCAAACTTCCCCAATCTACAGAACTAAACTGTCTTCATCACATGACCCACACCCATTTGGCCTATCAACAATTGACTAAACTGCATTTAGCAAAATAGAACTGAAACATACTTGCAATTCACAACCTGATTGACATTGGCTTGTTACTTCATTAACAAACCTTTCAGTTATGTGTGATGGATTTGAATTTTCGATTATCTTTAGCTAACGAAACTATTCTTGCACCTTGACAAGTAGTTGGTAGGTAATAGTACACCACATTTTACTTCAATCTCATTTCAAATCATAAAATTAATTTTTCAAAGAAATAGACAGTGAACCAGGAAACAGTGATAAAGCAAAGCAAATACTTAAATAGAAATTTCATTTTCTCATGGGAAAACTAAAAAGTTGTGAATTGGAAAGCTATTTGAACCAATTTTACATGCACATATGCCATTCTTTTTCTGCTTGCAAGCAGAGAAAGTTAATTAAAATGTAAATAATTCCTGGTGATGTCTCAATTTTTGATATGACTACACACAAAGGCTTATTGTCTGCTTGGAGAAATGCAATTGCAAAGCTGACGTTATGGACGTATGACCTCTCCCTATCTTGCAAGTTGCTTTCATTTTAGTTTGTGGTAACCATTGAACGAGTCACTTGAAACATGTTGTTATAAGTATTAAGCTGAGATTGTGTGAATTTTCAGAGCTGAAAGAGAAGTTGGTCCCGAATTTAAAAAGGAACAAAGAATTAAAAACTGCAGTCTGCAACTTTGAAGTACTGCTGAGTTAGAATGGTTGTGAATTTTCTATTCCCTCCTGTGTAAATGTATAAGACAGGATTGGAATTTGTTTCATTCTCAGTGGGAAAACTATAACATGACTACGGGATTCAATAAACAAATCGAGCAAGAGTAATAACCATGTTACCATTGTTGGGGAAGTGTGCTATAAACTGCATTGCACCCTACACCTCATTGAGAAGCAGAGAGCTCTGAAGAAATTTTGAAAGCTTTGAAGCCATACTTTGAAGACAGAGGTCAAAAGGGAGACGGAGATTGATCAGTATATGATGGCAGTGACATCCTGAGAGTTTGAACAACAGATAAATGTTCTCATTAGAGTTAGGATTGTTTTGGGCATAACAGATCTGCCCAATTTATTACTCAGGTTTGTTGGTCCTTAGTTTATACTATTGAGGCTAAGGGCAGAGTTCCAGTACAATCTCCCATCTGGATCTTCTCCCACATTTCCTATTTCAGTGTTGCAGAGCAACTTTTTTTTTAACTGTGGAAGGATATAACTGAAATTTTCAAGTTTGCGCAAGTCTCAGACACATCCTATATTACATTTACATGAGTGGCAATGCAAGTGTTCACTGAAAAAACAAACTAAGATCAAAGGTTTTGCCCAGAGGATTGATTAACCTGGCTGAAGTGAAATCGACAATTCTCAGGCAAGGTAAGAAATGTTATGACATGGAGACAAAAGTAAGGGCTGTTTCCAGCATTTCCTGCCCCTTTTTTTGCCGAGTCGCAGCATCTGCAATATTTTGCCTTTGTCTTACTGTCAGTCAATTGTTATTTACAAACAAAAGTGACAAAAAAAATTAACGAGGATATTCATGCAGACTAAAACTGGAGAGATGAGCCAGAAAGTGCATTGATTTGATCCAGGTATCCAACCTGCCACAGCCCATTAGTGACTGACTGGCCATTGGCTATGCATCTGGTGCTCTGCTGACCTTCAGACTTGGAAGCGGAGGCAGAATTCCTGCATCCATGGAAATGCTGATCTCCTTGCCCTGGAATTTCCCAACATTGACATTCGGAAATACAGGTACAATTTTAACTTTAGAGGCGCAGAGTGGTGTAATAAACAAAAAAAAAAGAGAAACCAGCTAAAGGTGCAGAGTGCAGGGTACCATTTCAAAGAATTTTGCAGATATGTAGTTCTCTGCATGACACATTGAAAGTATTGCCTTGAGATAGCTGATCTTTGGAATCAACAAATTGCATTTATCGTGCATTTTCAATATAGAAGTGAAACAATGAAGTAACAGGGTTGAGATCCTAACCCATACAAGAATACAGTTGGGTCGAGTAGCCCAGAGCTTGGTCAACCAGTTGTGTTTTGAGAATGTTTATGAAAGGATGAGGATCAAAGGAAGAATGCTGAACAGGTAAAGATCCTTTAGTCCCACTCAATTACCCACCACAATACATATACTCTCTACAACAATAACTATTCACCACCTCCAACCACCTTCACTGCTCCCAAAATCATGTGATCACCTATGGGAGAGGTGGAAGAACCAATCAAAAAATCTTAAATCAATTTTGGGGGACAAAATTCTGTAACGTTTCCCTCTGCATCCCCATGCTTCCCAAACCCTCAGAGCACCCAGTGCAATCTAAGCCAGTCTGTGTGATAAGTTTGGCTCTGCGGTGATTTCCAACCAGAAGCTTGAAGGAATAAGGTGCGGCTAAAGGATTTCAGAAACTAAAGACCATGGAATACAGTCTTAGGTAACCATATTTCTACCATGAAGAAATAGGGGATAAGAAGGTAAGCTTAACAAATGGACAGGGTCAGAGAAATGGTTACTGCAGAGTGGGACATGAGGTTGGTAAGACAAGGGAGATGAGTCAATGGGTGAACTTGCAGACAAAGAAATTAATTAGAAATTTAACGTCTGGGATGCTGGGAGAAAATGTAGGCCAACAAAAGACCAGACTGAAGGATGTGCAAAAGTTAGTATAGGACAGAACAATAGGCATAGGTGGGCTTTGAATGAGTTTCAGTCATGATTCCACAATTATGATTTACAAATATAGCAAACATGCATTGTAACAACAGGCCCTTAAAGGTTTGAGCTTGTTTCCTGTATGTACATCCAATAACACTAATTACAGCACAGCAACTAAAAATGTGATATTATCTCCTAAAATCCAAAATTTAACACTTGAAGCAGTTTGCTATTTTAACCAAAATGATCTTATCAGGATCTCAACTACGGTTGATAAAGGTCAGTATTTTCAGGTGTTTAACTATATTTTGTTATTTCTGATTGCAGATGGAAAGAAATGAAAAGTATAGGTCACAGAAAGAGCATGTTGTGCTCATTGTACACACACACACATTAAAAAAAAATGTCCTTTCAGATCAGACAGCGATAATGCTCCCTTCCCTGATGTCAGTTGGGGAAGTACCTATTTCAGACCGAATAGAAACTGGCCAGGAAGCTGTTGAGTTTATGCCTTCTCCTTCAGTTTTCTGCTCAAAGACCAATTGCACCTCAATCTCCACCACAGGCAGGGCAAGGACATGAATCAGAATACCACCCTGGCTGGAATGGGGATTAACCCCAGGCTATCGACACCAATCTGATCCATACCGTTCATCCAGGCAACTGAACCAAACTGCCCCAACACCTTGCCCTGATCCACTCACAAGGAGGCCAAGTTGCTGTGGCAAATATACCTTTACATGCACTTGTCGTATTGGATCTATGGATAGCAGCAGACTAAAATTTCTATCTATCACAAGGCCAACCAGGAATCTCATTTGGATTTATTGTCTACCGTTGGTATATGTTGGACAGATTTACAAGTCAGAGCTTCCAGCTGAGAGGCCGGGATGCTACCCACTGCACCACAAGACCTTGACTTTATTTCCCAAGTCTTTCAAGATCTTTCAAATAGCAGAGTTTAAGGGTCACCTTAGCTGGTTGGAGAGATCACAAACTGGTCCCATGCCAATATGTTCAGTTTCTGTTTTACAAACAAAGATAACAGCAACTTACAATTTACCAATCGAACTGGAACCTGGACAGTTTGGTATCAATTGATGCTGTAGGCTGCTTCTTTAAGCCTGCCTTCGATGTTTGGACCGCTCTTTCCGCTAGACCATTGGATGATGGATGGTATGGAGCTGTCCTTATGTGCCATATGCCATTTGACTTTTGGAAATATTCGAATTCCCTGCTGGTAAATTATACCCCATTGCCTGTGACCAATACTTGCTGGCGTCCATGTATTACGAATGATGCTCGTGGCTTCTCAATTGTCATCCCTCAGTTTGCTGAATAAACTTTATGCACATCCAACCACTTTGAATGGATGTCCACAATGACCAGGAACATTAAGCCCATGAAAGGCGGCATAGTTGACATCCAACCGAGTCCAGGGTTTTCCTGACCGTTCCCACAAATACTGGTGGCAATTCTTTTGCTCGTTGGCACTCTGGGCACTGCCCCACCAATGCAGCTTTGTCGGCATCCAAATGCAGCCACCAGACATGGCTTCTTGCTGGTGTCTTCATTTTCGAAACCCCGGACAATCCTGGTGGAGTTTAGCCAATATCTGGTGGTGACCTATACTTAGGACAACCACCTTTGCTCCTCACAGTAATATGCCATCCTCTACAGTAATATGGGTCTCGGCGGGTCCAGAAAGGTTTCAGTCCAGGTTGCAATGGCCCTTTAGTTTCTCCCAGGACCACCAGCTGTTTTAGTTTTGCTGGGACCGGATCTTTGTGTGTCCACATTTGTATATTGTCAGCAGTGACTGGAAGGGTGTCCAGGAAGTTCAAAACCAAAACGGACTCTTCCAGGGGAGGCACCACCAGTCTAGTATCTGCCAGTGGGAGGTGGCTCAAGGCATCTGCATTAGCCACTTGGCTTTGTGGATGGTGTTCTAACTTGTGCATGCTGAGATTAAGGGTCCAACACTGACTTATACCAGAAGCTATGGGTGGTATTCCTTGTCTTCCTTCAGTAGCCCTAGCAGCGGTTTGTGAACTGTTACTATGACAAATTTCCATCTGAAAAGATACTGGTGGAACTTCATCACATCAAAGATGAATGCCAAACCTTCCTTCTCTATCTGGACATATTTGCATTCGGCATCAGCCAAAGTCTGGGAAGCATACACTATTGGGTGTTCCTCTCCATTGGGCCACCGGTGAGCCAACACTACCCCGATAACGTATGGGGAGGCATCGCATGTCAGTACTATCTCTTGCTTTGGATCATAGCGGGCCAACACCTTAGATGACTTCACTTCCCTAAAGGCAACTTCTTGCCTACGTGACCATTTCCAAGGCTGACCCTTTTTCAATAGCAGGTATAAGGCTGCCAAGAGAGAGGTCAGGTTATGTATCAATTTTCTGTAATAATTCACTAACTCAAAGAAAGACCTAAGCTCCGGTGCAGACATGGGAGCTAGGGATCATTTGATCACTCTCACTTTCTTTTCCAATGTGTGTGACTGGGTTTTATTGATTCTGTAACCCAAGCAGGTCACTTAGGGTGCCTGGAACACACATGTTTCCCTTCTAAGGCATATGCCCGCCTGGGAGAGACGTTTACGTACTATGCCCAAGTTCTCCAAGTGCTCTTTATTGGTCTTTCCTGTTACTAGTATGTCATCCAGATAAATGGAAACCGAGGGTAGCCCTTGTAAAATGGTCTGCTGGACAAGAGCACAGGCTGATGATACCCCAAATGGCAGTTTTGAATCTTGATATAAACCCTTATGGGTAATAATTGTCATGTACTTCTGGGACTCCTCATCCAGTCACCATTGCAGATAGGCATGGTACATGTCTAGCTTTGTAAAGGATAGCACCCCCCCAACCAACTTTGCATACAAGTCCTCTATGCAAAGGATCAGGTATTTATACAGCCACGAGAAGCAGTTTATCATTTGCTTAAAATCCCCAAAAAGGCGAACTGAGCCATCACGCTTCACAATCAGTACGACTGGTGCTGCCCATTCTGCAGACTGCACTGCTTTCATGACTCCCTCGCTCTCCAGCCTCCTGATTTCTGCCTCTACTTTTGTCCGCAAAGCAAATGGCACTGGGAAGACCTTGCAAAATCTCAGAATTGCTTCCTGGTCAACATGTAGAATAGCTTTGCCCCCTTTGATAGTTCCAAGCCCTTCCTGAAATACTCCTGGGTGTTTCACTCGGACTTCACTGAGGCAGCCATTTTCTAATCGAAAAATGTTGAGTCCATCCAGGTGAATCTTTTTCAACCAATCCCACCCCAATAGGCTTGGGCCTGAACTTCTTATTACCATCAGTGGTAACTGTCCCAACTGCTTCTCATAGAAGACCGGAAACAAAGTCATACCCTTAATCTGCAACAGTTCCCCAGTGAATGTGCTCAGTCTGGCTGAGATCTTGCACAAACTTAAGGGTTGAAGTCCTGAGTCAATCTTGTTAAAGACAGATTCCGCAACTACAGATGCAGCTGCGCTAGTATCGACCTCCATGGGAACTGGGTGACCATTTAACCAAACAGTAATTTTAATCAATTCTGATTTGGATGTCACTTAGCAATTTAATTGTTTCAATCCACATATAGGGGGACTTTCCAGGGTGTGCACTCTCTTGGGTACCAGCCTACGAATTTTCTTACTCAAGTCAGGCCTTGTAGGAGTCCTTTACTGTTTCGGCTCCTCATACTGGCAGCAACTGCTATGGCTTGCCAGCCCAGATCCTGAAGAACTTTTTAGCCACTTGGCCAAGGCTCAGCTTTGTTGTGAGGTTCTGCTGTGGGCTGACCTAGGGTGCCTCTGCTCAGGACATGCCCTGCATGAGGCTCTGCGATTGCCTACACTCTAGTGGTGAGGTGAGGGAGTCTACTTCCATTGGGACACCCTGTAGCTCCCAAGCTCCACTTGCCGCATTTACTAATGACAACACCAGTTACAGAGCCTATTTGAAGTCCAGTTGGGCTTCAGCTGATAGGTGCTTCTGCACGGTTTACGTCATTAATCCCACATACCAAATGGTCTCTCAGCATCTCATTCAATGTTAACCCAAAATCACATACCTTTACCAGTTGTCTCAATCTCATCAAAAATCCCAATACAGATTCTTTGGTTCTCTAACGGCCAAATAAAACCGATAGCGTCTCAGAATTAAAGGAGGTTTTTGATCACAACATTCCTTAACCAACACCATCCACACTAGGAAAGCTTTAGTGTCTGGTACCTCTGGGAAAATTAAGCCCCTTCTAACCAAGAATGCTACGGATCCACAAGCTTTTCATCTGCCCCAACGTCATTTGCCTGGAAAAAAATATCACATTCTGTCCACATACTGGGCCCAATCCTCAATAGCACGATCAAATGAGTCAAGCTTCCCATATAAAGGCACTATGCCAGAAGTGCTTACCCCAACTCCAAGATGACTGTTGCAAGTGAATGTTCTTCAGGCACATCCTGTTTTCTCCTGTCACCACTGAAATAACTGCACTGAGGCTGGTATCCCATCACCAAGTCACCCTTTATTTACTTGCGCACGTTACACTGGCTGTGGCCAGTCAGCTCGAGTGTGTTGCCTGAACTGAGGAGAGTCTAAACTCCCGGTAATGTTGGTCAATCAGGGCTTTCCTGATTTGCCCAGGTTAACAACTCCAATCAATGATTTCATAGTCAATGAGGTCAACCTGGTTCCAATCACTACAGGAACAAAAGAAGAAAAACTTAGTGAGAGACTTCCTGAAGTTGGAACTATGTCAGTTAAAAAAAAATTCTGCTGTGCTGAAATTTTTTAAAATTGTAAAACTTCAGAAATGAATTGAGTTAAGATAGAAAGGAAGATGAAGGGAGTAGAGCTCGACAGAGATATCGAGACAGTTTAAAATTCCTGAGCTCCCAGAAGGCTGAAACATTGGTGTCTGCCCAGAGAGGCCAAGCATGTTGGAAGAGATATGCTTGGATTCATAAATGGTTGCATGGCACTTTAAAATCAAATGGGGAGGCAGCAGATGGAACTTTGGTCCATCTGCTCTAAATCAGGGGGTTGGATCTGGGAAAAAAATTCCTAAGTTTTTGTGACCTTAAAAGGCCTCAGCTTCTATGGGCTAGAAGCTGGTATAATTCCTACTGAGGAATGAAGGACTTCAGACCATTACAACAGGATAGTCAGAGTCTAACTACCAGAAGTAAGTGTTTCTTCTGTTTCTATGGACAGACAGACACCAGTCTAATAATACTTGTCATTTGAAGCAAATGCCACTGATGTGCCTGTAATACCTTTAGGTGCCCATCCCAGCATTGTGATGTCCTCATTTCTTTCAATGTAGGAGAGGCTCTGTGAGTCTAAACATGGCTCAGTTTCACTACACACTCACTGGTCGAGAAGATGTTCAAGCCAGTGTCCTTGCTAATTCTAATTTGTAGTAAATAAACAAGGGCAAAGAAATTGGAATTTCAAAGCCTCGTGAATAAACAGAAAATCATTTATTGGCAACAAGGTTTTATCGGTGGAAAGCTGAACATCCTAAATGAATTGGAGATTGTTGTGAGAAAGAAAAACAAAGCCAAAGTCTTACAGAGGAACTCAGAGAGGGGTAGAGAGAGAGTGAAACGAGCAAGAGAGCTAGAAAAACAGACAGATGCTGACAGCCAATAAGAGAGTGTGAAAGGGACAAGCACTGGTGCACTCTGTGGTTTTCTTTGTGTTCGCCAATGTAACCTATACCACAGAGAGTTGGATTCCTGTTAAGACAGCTGTCTTGCATTTAATAACAACACCACTGATTGAGGTGCTTACGGTATCACAGTCCTACCCACATGGTCCATGTTCTGTGCTAATTGATGTGCATAACTGACTGACTGAACACACTACACTCACTCCAACATGCAGGGAGAGTGACTGCCAGCAAGTTGGGTCCATTTATACCCGAACATCAGTATATTCAAGGCTGAGATAGAGCTTTAATCAGCAAGGGAATCAAGGGTTATGGGGAAAGTGGAGTTGAGGAAACCCACAGAATATATCATTGATGCTCAATTAGGCGAAGGATGAAAGTTTGAACCAATTGAAGTAGGTCAAGAGCATCTGCAAGTGCTTGACTCTAGAGCAACCATTGCATGTGTCAACACATTCAATGGAACGTCCAAATCTTGTGTGGGGTCTGACTCGTCTCACCAAGACAGCGTGCAGCATTTTATGGCGTATGCAAGCTATGTGCTACAAGAAGGCTGTGAGCTTAAGTATGTCAGAAATCCAACTGACTAGAGAAACCCTAAGAACAACATTGTGCTCCACAGCAGCATTCTTTTATAGGTCAGAGCAGGTCAAAACAACTCACGACTATTTTCTTCAGACTAATTACAGATGGACAATAAATACCGGCCTTGTCACCAGTGCCGATGCCACATGAATGAGAAAAATAAATCTTTCTGACACCTTTCAAACCCTATCCGAATATATTAATGGCAGCTCAAACTGAAGCTTAGTGGAAATCTGAACTCAGCTTTGGTGAGTGATTCGTCATCAGCTTCCTCTGTCACAGTGACACAACTGTCTTCCTTGGAATTTTAAGGGGATTTAATACAAACACATTTTATTCCGTGTTTATGAGTGGCAGTCTGTGGGGGAACTGACCATTTTTCGGGAAGGACCTAAGAAAATTTTCTGAAGGAGGGTCTAGGCCCGAAATGTCAGCCTTCCTGCTCCTCTGATGCTGCTTGGCCTGCTGTGTTCATCCAGCTCTACACCTTGTTATCTCAGATTCTCCAGCATCTGCAGTTCCTACTATCTCTAAGTCCTCCTTTTGTGTATTTTAGGTAGTTGCATCACGTGACTCAAAGCAAATCGAAGCAGCACATTCTTCATTAAGTAAAAGCAAAAGAGAAAAAGCTACTTGAATAATGGAATGGGAGAACTTCTCTTATTGAACTTTACAATCTGTTGAATACAACCCAGATTGTCTAAGAGGTAGTTTATGCAGAATTAGACCTATTTGAAGGTAGTCAAACTTTTGTGTAATGTCTGAAGAAGAGTCTGATGAAATCACAGGAACCAGAGAGTTATAGAGTCGTATAGCCCAGAACAGACCCTTCAAACAACTCATCCATGCCCAAACAGAACTAGACCCATTTGCCAGCATTTGGCCCATATCCCTCTAAACCCTTCCTGTTCATGTACCTGTCAAATGTCTTTTAATTGTTGTAATTGTGCCCATCTCTACCGCTTTCTCTGGCAACTTGTTACATACATGTACTGTCCTATGTGTGAAAAGGTTTCCCCTTAGGTCCTTCTTCAATCTTTCTCCTCTCACCTTAAACTTATGGCCTCCAGTTTTGGACTCCCCTATCCTGGGGAAAAGACCTTGGCTCTTCACCCTAACCATGCCTCTCACGGTTTTATAAACCTCTATAAGTCACCCCTCCTATGTGCCAGTGAGAAAAGTCCCTATCCAGCCTCTCCTTTAACTCAAACCCTCCAGTACTAGCAACATCATTGTAAATCTTTTTTCCACCTTTTCCAGTGTAATAACATCCTTCCTATTATAGGACAACCAGAACTGCACACAGTATTCCAAACGTGGCCTCACCAGCGCTGAACATCCAAAACACGACATCCCAACTCCTACGCTCAAAGGTTTGAGCATTGAAGGTATGGATGCCAAATGCTGGAGATCACAGCAGGTCATGCAGCATCCATGGAGAGAGAGCAAGTTTCAAGACTAGATGACTCTTCATCAGAATATTAGTTTGCTCTCTCTCCATGAATGCTGCCTGACTGCTGTGATCTCCAGCATTTGTTGTTTTCAGTACAGATTCCTGCATCTGCAGTAATTTGTACCACCTTCACCATCCTGTCTACCTGTGATGCCACTTTCAAGAAACTATGTATCTGAACTCCTAGGCCTCTCTGTACAACCACACTCTTCATGGCCCTACCATAAACTGTATAAGTTCTGCTTGGTTTTCCTTACCAAAATGCAACACCTCACATTTATCTAAGTTAAATTCCATCTACCACTCTTCAGCCTGTTGGCCCATCTGATCAAGATTTCACTGTACTCTTTGATAACCTTCTTCACTGTCCCCTATGCACCAATTTTGGTGCCACCCATAAACTTACTAACTATGCCTTCTATATTCTAATCTAAATTGTTTATATAAATGACAAACAACAGTGGACCTAGCACTGATCCTTGTGGCACACTGCTGGTCACAGATCTCCAGTCTGAACAATAACCCTCTATGACCAATCTCCATCTCCTACTGTCAAGCCAATTTGCTCGCTCTTCCTGGAACCAATGTGATCTAACCCTATTAACCAGTCTACTATGCAGAACCTTGTTGAAGGCCTTGCTAAAATTCATGTAGACAATATCAACTGCTCTACCTTCATCAATCTTCTTGGTCACCTCTTCAAGCAACTCAATCAAGTTAGTGAGACACGATTTCTCACGCACAAAGACATGCTGACTATCCCTAATCAATCCTTGCCTTTCCAAATGTATGTAAATCTGTTTCTCAGAATCCCCTCCAACAATTTATCCACCACTGACATCAGGCTCACTGGTCTATAGTTTCCTGACTTATCCTTGCAGCCTTTCTTAAATAAAGGCACAACATTAGCCAATCTCCAGAGTTCTGGCACTTTAGCCACACTGTAGATGGACTTGAAATGCTAACTCTGCTTTCTCTCCACAGATGCTGCCACACTTGCTGAGTTTTTGTTTCAGATCTCAAGCGTTCATCATTCCTTGCTTTTTTTGTTTCATGAAAAATGATGGTGCTAGCCACAAGCATGGAGTTCAAACTCACTGGTAAAGAAAGATCATCTACTGCCGACCAGGACTAACTAACACTGACTCACTCCACCATCAGCTCCCAGTGACAACAGTGTGTACTATCTCCATAGTGCACTCTAACAACTCACCAAGGCTTATTCAACAGGACTCCCCAATCTCTCACTCTCTAGCAACTAAAAGAAAAAGGCAGCAGGCACTTGGGAACATCATCCCTTGTAAATTTCCTTTGATCACATACCCTGATACTGTGGCTAGGTCAAAATCCTGAAACTCCTCTCTTCATTCTTTCATGGAATATGGTGTCACTGGCAAGGCCAGCATGTGTTGCCCATTCCTAACTGCCCTTGAACTGAGTGGATCACTAGGCTATTTCAGAGGGCGATTAAGAGTCAACTACAGTGCTGTGTATCTGGAGTCAAATGGAGGCCAGGGCAGGCAAAGATGGAAGATCTCTTTCCCTAAAGGACGTTAATGAGCTTTCTATAACAACACTGTGGAAGCACCTTCATCACACACCACGCAGATGTTCAGGAAGGTAGCTCGCCACCACTTTCTCATGGGAATTAGCAATCAGCAAATTGTGGTCTTGTCAGCAACGCCAACATCCCATGAATGAATTAAAAATAGGTTGTAGCCAGACAACTCCTTCCTTAGTCAATAAATTATAGAGTTTGGAGTTTGCAACCTCTGAACAAAATCACCTACAAAGACATTTCTAGTAATTTAAAAGAATAGTTTTCATAAATGAATATTGCTGTGCTGACAGTTCCAGAGTCTCAAAGCTGTCAATTAAATTTGTTCAGCAGTGAATATGGAAATCTATGTAAGTAACGTAGACACATTTTGTCACTACTGCAATATTTTGCACATAATGCAGTCAGTATTTTGGTTTGCACTCTGTGAAGCTGAAACAATACATTTCTAAATGTACATACCTAAATCTGTTATTTAACACGTGGTTATTGGAATTAAAGAATTGCTACACTGCAGGAAGAGACCATTTTCCCCTTTGTGTCCACACCAAGGCTCTGAACGATCAATTCACTATGGCACTTCTACTTTTCCTCGTAACCTTGCACATTTTACCTTTTCAGATAGCAGTACCTTTTGAATGCTATAATTGAACCTAACTCTAATACGGTTTCAGGCAGTGCATTCCACACCTAGGCCACTGGCAGGCCTTGATTTTTCTCCCTCATTTTGTTTCTGCCTTTTTCACCAAGCTGTGCCATCTTGTTCTTGATCCCTTCACAAGTAAAAACAGTTTCTCCCCATCTACTCAGAGATAGTAAGAACTGCCGATGCTAGAGTCTGAGATAACACAGTGTGGAGCTGGAGGAACACAGCAGGCCAGGCAGCATCAGAGGAGCAGGAAA
>NC_063341.1:19242953-19244723 GCF_021869965.1 Rhincodon typus | reverse complement strand
CATCAGAGGAGCAGGAAAGCTGATGTTTTGGGTCGGGACTCTTCTTCTGAAATGGGGCAATTCAATTTCAGTGTTCAATTTCAGACCTTGAATTGCCCCATTTCTGAAGAAGGGTCCCGAAACAAAACGTCAGCTTTCCTGCTCCTCTGATGCTGCCTGGCCTGCTGTGTTCCTCCAGCTCCACACTGTGTTTTCTCCCCATCTACGTTGTCCTTCATTAATTTGATTACCTCTATCAAATCTTCTCTCAGCCTTTTCTTTTCCAAGGTTAACAGTTCCTGCTTCTCCAATCTACAATTCACAAGTGAGGTTCCTTGTCCTGGAACCATTCTCCAAAGAGTTTTCTGCACTCATGGCAATGCCCGTCCCTCCTTTCTCAAGTGCAGCAACCAGAACTGAATGCAATCTTCCAGCTGAGGCCAAATAGAGTCTTTTATGAGTTTAACATAGCAAAAATAAAAGTGCTGCAAATGCTGGAGTTCTCAGCAAAGTGCTGGAGAAACTTAGCCGGTTTGGTAGCATCTGTGGAGAGAGAAGAATGAATGTCTCAATTCCAATATAACTTCATCAGATGAAGCTGGAAAAGTGATGGTTTTTATTACGGTCTGAAGAATAGTCAGAGATAGTAAGAACTGCCGATGCTGGAGTCAGAGATAACACAGTGTGGAGCTGGAGAAACACAGGCAGCATCAGGGGAGCAGGAAAGCTGATGTTTCGGGTCGGGACCCTTCTTCAGAAAAGCAGTTTCAGAAAAGCCCTACCTTTTTTATATCCATTTGAGAGGTTTCAGCCTCTGACGCAAAAGACAGTGCCACTGACAATGCAGCACTCCCACAGTACTGCACTGAAGTCTCATTCTAGAATCTTTCTGTTCATGACTCTGGAGTATAACTTGAACTCCATAATTTATGATTTACAGACAATCAATATATTACAGTTTGAATTTACTGGTACCAAGGTATCCAAATTATGGAAGAAAAGTCAATTGATTTGCAACATTTTCCCTTCTTAGATATTTCTGCCTTAGGTTACATCTCCCTTTTTCCTAAACGTTGCTCTACTTTTGCTATTTTGGGGTCTTCAAATAGGGCACAGCATGGTTTGAAAAGCACCTTTCCTCACTTTTTTTTATGACTTCCCAAAAGATTTGTTTGGGTTTGGTAACACGAGAGGATTGAGCTCCCTTGCCTGAAGAACACTTTTTCTAAACTCAAACTGAAAACGTACAACCTGTCGATATTTAGAATCCTATGATAAATTGGCGAAGACACTTGACGTTGAGTAGTGTCAGTTTTCTGAGATTCTGTTTCAGAGGTGAGCTTCAGTTCTGAGATGATCTGAATTTTGAAATATCTATTCCTTGGGAGGGGGAGGAGAAGAAACAGCAAGGTTATATCTTGATGTAAACTGGCTTACATGTGGAAACATGAGAGTTTGTGACTCTCAAAACACAGAAAATAAATTTGCACCAGGATAATATCGAAGTCTCCAAAGGCATGCAGTGTGTTGCACTAATTTTTGTGCTTGAGCCTGGTGCCTGTGCATGTGTGTAGCCATTGGAGTCATTTTCCATAATATCCATTTTTCATATTTCCTTTGGAATATATCCAAAGCGGAAATTTTTGAACTTCATTCATCTAAGAATCAAATGACCTCATCTGAATTGGAAGACCAAATGAATCCAGATGTTTGTCCTAGTTTACATTATGACTGAGGCAATTCATAAACCTGAGCTACCTGTTTTGGTGAGAATATGTTTCTGCTCATTAG
>NC_063341.1:19172237-19242943 GCF_021869965.1 Rhincodon typus | reverse complement strand
GGAAGTGAGGAGGACTTTACCCCCACCACTTCTATCCACACACATGTGTGTGTGCCATTTGGAGATAATTCTTCATGACCACAGCTTTAGTCTGGAGCTTAGCATCTGCTCCTTCTCTGATTTGTCTGATGACTTCGCCTGAATTCTAACAATTGCTGGTGCTGCAATGAATTTCACTCGGTTAAAGGCCAATTTGATATTTTAAAATTCACAATTTTAGGGCACGGCGCTATGACAATTATTTAAAATAACCATCGCAGAAAACCACATCTATTAGGACTGGACTAAACATCATGCACCACCAGACTATAAACAATAATTATTGTGAATTCCTGACTTTGACTGGGCAGTTGCCTGGAAATAGCCCACAAGTAAAACAGAAATGCAGTCATACTTGAGCCCTAGTCAAACACCAATTCTTACAAATAAATCTGCATGATTTACACAAACAAGCTTTCAGTTCACTTACAAATTCTACTACAGAAAAGCAATATGTGTTTGGGGGTGGGGCGCTTGTTGAACATAACCCCCCCCAATAGAAGCATGAAAGTGCTGAGTTTACTCCTAGTCCTGAAGTTTTACATAGAAGTCACACCACAATCTTCGAAATTCAGGAAAATTCGACCTCACCCAAAGACAAGGTTTCTGCCTATTGTGGGATTATATAGGTTGACTCATGAGGGCTTCCATCATTTATACCACTCTCCCCCACCACCACAACAAAAATAATTCCGTGCAGTTGGCAGCAAATTTCCTTCAGAACAGAAACATAGCACAGGAGCAAAGAGAGAAAAAAGAATATCACAATAGGAGAAGTTTCAAAAGACTACAGCAATGAATATTCCAAACTAGTCCAGTTCTCTATAATATAAATGACAATGCCCCATCGTTGTCGATTTTTGAGTGCATGAAGTTCGAACAGCATTACACATCTACAATTTTCAGCTCCAGCACTTAATACAGAAACTTGGAGCCAAGATAAACACAGCTGTTGAATGTCTTCCACAACTGCACAAATAATAAATCTAGAGTTGGCTTCGCACAACTGAGGTAGATTTCTCAGGGACAAGGGTTATGTTTACTCTCGTGAAATAGGCAGGTTTCAGCTCTCTGCAAACAGGGTCTCAAGTTTTTGTCTCTGCTCCTTGTGTTGCAGAACACACGTCCATTTCTGTGTTAAAAGGAACAAATCACTTTGCCCCAGCACAGATTCGTATCAAACCAGCACAGTCAAGTTCACTGCTTGGTTTGGCAAACCTAGCTCAAATTACTTCCTAGGGGAAAAGGTCCAACTGCGATGTTGATTTTGAGTCAAGTTCTGTACAAAAACCTGCTTTATGCATCTAGTAATACTAGTAGCCGTATAGCAGCACGTACTAAAAAGCAAATCTAAACAACTCCAAAATGTTTTATTAGCCGAGTACACAAGGCGCTATTGAAATCATAAAATTTGGTGCCCTTATCTCAAAACTCTGACAAAACACAGACACACGACCACTAACGGACTTCTGATTTAAAAAGAATGACTTACTGAGGAAAGCATGGCAGGACACAGTGATTCAAAATTTGGAGTATAAGCGTGGGTCAAGGAGCCTTTTTTTGGCTTCATCAGCACAATTTAAAACCAACACAAAGAAGATAACCCAGGCTTGATATATAAAATGCATAAGCATCGTAAGGCGTATTGGAATGTGGAAACCAAGCCAGCTTGTGCCATTGCAGCCTTCAACTGGAGTAATTCAGGACTGGTGTGGACTTGTGGCTACTAAGGAGGGACACTACACTCAGTTTGCCCTCCTGTGTGTCATCCTCATCAGATGTTTGAACAGGAAGCATTTTATTTCTGTTCTGGCTTCCTTCCTCAGCTGAGGGCGTAAGGTTGCCAAACTCTGGTTGGATCACATGACCTCCTGCCTCCCACTGCCTCACCTCCACCACTGCTCCATCAATGCATCCATCCTCAAGGCACAATCACTCTCCAACTCCAGCTGAAAAAAATTAAACAGACCTGATTCGGCTTCATTCAAACAGTCCTTGCACGCCCCCATTTCCAATTTGTTTTCTTTTTAAATAGCATTTAAGCAAAAGTGCAGAAAGATTTAAAACAAAACACCATCAATGTTTAACGTCCTGATGCATTTTCTCCAGGATTGCTAGCAGCAGTTCCCTGGACATTGGCGTCCACTCCCTGGTGACCTCAGGAGAACCTTGGAGCACTGACCAACAAACAACTGAGGCTGAGACCATCATCTGGGCAGGACCTTGATGAATCGAAAGAGATTTTGCACTTTCCCTTTGGCAAATTCTGTCTCGAACAGCTGGGGGAGTGTTTGTATTCAATACCAGATACACCAGAGCCCTTAAATGGATTGTTGCTGCTATTTGGAGTTCTTTATAAAATCTCTGAACGGTGCAGACGGTTGAATAGTACAAGTCTGGACGGGATTTAAAATTTGTAAAACGCTGCAATTCTGGTCTTCCTGCACTTCAGCAACATCCTTAGCTCCGAGAGAATCGTATTTCCCACTTTAGAGGGAAGCTGGCAAGTAATACTGAAGGCAAGTGAATAGCATTGCTGTACTAGTGTGACTGTGATTCCTTGGTGCATTAATGTGAATGCAAGCAATACATGCCTTTGCACTGTACTTCAGCCTTTGGTTTCACTTCAATCGCTATTTTTAGGATCAATAATCTGATGTCAAATTGCTTTAACATATCCAGTTGTGCAATTACATCACTAAGGTTCAAGTTTCTGGCTGCACTACCCCAGTAGATTCCGTACCATCCATCAATAAAGGATTATTCAAAGTTTTGTGATGAGAAGGAATGGATCCAACAATGACCACCTCTAGGACTTTGGAAGATTCAGGGCATTTTTGATGCCTTCACATCCATACTTTCAGATTTCTCAGCTCTGGTTGAATGCATTTCATGAGGTTAGGTCATTTGACCATCTTTCTACAATCAGCCCACGCCATACTCCCACCATTGTTTGCCCCACATGATCATCATCGCAATGCCTCACCTTCCAACGTGAAGCAGAGAGCGGTCTGAAATTTCCTTTTCGGGAAATTATACCAGCCAAAAACAGATCGGATGCTGACACTGTAGTTTCGAAACTCAACTCCGATCTCCTCCCAAAGAATCCGGGAAATATGGAGGCAGGACAAAGGGGTGGGGAGCCATCCTGCTTAAAGAATGCAACTTGTCAATTCTGAAAACAAAAGCCTTTATGAGATGTTGAGCATTGCTGGCAGGGCTTGCTTCTGTTGTTCATCTCTAATTGTCCTTGAATGGAGTGGCTTGTGAGATCAATTCTCAGGCAGACAAGAGTCAACCCATCACTGTGGATCTGGAGTCACATTAAGGCCAGACAGGCTAACAATAGCTGAATCCTATCCACGGAGTTCATTAATGAAGCAGACAGGTTTTTACAACAATTGATCATAGTTATCATGGATACCGTTGCTGAGACTGATTTCATAACACAGATTGTTTGTTAGATATTTTGTAATCAACCTGTTGGGGAATGTTATTATATGCCTCTGGAACAGATGAGAATTGAACCCAGGGCTCCTAGCTCAAGGTAAGGACACTATCACTGCAACACAAGTTCCCTCACCATATTTTATTTCACCCATTTTTCTAGTTGACCTGTTCAGAAACATTATTACACACCTCTGGAGCAGGTGGGACTTGAAGCCTGGGCTCCCAGTCCAGGTGTAGGGGGCGCTGCTTCTGTGCCACAAGGGGGCCCCCTGATGTTTATGTGTTTGTCTATTTTCTGATTGATGACTAGTGACTGTGTTAATCTATTTTTCTAGATGTTCAGAGATGTAATGACACACTTCTGGAGCAGGTGGGTCTTGAACCAGGGTCTTTTGGTCCAAGGCTAGGAACACTGCCACTGCACCACAAGAGTCTCTAAAAAGGGGCCACCAAACTATGTATTTTTTAACCTTTTTTTAAATCAACCTGTTCAGAGATGTTATTAAACACCTCTGGAGCAGATGCGGGTCTCCCAGTCCAGCTTTAGAGACACTACCAATGTGCCACAGGAGAGCCCAACATTTACTTAGTCCATTTAGTAACACTCCTATAAATTCCTCTGCATGTTTTACATAACCCTATGTTCAAGGAGTTATACGAATGAAAGATGATGTTGCTTCTTTATTGACAGCATCATGATTAATTCTTTGGTATTTATGTGCTTTTAAACCAAAAACAATAAATTCTGATGCATAAGACATCAAGAATTGTACACCTATTAAAACACAGCTCAGTAAAATGTGTTACACCATATGACAAGGTGTTGTACTCTATTTGTGATTTGATCCTGATTTTCCAGAAGGCAGTATAACATGCTGATTTCACAAAATGACATTATTGGCATTGCCTAAGTGAGAAGGGTTAAGGAAATGAAGAACTCCTACTGCAAATTCCTGATTCAATCAAAGTTGCTAATTCTTCATTGTTTTCCTAAAGTCTCCAGGACACTTCTGCAAAAGAATTATTCAAGAAATGTGAGAGGCTATTAAAAAAATGTTCCTTTAAACAACAAGACAGACCAACATTTACTTTTGAATTTTAATCAACAGATAGTCAATCTGTTCAGAGATGTGATTACACACCTCTGGTGCATATGGGTCTACAACCCAGGTCTCTCAGTCCAGGGGTAGGGACACTACCACTACTCCACAACAGAGTTCTATCTCTACCCTATCCTCTACTCCTTACCACCTCTCCCCGCCATATCTTCTGTATGAAAAACACCTTGTTCCTAGTTACCATCAGTTCTGAAGAAGGGTCACCTGACCAGAAACGTTAACTCTGATTTCCCTTCACAGATGCTGCCAGACCTGCTGAGCTTTACCAGCAATTTTTGTTTTTGTTTCTATACAAAGAACTGTTGGATCAGAACCATGATCCCACGCTCCCTCTCCCCCACTTCCTATAACACTGGGATTTGGGCACCTCCATAACTATACTCCCAAGCCCTACTACACCACCCTGCCACCATCCCACAACACATGAAGACATGCATGCATGTGCATGTCAGAGATCAGCACTCACTTTGGAGCCACACCCACACATTTCCTTCTCAGTGATATCTCCTGACTTCATTCCTTTCTCTGCTTACATTCCCCATTCATGCCATTGAAAGCTAGGGACTTGAATGTTGAGTTACACATTTGCCTGGCCTTCCATATCCTCAGTAAATTTGAGTCCATCCATAATTTGCTGCTCTCTCTTTACTTGCTTCCACTGTACTCACTGACTTACACTAACTGACAGTCAAGCAAGGTCTTGATTTTGAAATTCTCATCCTTGTTTCCAAATCCCCTGTGGCTTCACTCCTTCAGGTGCACGGTCCTCTGTGATATCTACATTTCTATAATTCTGGTCTCTTATGGTTTCCCAATCTGAATTGTTCCTTCATTGGTGGTCGGGCCTTTACTGCCAAAGTCTTAACTCTGCAAACCCCTTCCTAAACGTTTTTATCTCACCGTCCTGCCTTAAGATGCTCCATAAAACCTTCATCTTTGATTGAGATTCTGGTGAATGACCTGAATAGGTTCTTATGTTGCTCAGTGTCAGATTTCATTTTGGATGCTTTATTATGTTCGAGTGCTTTATAAGTACAAGTTATTGATGTCACACAACGAAATTAAAGAAATATATTTTTAATAGCCCTATGACTTTTCTCTAATAATTCTCTTACAGAAGTGTCCTGGAGATTTTTAATTCCTGGAGACTTTAGGAGAACAATGAAGAATTACCAATCTGAATTGAACTTCATTTCCTTAATATTTTTCACTTGGCCATTGCCAATAATGTCATTCTGTAAAATCAGGATAAAATCACAAATGCAGTACAACACCTTATAATATCACGTAACATGTTTTACTGAGCTGTGTTTTAATTGGTGTACAATTCTTAATGTCTTATGCATCAGAATTTACTGTTTTTGGTTTAAAAGCCCATAATTATCATAGCATTGGTCATGATGCTGTCAGTAGAAGAAGCAACATCATCTTTCATTTATATAGATTCTTGAACATAAGGTTATATAAAACATGCAGAGAGATTCATGGGAGTGTTACTAAATATCACTTAACACCAGGCCACACAAGGAAATATTACTATAGGTGAAAGTATAAGTTATAAGAAGTGTCTTAAAGGAGTAATGAAGTGAAAGTGTTTCGGGAGGGAATCCTAGAGCTAAGAGACACTACATGTTACAGCACAAATATAATGGTGGGCTATGAAGAAATCGAGATTGCACAGGAAAGAATGTACGGCCAAACACGGGCTGGCATGGTGGCTTACTGGTTAGCACTGCTGCCTCAAAGTACCAGGGACTTGTGTTCAATCCCACCTTCGGGTGACGGTCTGTGTGGAGTTTGCACTTTCTCCCGGTGCCTGTGTGAGTTTCCTCCGGGTGCTCCGGTTTCCTCTCGTGCGTGGTACCTGAGAGCTGCAGCTTCACAGTTAGTTGTTGCAGATTCTCCAACAACATGCAAGAAAATGGGAGAGAATTTGACAGCTTTGTTCCTATATTTCCTCTAATTGTCACTCGACTCTCCTACATCTTGATGCAGTGAGTCTTCAGTGGGTGTCACTGGCTAGGTATGGCTGAATAAAATAATATAGCTGCCTACATTTGTCTTAAGCATTAACTGTTTCAGATCAAGGTGTACAATCAAGTAAATTTTGCATTACTTTGCAGAGCCCCTCTGATTTCTGTATATCTGTTATAAGGGACGGTGGGTGCATGAAGGTAGGTTGAATGATTTGTGACATGATCTATCTGTTGGATACAGTGGCATTTTGAGCATTCTGCATATACGTGTTTTGTAGTAAAATATGTCATCAAGACTTAGGGCGTCATGATGGCAGTGGATGGCACTGCTGCCTCACAGCCTCAGGGACCCATGTTCGATTCCACCGTCGGGTGACTGTTCAAACTCCATGCAGACATTCTTCCCGTGCCTGTGGTTTTCCTCTGGGTGATCTGGTTTCCTCCTACAATCTAAAAACGTGCAGGTTAGGTGGATTGGCCATGCTAAATTGTCCATCGTGTCCAGGCTAGGTGGATTAGCCATAGGAAATGCAGGGTTACAGCGATAAGGTGGGTCTGGGTGGGATGCTCTTCGCAGGTTCTGTGTGCACTTGACGGGCTGAATGGTCCACATTGTAGGCATTCTATGATTCTATGAAAACACCAGCATTGTGAGATTTCAGAGTACTCAGAAAGTGTAGGGATGGAGAAGGTTATAGAAACAGGGAAACCTTGAAATCATGGCAAATGCTGTTTGAAACCTTCGACAATGACGTGACACAGACCACGCACACCTAACATTGTCAAAACAACAGCCCTAATCATTGACCTCACATGAAAAAACAAATTTGCTTTAGAGTGTAGTGGGACACAGGTTTGCATTACGGTATGGGAGGGGGGGTGCTTTGGAGGTGTTGGAGCATGGAATACTAGAAACGTCTTTATGATTTCATGTGTCATAACCATGACTCATAACACTGAACCTATCAAACTTTAATTACAACATGTGGTTTCTTTATTAAAGGACAAATAGCTAAAAGATAACTGCAGAACTCAGAACTGAGGAAGAGTCACTTGACCTGAAACGTGAACTCTGATTTCTCTCCACAGATGCTGCCAGATCTGCTGAGCTTTTCCAGCAAATTCTTTTTTTGCAGGTGTAAATTCATTGGCTGCCTGGAGAGTGAGAGATTGTGGAATGTCATACCTGAGGAGATGTTAAAGAAGCTTCCAATAGAGGAAATGTGCTTCATATTGAACATATAATCTCCTGGGAGTATCTCGGACTGTGAACATGACGACTGAAAGAAACATCAGTCAATATGAGGGACATACTTGTGTTAAAGCTTTACCCTATCCCACCTCCCCCCAATCTTTTCAAGAATACACACAGACAAAGGTTAAAAGCAAATTTCAACTCCAGCCTGTGAACGTCAGTGTCCTGTTGCACTTGTCTGTTGACTATGTGTCATGAGGGTCACAGGTTTGAGAATAGCCATTTAAACACCCCTGCACCGTAGGTAAAGAAATGATTGTACTCAATCAGTGCTGCCAGTCAGCCACAGTCAAAAGAAATCAGGACAAAAGAATTTCAATTATCCTATATGGTGAAAAATCTCAAAATTGGTTGCTCAAATGTCAATATTATTTGTACTATACACTGCAACAGCCACAACATTTAACTATCTGCTCTTCACAAACAATTCAGAGACTGATTTGTAAACCTTTATTTAACCATTTTTTCCTTTTGGACCTGCCTTTTGTTTCTAACCTTTGTGTTGTATTACAATTCCTTATGTTCAGTAATTAATAAGTTCACTCTGTTTGTTAATTCAAGCAAGCCTCGTTAAATTGGCTCCTTTTAAAACATAAGCTCATTTGGGTCGAGAAGGAAGGTATGCACAGAAGAAGGGATCCCTTTTTAAATTAACTCTGTTGAAATCAACCAAGGGAGTGGGTGAATAACCAAGCAAAGTACGTTCACTCTCTGTACCTGGGAACTTCATTATTTGAGGTATCCTGCCTGGAACAGTGATAAATTGGGGAACCTTGCTTTGGGGATTGGTGATAACAAATCAATTGAGTGTGTCAGTGGCTAGATCATCATTTATTTCCCATCCCTAACTGCCCTTGAATTGCGTAACTTACTAGGCCATTTCAGATGGCAGTTCAGAGTCAATCACAGTGTAGTGTATCTGGAGTTGCATGTAGGCCAGACCAAGTAAGGATGGCAGAATTCCTTCCCTAAAGGACGTTAGTGAACCAGGTGGGTTTTTATAATGACCGATAGACAGCTGTCATGGTCACCACTATTGGTAGTAACAGACTGAGATTATAACATCTTCCCAGGGAAAATTGGAGAAGTATTTGAAGCGAGAAGTACAACACTGTGGTGAGAGGACAGGACACAAGAATTCATTAGATAGAAAAGAGCCAGCACAGGCACAATGGGCCAAATGGCATCTCTATATGGTGTAAATACAGCTATAGATAGTTGAACTGCAGGTCTTGCTGGTGTTGCAATTGCAAAGGAAAAAATGGTTTGAAGTACATCAAAAGGCAGTATGCAGAGTTCTTGGATACAGAACTTACTGAAGTGAGATGTGAAAACTAAAGACAAGAGATTTATTTTCTCAGGGGGAACTGGGGCTTTCCCAGAAAATGTTGATTTTTGGCACTCCAGTCAATGCATTTTCTATCCTTACTGTAATTCTGATTTTCCAGCCAAAAGTAACTTCTCCTGGAAGGGTGACAGATATAAAAATAAAAGCAGTTGTATGAGCTTCAGTATTACCTCATTGGGTCCTGTAAATCCTGCTCAGATTATACCCTGTTAATGTGTGAACTGACATCTCTTAGCACACACACCATTAACAATCCCAAGATGGAGTGCATGTAATATGTAGAACCTGATTAGCATAGCTTGTGTCCACGAACCACAGGACAGCTAAGGTAAATGCTGGAATCTTGTATTTGAATTAAGAGCGTGTTGATTCAACTATTTCAAACAAACAACTTCTCTTGTTTAGCAGCTTCATGAGTGGGCGTATCATATGCTGAAACTAACAATAAAACATTCATTAATGCTCATGAGGGAAGAAAATCTGCCACTTATTTGGCCTGACACTGTGGGTGTACCTACAGTACATGATCAGACACTGTGGGTGTATCTACACTATATGATCAGATACTGTGGGTTTAAGAACACTACATGATCGGACACTGTGGGTTTATCTAGACTATATGATCAGATAATGTGTGTGTACCTACACTACATGATCAGACAGTGTGAAGGTTCCTACTCTACGTGGGTCTTCAACAGTTCAATAATGAAGCTTTTCAACGGCAATTAAAGATAAATGATGAATGCTGTTAATGTCAACAATGCCCACCTCCCATTATTGAATGAAGACAAATCTTTAGAGGTAAGTTCTAGTTAAAAATCTCACACCAATGTTGCCAACTTGATATATTCTTGGAGAAATTTATTTTATTTGTTCATGGGATTTGGGTTATCATTGTTTGGGCCAAAATTTATTGCCCATCCCTAACTGTCCTGGAGAAGTTGATGATGAACTACCTTCATGAAGTCCTTTGGTGTATGGACATGCAAAGTGCTATCAGGAAGGGATTTCTGGGATTTTGATCTGGGAATAATGAGACCGTTAAATAGATCCATGTCCTGATGGTGTGTGGCTTGGAGAGGAACTCCCATGTATCCGTCATCAAATGACTTCCTGGTTCCAAGCAGCTCTCTCCACAATGCCACCAGTGATTGCTCAACACTTCTTACGTCTGGCATTCTCCCTTTTCTCACTTAGAAGAAAGTGAGTAGATTCATAGTAATCTGATTAGATTATTTCCATCTTCTTTTCTCATGTCTGAAATTTTTTTATCACTAATAACCTAAATGCTCAAATGTTATTTTTGAATCTCCTGCGACAGTTCTTGGGAGATTAGTCTTCATATTCTGGAGGCTTCTAAGCAATGTTAGAGCATTGGTAACTATATCTGATGTACAAACAAAAAACATTAACCTGCATTCTCCTCCTGTAGCTTGTACTCTATCTGTAATGCCTTTTTAACATTTTCTAATAGCCAGGGATATTAAATAAAACCTGTTAAAATAAATAGGGTCTTTTTCAAACAAGTTATGACACATCTGAAACAGATGGGACTTTTTCCAGGATCTCTTAAGCCAACCACCATTGTGACACATGACCCTCTTGATAATGTGGCACTATTAATTACAGGACCAGTGATACCACCACTTTGCCACATCACCCCAACAATAAGTAGGGGAGCCTGCAAATCATGCATTTGTCTTGCTATTATCTTAAACAGAATTGACTGAGCTACTTTGGAAACACTTTTTTTTGCTTGTTTTCATAACAATAACCATTGCATATTGAAATCATTAAAGCAGAACTACAATGCACAGAACGTGTTTTGCAGGATAAAGCATCTAAAGTTTTGAGGTTGGTTGGCTCGCCGAGCTGGTTTGTTGTTCCGCAGATGTTTCATTACCCTGCAGGGTAACATCATCAGTGCAACCTCCGATGAAGCGTCAGTGTGTTTTCCCGCCTGGTTTTTAAACTCTGGAGTCCATTGAGCTGGATTGCCTCAATTCCGGTTTTCCTTATAGTGGAGTGTATATGGGGTCGAGTTCTATGTGTTTATTAATGGCTTTCTTCATGGAGTACCAGGCTTCTAGGAATTCCCGTGCCTGTCTCTGCTTAGCTTGTCCCAGGATTTTGGTGTTGTCCCAGTCGAATTGGTGGTTCTCCTTATCCATGTGGATAGAGATGAGTGAGTATTGGTCGTGTCTTTTTGTAGCCAGTTGGCGTTCGTGTACCCTTGTTGTTAATTTCCTTCCTATTTGTCCGATGTAGTGTTTCTCGCAGTCTCTGCAGGGATCTTATAGATGACATTGGTCTTGTCCACGGCGGGGAGTGAGTCTTTAGTTCGGGTGAACAGTTGTCGTAAGGTTGATGTGGGCTTGTGTGCCACTCTGATGCCCAGTGGTCGTAGGAGTCTTGTGGTTAGTTCTGATGTGTTCCTGATGTAGGGTAGTGTGATGAGTGTGTTGGTGCGTGTAGTATCTTCCTGATGTTGTTGGTGTAGGCATCTTCTGACCCAATTTTTTGGATATCCACTATCCTTGAAAACCCCTGGAAGAGGTGGTTTTATTCAATCCGCTGTTTGCCATCTATTATACTCTTGCCGCTTCTTGCATTCACTTCTCACATTTGCCCATAGATGCTGACTGCTCTAATAATGATTGGATGGACTCAGTCCTTTACTGGCAACTAAAAACAAAGGGACCTTTACCGAAAGTGTGTCAGGAAAATGAATGGCCTTGAGAACATGACCAAGCTTTATAGCTCACCTATTAGCAGACTACCCACTGACATGGTATACCTGTAAAAATCTTAAATATGGGATCAGGTATAATTCAAGGAACAAACCTTAATATTCCACCTTCAAACCTGTTTACTGCCACTTTCTGGAAATCATGGCAGTGAAAATGACAGCAAATTTCAAAGGAAGTTTGTTCATTGATTCACAGCAACAACAAACTTCTCACTTCAGAAAAGTGCTTGCAACATTCCTGGGGAGAAATAAAACAAACAATGGTTAGACATGCTTCAGGAAGTTTCTAGGCGGGAACAGACAATGTTTTATGAGAAGCTGCATGATGTATGTCTGTTTGCTCTGTATAATGTCCTGAGGGATGAGCACTAAATGAACATAGCCGTCATCCCAACTCTCAGAAACCGTCAGCATATAGGCAAACATCTTTTCCTTGAGTTTGTATGTGACCAGCAGTGAGAAAAGGAAACGTCTGATTGATTGATACTTCAGGAATGTCCAGTTTTATGCCAAGAAATCTGATTAATATTGACAATTCCAATGTCAAACTGACACCAATTAAAATATTAAGGCCTAGATTCTTTTGTGTGCATGTTGTGTGTATGTATATGTGTATTTTGTGTATGTATATGTGTGCGTATCTGTGTCTGTGTATGTGTATGTCTATGTGCGTGCATGTGCGTGTGTGTATATGTGTGTATGCACGTGTGTGTGTGCGCATGTGTGTATACGTGTGCTTGTGCGCACATGTGTGTGTGTGCACGCATGTGTGTGTGTGTGTCTGTGTTTGCTTGTATATATTTCCATTAATTTTATGTGACTGTGTGTGTGGGGTGCAAAGTTTTAAACAGGCACTCATTTGAACCTGAGTGATAGTTTACAAGATTTAAAGAAGCTGTGACAATATTTCTTGTAACAGACATTCATGGTTTAATATAGGTCAAGGTAAAGTAATTATAGATGTTGTTTTGGAGTTAATCAGCTGATATATTTACTCAAAGATGCTCTACACCTCTCAAATGACTGCAGTTTGTCTTAACATACACAGCATAGATTGGCTTATAACAATGGAAGGGATGAAGGGACACTTGATCTTTCAACAGAGTTTTCCAAGTCCTTGTTTTACCTTGGGCCAGTGTTCCTTCCTGACATTTAATTTCTTCTCATACTCATGGCAGTACATTAAACTGCTTTAGAGACAGCCTTCCCTCTTCAATTAGAAACTGAGGCCTGAGGCTTTTTGTCGATAACTTCATAAATGGACACCCAGCCAGCACTGGTTATTATTTTACACTGAATTAGAGAGTCTCCATTATATAAAAACACTGTCAAATGGCTGGCAATATGTTAAAGGCTGTTGTTCCATCTCAGGATCGTGCTGACATTGAAATGCTTGAGGTTTGGTCAGACACTTAATAATATCAAAATTGCTCAGCTGAGATACCAATATGTCATTCAGCACTAGCTGCCCATTGTATGATAATTATTCTTGGACAGAAAGGATTCAAAGTAGTAGGACTCTTTGCATAGACAGCTATAGAACAAAAAAACGGCTTCTTTGGTTCCACATGATGTAAGTCTGCTTTATCAGGAAACCACAGGGAATGAATAATGAAAAGTACAGCACATTCCAAAGGGATGATCAACCATTCAGGGGATGTGAGCAGAATAATCTTTGGTCTATTTGATCAGATCACTGTAAAATGAAACCACTGAAAAGATTTTCTGTAGTTTGAATTACAACTCAAAGCAATCCATACAATCTTTACTGTCACATCAGTGGAACTGAAGATCCTTCCACAGTGCAGCTATATCATATACCATGGCAAGAACACAGAGCAAGTCTTTTCTTAATTCATTCACAGGCTGTGGGGTTGTTGGCTAGCCACAATTTATTGTCCTTGAGAAGGTGGTGATAAACTACCTCCTTGATTCCATGTGGGAGCAGTAGGAAGGGACTTCAATGATTTTGATTCAGGGACACTGAAGACATGACAATATATTTCCAAATCAGGATGCTAAGTGGTTTATTTGCTAATTAATTCATGAGATGTGGACATGGCTGGTTGGACCAACATTTATTGCCCAACCCTTGTCGGGCTCCATAGCCTTTGCAGTATCCAATGCCTTCAGCTGTTCCTTGACATCATGTGGAGTGAATCTGATGTGCTGAGCTCTCCCATCATTGTGGACAGGGATAGTTGTGGAGCCTCCTCCTCCACTGAGTTTCTTGCTTGTTCACCACCATTTCCTACTGGACATGATAGGACTGCAGATCTTAGATCTGATCTGTTGGCAGTGGGATCAGTTAGTTTTGTTTATCACATACTGTTTATGCTACCTGGCGTGCAACTAGTCCTGTTTGGTAGCTTCGACAGGTTGACACCTCCTTTTTAGGTATGCCTAGTGCTGCTCCTGCCATGACCTCCCGCAGTCTTCATTGAATCAGGATTAATCCTCTGACTTAGGGGTAATGGTGGAGTGAGGGATACGCTGGGCCAAGAAAAGTTACTGCTTCACCTTATGGCTTGAAATACTATAGTCTGGCGTCAATGCTGTAGATTCTGAGGGCAGGTCTCTCTTGAATGTATATCACTCTGCTTCCACTTCTGGTGTGTCTTTTCTATCAGTGAGACAGAATATATCCAGTGATGGTGATGTTGGTGTCTGGGACATTGTCCGCAAGGTAGGGTTCCATGAGAAATTACTTCACTGTGGGGCAACAAGCCCTCTGACATCAGGAAGGAGGACTTTGAAGGGTCAACAGAGCTGTAGGAACCGTTAACATTTCCGGGACCTTGGTCTATGTCTGGTAGTCTGTCCAATATATTTCATTGGATCAGACTTTTTAAGCTGTTAAATACAATTGAGTGGCTTGCTTGGCTGTTTTAGAGGGCAGTTAGCAGACAATCACATTGTTGTGGGTCTAGAGTTACAGGTGGGTCAGAAAAGGTACCGACAGCAGATTTCCTTCCCTATTAAGTCATTGACAGATTTTCACAGTTTCGTGGTCACTATTAGGTCTGTTTTTAATTCTGGATTTTTTTTTTGTGAATTGAAATCAAATTTCATCATCTGTTGTGGCATGATCCAAATGCACGTCCCAGAGCATGAGCATGAATCTTTGAATTACCAGTCCAATGGCAACACCACTATGCCACTGTTTCTGATGTATCTCAAAAGAATTTAAATTCTATTTTACTTCTGATTGCTATTGTCCATATCCAATGCATCAATTCATTTTCAACAGACACTTGAGTCGAAGTTCATGTGATTTCATACCACATCCGCCAGGGATGCTTCCATGAATCAATGTTTTGATACATTCCAGCTCAGGGAGGAATTGACCATGCAAGTCTGTGTTTCGACAAGTAGGACTGAAAGCTCAGACATCTTGCTGATTTGAGGAAAAACTCTTACACTGCTAGAAATTACACAAGACATCTTACCCTCTCTGGGCAAAGAGAAATGAAAACCACTCCCAAACATAACAGCAACCAACTGACTTTGGCCATTGTCCTACTAGACAGATATAGAATACCCCAAAGGCAGCAACGGTTTGCATCAATCTCAAGCAGCATTGACCTTCCTTGTCCAATCTGTGGTATCACAATTCCATGTCTAGAGACTCTGCTGCCATTGGAACAGGTCAGTAGCAACAAAGATTTTTCAATCTTTCAGCACTCCAATTAAAATGTTGCATAATCAAAATGAACAAGGTTTTCCTGAGTGAAAATAAGAGGGATTGTAATACTTACAAATCCCAAGAAATAATAAATTGCAACAACAAAAACAAACACATACAAATATAAAGCTTGAGAAGCAGAAAGTGGCTAGTAGAGGAAAGGAAGATAAAAGCAGATGAAGTTTAAAAGTTCTTATGGTCTTTGATTTGTCATTCGAGGGCCACACTGGGCTCGCTCAAGGTCTGCTTATTGGGCCCGCTCAAGGTCCGCAATGGGCTCGCTTGAGGTCTATGCTGGGCTCTTGCCGCTATTGATGCCAAGCTCAGGAGAAGAGGTAATTAAAGGTTTAGAGAGAGAAGAAAAAACAAGAAAAGAGAGAGACAAAAAAGAAAAGAAAAGCAGTCAGAGTGGATGAGCTCCAGCTCAGGAGCCCTGCTCCAACGCCACCTCATCGTAATGTGATGGAAGTTGAAAATTGATGCTCCATATTTTACCGCTATAATGGCAAACATTTTGAGTCTCTTATTGCGGTGGGCAAGAAAATACATTTCATCTCAAGTACCCATAATAAAGGCCAATGGCTTGGTATTAACAGGGACGGGTTATCAAGATGGAGAGGTGGAGTTCCAAAAATCTGCAAGGCATTTTTCCACACATTGTGGTGTTTTATCATGGCCCACAAACCAGCCTGATTGACATGTTTGGCTTCCAATTGGACAGGGGTAAATCCAGGGCGATCTCAGGACTAATCCCTGGTTGCAGTGTTGTCTGAACCCTGGCATCAAGGATCCTCGTATTGTACGGCTATTGCTCTTGGGCCACAAGCCCTGCTACAAACAATATTTCCGTTTCTCCTGAATCTATTCAAATCCAGCTGCAGACTTTTTAGTTTTCTGAGATCTGGGATACCTTGTCACAGGGAGAAAAAAAATGTTACAAAAACTATTACCTGGACATGAGTACTGTTCATGCGGGACCTCTATTTTAAGGTATATTAGAATGAAGGCCAGATCTGTGGGCATCATTTGTAAGTTTTACTGGTTTTCTTTCTAGATTGACCCGTTTCACTCAAAGGTTGTCAATCTCCAAGGTATTTCAATTGCCACCCTGTTTCCACTGAGTAAATTGGCTGCCTGCCCCTTGTCTTGCCTCCAAAAGTTTCCAGAAATGGGTAGAATGAAGAAAAGGTTGGGGTGAAAGTTTATGCCTTGTTGAGATATTAATGATGCCTGACCCATTGTTGTATACTAAATCCCAACCCATTCACACAACATTAGCTCCGCAGGAACATCTTGACCAAAGTTTCTGGTCTGGTTTGGTGGTGAGCTCATTGACATTGTCCACAAAGATTTGCTGATTCACCCTTTCAAGATTTTTCAAGGTATCTTCCGAGCCTGGCTGAAGCATTATTGGCTCAGTGCCCACTCTTGAGGGGAAGATTGTCGGACGCAAGAAACGACAAAAGAAGGAGGATACACTTACTATTCACGAAAAGTAGCAGATAATTTTTTAAAGGCCTAAGCTTTTCAGTAAGTGAGTGTGTCAGTGAATGAGGTGGTTGAGGTGGATGAAGTCAGTAGGTGGGTGTTTAGGTGGCTGAAGTAGTTGGATGAGGTGGGCAGAGGCGTACGGGTGAGTAGGTAGTCAGCTCAGTGTTAGTCAGATGGCCAGTTTGGCAGTGGCTGGTTGAGAGGGCATCATTGAGTTGCTGTCAGTTGACCAGAGCCGTGGCCAGGTGATCAAAGGGAGGTTGGCTGATTGGAGGTTTGGTAGTGGTCCTTAGTTGAATTGCACTGGTTGACCTCTGGATCAGATTAAACTGTCCAACATTTTGCTGGTAAGTTACCAGATAAGTCCCAGGTATCTGTTCCAAGTTTCCACCCTGATCTCAGGGTTAGAGATATTCACACAGTATCCTGAGCAGTAAGAATCAGCCCATACAGTTTAAATATCCCGGGCAATTCCAATGTATGTCTGTACACCCGTAACTGTATAGGGACCTGATGTGTATCTTTCAATGCATCCCCCATCATCTGGAGACTGAATGATGTATGGCCTCAAGAACAGCTTCTTCCCTAATGTTATTAGTCTTCTGAATGGATCTCTCAAATTTCAAATTTAACGGTGACCTTGTTCTTTGTGCACTTTCTCTGCAACCATGACACTATTCCTCGCTTTGTTCTATTACCCTTATATACTTCGTATAGTATCATCTGCCTGTACTGCACGCAGAATAAAACTTTTCACGGTACCTAGGTACATGTGACAATAATAAATCAAATCAAATCAAACCAGTATTGTAGAACATGACATGCAAAGGCTTGCGCTTTACGTGTTACTACTGTCTGAGGAGAAACCTTCTATGAATATTGTAAAAAAAAACTCATGCTGACTCTGGTGAGTATTTTCTAAAGGGAGAATGTGGTATAAGTAAAAGATTAACAGGTTGTGCCCTCTCCCCTTCCCTATCAGCTCAACAATGAAAATGATTTAAAATAAGCATCTTTCACAAATGCTTTCAAGAACAATTGTAAGAATCAAATTCTCTTCCTGAAAGTTCATCTGATCATGGGTAAGTGATTTGTTTTATTATTGTCACGTGTACCGAGGTCCCATGAAAATTGTTGTCTTATGTGATTTACAGGCAACATACAGGCAATGAGTGAAGGACATTCCCTTGATAAAGTTTGATTTTCATCAGCTACAATAAAAGCAAACATGTATTAATGATAGCAATGTCAACTTGCATTTATATCAAACCCTCAATGTTGTAAAATATCCCAAGATTCAGCACAGGAATGTTACCAGAAAAAAAATTGACTGAGTCATAAAAAGAAATATTAGGACAGATAGGCAAAACTTTGGTCAGCGGTAGGTTTTTGGGTGCATTTTAAAAGAGAAAAGTAGAGAAATTTAAGCAGGGAATTCCAGAGCTTAGGGCCTAGACAGTGCTGAACTCAAGAAATGAACAAGAAGCTAGAATTAGGGAATTGCAGGGATCAGAGGGGAGAAGATTACAGAGCCAGAGGTGAAATCATTGAGTGATTGGAAAACAAAAATGTGAATTTTGGAACAAAAGCTTTAGCATCAGCAATAATGATGAGGTTGGCTAAAAGCATTAAAGAAAATGTTTACAATACAATTCAAAAATCGCTTGGGAATTTTTGGAACCGTTTTGGAGTGTGATCTTATCTCAATTTGAGAAATTTAGTATGGTGAAATGTCAGTTCAGATGTTTCAGATTCCGAAGATCAAGCTCTTTTAAAAATCTGCACAGATTGGTTGCCATCTTTCCTCTAAAATGATTATCAGGAAAATGTCATAAGGCAACCAAATGGTTTGCTGCTTTTTGACAAAACATTCCTTCAATTGTTAAAAACTGAATCGAGTCATCACAAAGATCGGTAAGACAATTCATTAATGGTTACTGGCAGACTAATTCTAAACAAGTACATGACTAGATTCCAACCAGCCTTTTCTATCAACTACCTATAGTCACCTTCAAATTTCTGCATGCTGAAATTTGGAGTTTAAGAACAGCACAACAGCGTTGGGAAAAAACATAAGAACATCTCTTCACTTTAAGCCATTGGGTGTAGCCCAAATCAACCATGAAGTGAACTCTGTGTGACCCACCCAGAAGCTGCAGCACACTTTTTGCAAAAGGTTGCTGTGGCTCGCTTCCTGTCAATCGAATTCAACCCCTCTTTTCTCCCCCCATTGTCCCATGAAAAATGCATGACCCTCGCAGACAATCATTTTCTGTGCAGCAGCTCTCTCTCTGGCTGCCATGCTGCTATCTCAGCCCAGCTTGATCCAGAGAAAATTCACACTGTGTGAAATGTAGAAGACAAATCACAAAGTCCACTGATTTCATTAAGTGGTGTGGACTGGAGAAGAAGGGGGTTACAATAACAAAAAAGACAGATATGAACTGTAAAAATCATGACACAATGCATCTGAACCAGCTTCCTGGCACATAACTCAAGCATTTAAGAGAATGAAGAATCAAGAGATTGAATTGCATTTGACCTGCCGCTTAACAGTTAGCGGGCAGGATTACTCTCGTGCAGAATTGAGCCTAGTCTGCTTGATCAGCCTGCTGTCTTAAGTCCTCTGCTCATAAATTCCCCTTCAAATTCTCAATTCTGTACAATTACTCTCATATAATCAGTTTGGTTAACAATGATTGAATAACAAGGAACAAAAACAACATTGCTGGAAAAGCTCAGCAGGTCTGGCAGCATCTGTGAGGAGAAAACAGAGTTAACGTTTCGGGTCCGGTGACCCTTCCTCAGAACTGATGGTGGCTGGGAAAATATCAGTTTATATGCAGAAAGGGGGAGTGGATCGGGTAGGGAGTAAATGATAGAATAGAGCCTAAAGAGAGTGAAGGGCAGGTGGACAGATAAAGGAATTCATACCGATTTTACCAAATAGCCTGTTGTTAGTCACTAATAGTCCCCATTAACAACTATTCACCCTCCCAGCCTGATCGTTATCAACTCCTTTGTCTGTCCACCTGCCCTTCACTCTCTTTAGACTCTATCCTATCGTTTACTCCCTACCCCATCCCCCTCCCCTTTTTCTTGCATATAAGCTGACATTTTCCCAGCCACCATCAGTTCTGAGGAAGGGTCACCAGACCCGAAACGCTAACTCTGTTTTTTCCTTCACAGATGCTGCCAGACCTACTGAGTTTTTCCAGCAACTTCTCTTTTTGTTCTTGATTTACAACATCTGCAGTTCTTTCGTTTTTTTATTAAACAACAAGCTACATTTTGAGGAAAACAGTCACAGTTTCTGGAGTTGCAATTGTTCAATATTCATCTGTGAATTTAGCAGTGAAAAGATCAGACTTCATCAAAACACCAGCAGACAAATTAAAAGCTCATGCAGTGTATCTGATCAAGAGTTCAGAAAAAGCCCTGACAATTATTTAAAATCACAGAACGGTATCATATAACAGTTACAGTGCAGAAAGCCATTTTGCCCATCAATTCTGTGCCAGCTCACTGCAAGAGCCGTTACCTAATGCTACTCCTTCACACTTTCTGCTACAAACCTTTTCTCTTCAGGTAAATATCCAGTTTTACTGTGAAAGCCATGATTGAATCTGCCTCCACCACATGCTGAAATCCCAACCAGAAAATGGTCATCTCACGTCATCTCCACTAGCCAGTCAACATAAGTCAGTGTCCCCTGGTTCTGAACCCTTCCCCCACTCTGTCTACTCTGTCCAGAGCCCTTGTGATTTTGAATACCAGATTTAATCAGATCTCCTTTGAATCTTCTCTTCTACAAGGAGAATAGTCCCTCTTCCCTGGAACCATGTTTGTAAATATTTTCTGTGCCCAAAGTTGCCCAGACATCAACAGAACACTTCAGTTGAAGTTATATCACTGTTTTGTAAAGATTCATCATCATTTCTTTGCCGTACTCTATGACTCAATTTATAAAGCTCACAATCCTATATGACATTCAAGTACTTTCTTGATCCATTCTGCTACCTTGCACAATTTGTGCACACACACCCTAAGTCCCCTTTCTCCTGCATTCCCTTCAGAATTGTATCCTATTGCTTACACTGCTTCTCCTCATTCATCTTTCCAAAATGTATCAATTCATAGTTCTCAGCATTAAATTTTAACTGAGCTTTAACTGAGCAGGACAAGCCTGTTATGTGTCACTTTGTCAAACAATATGCACAGCTCATCAACTCATAACTTTATCAATCCTACCTTATATTAAAAAAAAACTAAAACAAGTTTGTTAACTGTGATTTCATCTTTAACAAACCAGGCTGACTTTCATGAATTAATCTACACTTTTGACAATTACTGCAAACTGTTGCTTCAAATATCATTCCAATCACTGAGGTTAAAATGATTGACTGGTTTGTCCTTTCACCCTCTACTGAACAAAGTTTTAACATTTGTAATTCTCCACTTTGTTGGAATTACCCCAGTATCTAAGAAAAACTGGGAGATTATGGCCAGTGCCTCCACAATTTCTGCCCTTACGTTCCTTAGTATCCTTGAATGCATCCCAGCTGAACCTGGAGATGTAGCAACTTGAAAGACACCCATCTTTCAAATATAACCTTCTTGTTATTTTTTAACCTATTTAGCATCTCAACTATTTCCTTTTTTCACTATGACATTGGTAGAACCTCCTTCTGTGGTAAAGGCAGATGCAAAGTACTTGTTCAGTACATTGATCATGCCTCTCTACACCACACATATGATGAATGAGCTGAATCCTACAGTCATTGTGTGGTAAGTGATGTGGGTGCTTTGAAAGTGAAATGGGTGCTTTAAATGAGAAGCTGTGTGAGCAGAACCCCATTAGTGAATGAGGAGGAATTTCTTCAGCACAAAGGATGGTTAATCTATAGAACTCATTGCTGCAGAAGGCAGTGGAGGCCAAGTCATTGAGCATATTTAAGACAGAGATTAATAAGTTCTTGATTAGTAACGGGTTCAAGGGTTACAGGGAGAATGCGGCAGAATGGGATTGAGAACCATATCAGCCCTGATTAAATGGAGAAGACTCACAGGCTGAAAAGCCTGGTTTTGCTTGTATATCTTATGGTCTATGGTTTTGTTAAGCTGGACTTCAGTCATAAAACAATCAACTAACTATTTAAAGGTTGATGGCACCTATCGCTACCTTTTTACTTGTGCTTCTGAATCTGGTAATGCTTATTTTTTAAGATTTCACAACTATTTTAACCCTTTTTTTGTCTTTGGACAGTGAGCCCTACTCAACAAACAACTCTGTATTGGTTTACAGTTGCTGAAATGCATTGTGCTTCATATTATGCTTTTGCCATTTTTCAATGGTACACTTGGTCCATCTCAATAAGTCATTCCCAACATTGTTTTGGAGGTGGAAGGCAAAATCAAAACCCAGTCTTTTAAGCAGACTTAAAGTCAGGTCCTAGTTAATCACTGGTACTAAAAGTGGATGGTTAATTTGAAAACTTAATATTTGTGGACTGGGAGGAGCAGTTTGGAGAAAAGACTTGAGATGCTTTCTAAACACTATAACCATGAAGTGTTATATGAAACTGAAATGAAATGTAATGTCTCTGGAACCTGAGAGCTTGTGTTATGTGAAGTTACAGTTGGACAGTGAAGTTGCAGATCCTAACAGGTGTGAACACAACACAAAAACACCTGTAATTTAGTGTCAAGAAAGGGGAAACCCTACATAGGTTAACACTTTGACTTTGCATGTGCATTCAAAATATTAGCTACACCATAGGTGTACCTCTCAGGGTGTCTGAAATATGTGGCACCTGAGAGGAAAAGATGTCCCAACAATAGCATGGGAGAATATCTAGGTTCTCTCTTTAGATCAAGCAGTACAGGCCAATTTTCAGATAATATAGATAAGCAGCCAGGCAATGTCCAATGTCTCACATTAAATAGTGGGAGCAGTGTATATTCATCATTTAGCCCTCAAATGTAATTGGTCTTTCTTTTATGACTTTCCTTATGACCTTTTATAAGTCTCTAGTCAGAATACTCATGGGAGTGATGGAAGTCCTTAGGGACTGTGCTCTCTTTATTGACACCAGATATTTGGGGAAGGTTGCATTCTCTGATGATGGGTTGGGGAAAATTTCATCTCATATATTTTCAAACACTGCTCGGCCCCCTGTGAATTCTGGAGAACTATCTTTTCTTCAGTTGTTTAATGGTTCCATACAAATGAACAAGAGAAATGTCCAAACACAGTGAAAGGATTGTATAAGATGGCTGGGTATGCGAAGTTCATGTCCTTTCTTACATTAAAGTGACAGGCAGTAAAATCTGCACTGAAGAATGCTCCAAAAACAACTTGCATTTAGGTACTGCTCATAACGTTATAAAACATCCCAAGAGATAGCAAACAATATTTCATACAGGGCTACATACTAGACATTGGCGTAGATCACTACATGTTTGGAAAAGGTTTTTGGGGGATGTCTGAAAACAAGGAAGAATGTTAGGGAGGCACGGTTTTAGGGAGGCAGAGGTTTAAGGAAGCAGGTTCTGAGCACTGAGTGACAGAAAAGCTAATGTTCCATTCCCCAGTGCTAACTGACATCAATTCCTTCATTTCAAGATCACATAAATTTTTCAAGCATTAAGAAAATAACATGTGAATACTAATGTTATGTACTGTCCAAGATTGCCTTGGACCATTCAGGAATTACAGGTTAATCTCTTGGACATGATGTGAACAACCCAGGAGAAAATTCATATGGGCTTTGAAATTCTCAATTCTTTTGAATATTTTTATTCACTTTAAAAGTGTTGGAAATGGAATCTAAAGGCCAGTTGGATAACCTTTGTTTCAACCCATAGTAATAACTATGAACAGTTCAAGATAGACTGAAGAAGAGAATAAATCATTCTAAAACCCTTCAACTAAATCTGAGGCAAATGAGCCAAATTGAAGCATGTGGAAAAATATTTACCATGACAGGTGTATAGATATAACCCAAGATTTTTCTGATGAAGGGTCTAGGCCCGAAACATCAGCCTTCCTGCTCCTATGATGCTGCTTGGCCTGCTGTGTTCATCCAGCTCTGCACCTTGTTGTCTACAAAATTACTTTACCTGGTTATGGCTGTAATTTAAAATGTAAATTATGGTTTGGAGAAGGAACGGGAAGAATCCTGATCTACTTTTCCTTTGCAGCAATTTATGTTTCAAAATAATTCAAAAGAAGATTTGAACCTTCTGTAAAAAGCACTAAGTGTCTGATGAGCATTTCCTCACTACAGAGAGCTAAGACCAAAGTGAAGGAAAGCCAATCACTGCACATTCCAACCTTCTGACTTAGTGGCAACACTTCACAAAACAACCTTTCAATTACATTAAACACCAAAAGAGCCTCAGTGAAACTGCTCACCCTCTTCACCTTAATGCTTTATCCCACAGGATGGCACAGCCTGACAGGATGGTGCAAGCATAATCAATAGTAAGTTTCAAAAGGGTATTAAATATATGGGAAACTTCACAATAATGTCAGGAAACAGTAGGAAGGAGTAGGACTAATTGGATAAATTGTGAAAGAGCTGGGATAGGCTAAATGGGCCAAATGGCTCTTGCTGTGCTGTGTAATTCTAATATTTAAATGGGAATGAGCCTTGAGATGGTGTCTTGATTTACATCTTAAGAGGGTTTTACAATTAGCCATTAGTGGCTTGCATTCAACTGTCATTACATTATCAGGGTACACTCTGTCCTGTGGCTCATTTGTGACCTATAATTGTAGTCCTTAAATACAAAAGAATTTTGATGATTGCAAGATATAGTCATGACATAACACAAGTATTATTTTCTGGCAATGAACCAGTTATCTTTTGCATTGATTATATGATGATTATTTATTCACCTGCTGTCATGCACCACTAACATTCCCTTGGGCATTGCAATGACAACTGCTATCAGCAGAGACAAAAACCTGCCAAGAATTGAATCAAACCATATTATGAATCTTAAAATCCATACTGTAAAACTACATTTACACTGGAAGTGTTTTCAAGACTTGGAGAGGGGCTTTCAGATAATATGTTTAAAATTACTCCAGCTTTGTTGTTCTGGTTTGTCACTTTATCTCAAACCCTTCAATGAGATTACTGGCTTTTAATTATTTCACACCTTTAATATGAGAGTTTTACTATGTAGTGTTATTTTAGAAATCATGGTGGGCTCATATGCTATCCTGGATTTTATGGTGTCATTATTGAGACTGTGTTACACAGACCTTATTGCTGTGGCAACAGCCAAGGCTGTCTTAGAGTGCTGTCATTGTTTGCCATCCCCTCCCCTTGAAAGAGCAAAGAGGATCTTTTTGTAAGTCTCAGATGAATAGCATTTTGCCTAGTTTAATATTTTTTTCTTATCTGGAGTTGTTAAATTAAGTCTGGGCGCATAAGACACTGGGAACACATTACTGCTGGTTATTGCGCAGATCGAACATAAACCATCAGTGGATGGCTCAGTACAAAACATTGCATGAATTGGCAGTTACATACCATACCATGCACTTTTGTGCTATGCAATTATACCAGTGTGATGCCCTGATGACTTTTTAAATGAAACCTCTTCAGATTAAGCATTAAAAACAATTGAACAACATTAGCAATTCAAGATGTTCTTACTGAATCTTACTGTTAGAAATGTTCTGATGAACACGCAAAGCAGAGAACATTTGCTCACCTCCCTAACGCTTGTGTTGAATCTTTAATCTGAGAAGGGGGGGTGATTCTGTTAAATTTCAAAATAAGGGGTCAGGCTTTACGATGAATAAGGAAAAACTGCATGGTTGACAAATTTATTGTTGCTACCACTGAGGTAGCAAACCGTTCACTTTAACACTTGCTTCATCTTTCCTCTCATTTCTGAATTTTATTTGTTACATTTCCTAAAATGCTTATAAAATGATCATTACACAATGTTTGAACCCTGATTGTTATTTTGTTTGTCTGCAAACAATGTATCTCAAAGACTAATGGATGGATTTCAACAAAACTTTGATACATGAATAGGATATGCCATTAGGAAGAAATAATTTTTTTTGCCAAAAGTACAGATGCAAATCCAAATAATAGAAACATAGGAAATTGGAGCAAGAGTAGGCCATTTGGTCCTTTGAGACTGCTCCAACATTCATTATGATCATTCAACTCATAACTTGTTTGTGTTTTTCCCACATATCTTCGATGCCCAAGTGTCATATCCAACTCATTCTTGAAATCATACAATGTTTTGACCTTGACAATATTCTGTGGTAGTGAATTCCACAGGCTTACCAGTCTCTGCGTTAAGAAATTTCTCCTCATCTCAATATTAAATTGTTTACACAGTATCCTTAGAGTGTGATCCCTGGTTCTGGATTCCCCAACCATCGGGAACATCCCTCCTGCATCTACAATGCCTAGACCTGTTTGTATTTTATAGGTTTCTGTGAGATCCCCCCTCATTCTTCCAAACTCTGGAGAATATAATTCCAAACTCTAGAGAATATAATCCCAAACAATTCAACCTCTCCTTAAATGTCAGTCCTGCCCATCCCAGGATCATGGAATATTTTTCTAGGATTCTTTAACAGTAGGAATCATTTCCTTAGAGTGTTGCGGCTTGTTGTATTTAGAATGTGAATGATTACTTTTTATTTCTTTGAATTGTCTCAGGGCTGTGTTGGCATTTGACACATCTTTCAAAATGTGAGCAGAGTTTTTACAGCAGGTTATTGAATTGGATTGGCCTGAAATTTCCTCAGTGAAATGGAAGCCCTAAATAAAAATATTTTTTTGTTTCAGCTTTTTAATTATAGAGAACTAACCAGGCATGGAGATGCTTCAAGGAATAACAATGTAATAACATCAAGTTTACACAATGTGGAAGAGGTATACGCTGTCCGCAAGTGTTCTTTTCATTTGTTGTTCATTCATTCATCTCAATTTCATCTCGACACAAGACAGTAAAAGTTAAAAACAGTCTGTATGCTAAAACTAGCTGGATGAACAGCATTGGCTACAAAGTAAATGGTTGAATGCTATTCTTACTATATTTCATTAATGAGAATGATAATAATCTAATTCATGTGAAGAATCAGTTGGGCTCCACTTACTCAATATTACCTCCAGAGTCTTCACCCACACTCCACCAACCCCAGATGACATCCAGCGCTAAAAATGACTTGCATTTATGTCGCACCTTTAGCATCATAAAACCTCTGAAAGCGCTTCATAGAAGTGTTAACATTGAAACATTACAGTAAGTGATGAAACATTTGGCTAAATAGTTAGGTTTTATGGAGCATCTTAAAGAAGGAGAGTTGTAAAGATGCAGAGAGGTTTAAGGAAGGAATTCCAGAGTTCAGAGTTTGACAATTGAAGATCCCATCCAGTTATTTGGGATGAGGTGGGGAGAAGTGGGGAGAAATGGGGATTTATGGAACTGGACTAGATTACAAAGATTTTGGTGGGAGGGGAGGGCACGGAGGATTTCAAAGACAATGATAAGAATTTTAAGATTGAGGCAATGCTGAACTATCAGCCAGTGTAAGTCAGTGATCAACAACTCATGGTGAACAAGACCTTGTGTAAATTAGGATACAAGATCAGGATTTTGAATGTGCTCAAGTTTACAGAGGGTAGAATGTTGGCCAGGGAACAAAGACATTGATTTCAGTAGCTGATAACTTAAGGAGCAGAGTTAACTGATGTTATGGAGATGAACGTAAGTATCCAAAAGATGCCGCGGACTGTTGTTGGAAGCTGATTTTTGGGATCAAATACAATACCAAAGTTGTGAATGGACTTGTTTGGCTGTAAACATGGAAAGGGATGGAGTTGCTAGGCAATGGAGTTTCTGGCACCTTGACATAAAAGTCTTTATTTATCCAACATTATACCCAAATTCCTAATTCACATTGTTCCTGCCACTCATCCCAAAGCCTATAACTCATAATTCACTCTCTCTGAAACAACTCATATGAGATTCTCAGACTTAAACCATTCTGGTCTAGTCCATTGACCAATTCAATTCATTTCTCTTCAGTCCACCTGCCCTAGATTTCAAACTGGCACTACCTTTACTCCCAGGATACATGTAAATTAATCTTGATTGATAAATCTACACTATCTCCAAAACAGGATAAAATAAGAATGTTCTTCTCCATAATACAAGTTGTATCCCTGTCACATTTATATACATTATGTAAATCATTGTCTCCTGAAAAATCTCAATTGCTGTAACATCTCCAATACAATTTACTCATGCAGAATAAATCAGGAAACTTCTTTCTCCAAATAAACTAGCAAATCCTGAATAAACTAATATTGCTGAATAAATCATACAGGCCAAAAACACTGACCTGGAGAAATATGTTACATGGTTTGGGGGTGCCAATTCACTAATACTGCCTTGTAGATCACCAAATATTATACTTACAATCATGTGGCTTGAGAGTTATTTGATCCAACATGACTCGACAGTTTGTTTTTGCTTGGTCTCTATTCCAGAATTTGTATTCTTCTTGTATATTTAACATAGTTTCAATGTTTATAAATTGCTTTCTATTGCTGCCAGTAATTTTTGCGAATTTGAGGCAATGCTTGGCTCAGCGACCAGCTGTGACTCAATGGAAGCACTCTTGCTTATGAGATGGAACATTGTCGGATCCAGTCCCAAATCAGAGATTTAGGTGTGTAATTCAGCGGGACACATCGGCGTGATATGTTGGGAGTGTTACATTATCAAAAGCATTTATTTTCACATGGGGTGTTAAAGCATGTGCCTTTGCCCTGCTTGGTTATCCCATACAGTCATACCCTAGTGGCTGGAGCATGGCAGGTGAACGTTTACTGAGTTTCAATGTGGGAAACTTCCCTATGGCCTCGGTGGAAGACTTCAAGCAACTCTGAGCAGTAAAGTCCTGGCTTCAATAGTCCCACTTCAGAAAGGGAAGCAGCAACCTGATCAGGCTGACTGACAGAAAACAGCAACAGCAGTAATGGAGATGATAGGGGTGGGAGGATATATTTTATTTATTTAATATTTATTGAAATATAAAAACTGACTTTCAATTATCAACTTCTGTTATTCAAATTATAATACATGGGACCTTTCATGGGCTAAACTGGTTTTCAAAAAAGGAAAATCATGATTTAAGTGGCAATTGTAATTACCTGATCGGCTGAGTAAAGCTCACGAATCTATCAATAAATACAAATTAGCCTGAGCCGAAATTAACATCGCGACAAAAAGACATTGAAAGTCAAATCTATGTTTCCAAGTTGATTTGCATTCTTTTGGATATGTTTCACGTATCAGAAATGAAAGTTGCCTGGAGATTATTCAGCTTTGAAAACAATGAAGCCAGACATGGGGATGCACAAAAGAACTATATTTATGCAACTGCCTATATCAGCAGAACTGAAGACTTTCTCTTTCCCTGCTTTTACTTTGACTTACTGAGGAATCAATATTCACTGAGAACACAAAGAAAATTATAAATTTCACTCTTGTTAAGGATACAAGATTTCAATTAAACAACTATGATCTCAAGTTAAATACTTTAAGGATACTTTAAGAGCATTTAAACTACAGATTCCTTTACCTTCCTTTTTGTTCGAGGTGGTGACCCCCTTTCTAAACTTTTTGTATATGCTTGATGTGCTACCTTTATTAATTCTCTCAGAGTCATTAAACAATCTTTCTCTCACATGAGAAAAGCATTAACTTGGCTGTTTATTTGTTTCTAGCAAATGAGCAAACTATATTTTTATTGGAGTGAGGTATAGGAATGTGCTAAAAAGAATTTCAAAATCTTTGCTGTAGCCAGCCCAGGGTTTAAGATAAAAAAAGGAGCCTATTCAACCTTCCTCAATTGGTTGGAACAATGTTATCATCCTAACAGAAGGGGGCAGCAGGTTTGTGATCCACGGAGCCACTGTCATTCACCAGCATTCCTTTGAATTTGTTGTAAAAGGGATTGCTGAGCTGCTGCCCCTGCCAAATGTTTTATGGCACGGGCAGTGTAATGTTTGGGTCAATTGAGCTCTAAACAAGCTACATCTTGGGTAGGGACTTGTAAATGGGTAGGAAGGAGGTGGACAGGGCTCCGCACATTTCATGTGCCTCTCTGCTGCTGACACACCCAGTGAGGGCCACTTATAATCCAACCCCTTATCTGAGCCCTGTGTAACAGAAACCAAGTGTGGCCTCACCTTCTGGGGAGCTGGCAACTTCACTGTCCAATTCCACCAGCTGGAGGTTGCCCATGCCAGGCATTTCACCAAATGCATATCTCAACTCTAAGTAGCCTTCTAAACATGAGCAATCTCAGTATCTGAGCTGGTAGTTGCAAAGGAGAGGATGAGAGACAGTGGCTTCTTCATCTTCATAAATCTGTTCTTTTTCTACCATTACTGTGCTTACAACACTGACAAGCCAGTTTGCAGTTCTCAGAACAGGAAACCACAAATATATAGACTGGTTAGGAGAGCAGGGAAAACAAGAAGTGCATCCTTAAACCATATGGAGCCTCCAAATGGAGAGAGTATGGGATGAGGGTGAGGTTTACAAAGGCAAGTTGTAACTGATTGAGATGCTCACTATGTAAGGGGAAGGCTAGTGGTAAATTTAGAAATGTGCAAGGCTCGAGTCATCCAATTGTAATTTTGTGAATTTGAAGATTGACCTTGAGCATCTCTGTGAGATCCTTGAATTTTTTACAGTAGATCGTTGGGCTAGATTGACAGTCACGGCTATCTGGTCCCACTGACTTTGCAAAGTTTGTGTGGTAGGATGACTGGGCCCCTGTGGTTACAGGCATTCTCTCCTCCTGTGCACCTCTTGCACCAAGGCCTGTGGAGTTGCACAGAGAATCATACAGCATTCCTGTTGCACCATATTCACTGCACTTGCAGATCAGCCCTCGTCCTGATATCTCCAGCCACTCCCTAACAGCATTGTGGGTGCACTCATAGCACATGGACTGCAGCAGTTAGAGAGGGCATCGCACCATCACCTCCTCAAGGACAAATAGAGATTGGCAATAAATGCTGGCCCTCCCTAAATCCCATGAATGAATTAATTATGCACTATAAGTCACTCGCAGTGTCCGTTACAGCCATAATGCACCCCTATCTCCCACTTTGGAGAAGAAGTCTACCTTTAAAATGTATAAGTCATTGTATATGATAATGGTCCTGAAAGGGTTATTGTTGGAGACTGCATTAAAATGATGATGCATACAGTCTTTGGTGAGGAAAAAGGGAATCTAGCTAAAGATTCTGATAGGCCAGACATGCCATCTAGCTTCTGATTGTCTTAGTAATTATATCGAGCCGATGTAACTTGTACCTAACGTAATTCCACAATAAACTGCTTCTCGTTGTCAAGACAAGTGCCTCTTCTTGTTAAGATTCCCGAATGGTTCATGCTGTGCTTCTGTTAACCAAACAGGCCCTTAGACCAAATGCAGAAAGGGTGATAGGGTTGAAAAGAGTAGAGTAGAAAGGGCAATTAGTCGTTACCATTCTACTCTAATCATTCTTTGGAAGCAATTTGTTCCACCACATATACAACATAGGTTACCTTTAATTCTGTTAGTCTCAAAGGTACAAAGACCTTGTTTAGAACTGGATGGCATGCTATCATTTGAATTATAAGGCAACATAATGTTTGCATTGTCTGCAAACAGTTAAGATTTATTTTCACAATGCAATCACTGTGATGTTTGAGGGCATTTGTGTTTGTTCCTAAAAATTGTCATGAACATTGTAACCCTGGTTAACAGGTTAGAAACTATTTAGGCTAGCTCACAATCCAATGAACAATTTACACACTTTTAATCAGCACACAGTGAGGCCATATCTTGAATCCAGTCCATAGTCACAACATATTTTTTCTCTCTTCTGTAGCCTAGAGTACCATCCTCAACTTACAAGGATAAGTGTACCAAAGGATATGAAAGGTCTTGATTTCAGCTGAGTTAGAAGCAGGAAGACTCTGCAGCCATTAGTGCTAGGAGCTGACCAAAAGAAATGAAAGGAGGAGATAAGTACAGCCTTCCTATTTATTTTGCTTCATTAAGAGTGATTTACGAGTAGCTAAAACTGTGAGGATTGTAGAAGTTTGTAGTTTTGTAGGTTGGCATGATCTTCAGTGCAAAATGTATAGTCCATGTGCACATTACATCAGAGGTGGTTAATGCAACATGAGGAGCAATGTGTAAAATCAGGCAGAGGATAATAAATAATACTGATTTCTTAACATAGCATTAAAAGAAAACAGTTGAAATCTGTCACCACTTTTTCATTCTGAGAGTCACCTGGGAGTTCCTGCACTTCAAGATCCTCATATACCATTGGAAATCCGCACCATTTTCCTATTGTTAAAGAAAGAACTGAGGATACTAAAGATCTGAAAAAAAACCAGAAAATGCCAGAGAATCTAAGCAGGTCAGAAGACCAGAGGAAGTGTCACTAGACTCGAAACATAACTCTACTTTCTCTCCATAAATGCTACCAGATCTGCTGAGTTTCTCTTGCAATTTCCGTTTTTGTTACATTTTCCGAGTGATTGTTTAGATGTGGATTGTCCCAAAGATGATAGAGTCAACCGCCATTTTTTTGGGACTAGAATCATTTCTAAAGTCTACAGACCAAGTGAGAGAAAGGCACCTTTCCTCCCCTGAAGGAAGGCATTGTATTGCTACTGACAATCTACCAGCTTCTGTGACCATTTTTCTGGCAGTAGCCTGCAGATTATCAGATCTATTCAAATCCATTACACAACTTGTGTTTCACAGCCTGTAGGCTTCCAGACCAGTGCCATAAACAGAACACTACCATACACCCCCTGCAAGCTCCTGTCTGTGAGTTTAAAGTTTCCATGGGTCTCAAAAATAAACGTAACCAATTCTGTTGTATTGGTTATTAAAATGCACAGTAACGTTGAAATACAAAGTCTATTTTAAATTTTCTGCATTGTTAAGCTATCTATGTTCAGCGCAACTTGGAAATCGTTTGACCTAGATAGTCAGATTTGCAGTGGGGCATTTGATTTTGATTTCAAATATCATTTTTTTCAATCAATATTATTTAATCAGTTTAGGTTGGATGGCTAGTTTGTGACACAGTGTGATGACAACAACGTGGGTTCAATTCCTGCTTTGGCTGAGGTTACTATGAGGGAGTCTCCTTCTCAACTTCTCCCCTTACTTGATGTGTGATGACCGTCAGATTAAACCACCACCAATTGTCTCTCTCCTAATGAGGGAGCAGCCCTATGGTCTGGTAAGATTATGGCAACTTTATCTTTTTATACTGTTTAAAAATGTTGCCTTTGATTTGCACCTTAAATTTTTTAAAGTGGACTAATGCTACCTAGATCATCCCGATTGTCTGTCTTGAAGGACATTTTGAATCTTTCTTGCCACTGAAGACTTCCCATGTGTGAAGTAGTGCACTGCTGAAGGCTGAGTCTACGCCTTTCAGCTTCTGCATTAAGTCTACATAAGATTAACCTAAAACTGAAACTTATACTCAAGAGAGAGTTAGGAAATGTGGAAATGTCAACTCGTTTACATAAAGGAAGATCGATTTCAGTTCAGAATTGTGAAGGTTTCTCGGGTTGATTTGCTCTCTAATTATGATTGGTCCAATTTAATGCTGGGTTTTCACAGTTTACTGTGTCAGAAAAATTGTGCTCATCTGTTTGTTCACAGACATGTTCCAATTGGGGTGTCATTTTCCAAGATAGCCCTGAGGAGACTGCATGGTGGGGAGGCTCAGATTCCTGTTTACGACAGTGACAGATTCCTTATCCATCTTTTCTAGTGAGTAGTGTCATGATAGCAGGTCAGAACATCAAAGTACTTATGGCCAATGTGGTGATTGTAAAGAGGTCAGTCATGTGGACCTCATAGAATATGAGTTCCTTGATTGGGGCTGTTAACCTGGTCCAAATAGGGAGCCCTGGCTGATATATATAAACAGGAATGTCAGGGCTTCTGTTCACTCTGAGAGCTGGCTCTAAGGAGTCAGAACAGTGTCAAGGACACTCCACGTGTAAATAAAGAGTTACTTGCTGATGGGATACCAGCCTCTGTGGAGGTATTTCAGCCATATTGAGTTTTTAATTCTACGAGGTGTTTTTTCAAAAAAGGACAGGCTGCTATAGCCAAATAATGACTGTGGATATAAATTCCCTACTGTCTGACACAAGCCTGTGTGGACCCATAGAATGTCACACCTATACAGAGTCAGGAAAACTTCCAATGGAATGATTATAGCTGAAAAGACAATGAGAAGCTGACTACCCAATTCCTCTCAACTCCTGAAGCGTCCAGGAGAGCATTTTTTTGTGCCAATATGTAGATCGGGCTGTGCTTGACCTAATCCTAGGGAATGAAGACAGCTCAGTGGCTGAAGTTTCAGTGGACCAGCATTTTGGGGATAGTGACCACACCTCTGCAAATTTCAAAGTCATTATGGAATGGGATAAGGATAGTGCAGAAGTTAAGTGTCTAAATTGGGGGATTTCAATATCATGAGACAGGATCTGGCAAAAATAGACTGGGAGCAATTATTTGCAGGTAAGTCTACATTTGGAAAGTAGGACTCTTCTAAAAGCAGTATAGAAAGAATTCAGGGCCAATGTGTCCCTCTAAGAGTGAAGGGCAAGGACAGCAAGTCCAGGGAACCCCGGATGTCTCGAGATATTGAGAGTTTGATAAAGAAAAAAGAAGGAAGCATACTTCAGGTATAGCATATTAAAAACAGGGCAGGCCCTTCAATAGTATAGAGACTGTAGGAGGTTCCTTCAAAAGGAAATTAGGAGGCCAAAAAGGGGTCACAAAACATCTTTGGCAGGCAGGATCAAGGAAAACCCCAAGGCTTTTTATCGGAATATTCAAAGAAAGAGGATTACCAGGGAAAATGTGGGATCTATTAAAGACCTATGGCAACTTATGCATTGAGTTGACGTGGGTGAGGTCTTACGTGAATATCTCTCATTTGTATTCACAGAGGAAAAAGACATTGTATCCTGGGATTCAGGTGTGATGAGATCACTCAACCAATTAGTCTGACGTCAGTTGTAGGAAGATTATTGAAACAATTTCTGAAGGTCAGGATCAATCAATAGTTGGCAAGGCAGAGATTGATCAGGGCTAGTCAGCACAGATTTGTTAGAAGGAGATCCTGTCTGACTAATTTAATTGAGTTTTTTTTTTGCTAAGGTGACTAAAGAAATTGATGAGGATAGTGCAGTTGATTTGGTTTACATGGACTTCAGGAAGGCCTTTGACAAGGTCCCAGATGGAAGATTGGTCTGAAAGGTAACATCCAACGGCATCTGAGGCAAATTGGCAAACTGGATCCAAAATAGTCTTGCAAATAGGGGGCATAGGGTGCTGGTGGAGGGTTATTTTTGTCACTAGAAGTCTGTGTCCAGCAGTGTACCACAGGGACTGGTGCTAAGGCCCTTGCTGTTTGTTATGTATATTAAAAACTTGGATGTGAGTATATAAGGTTTAATTAGTAAGTTTACAGATGACATGAAAATTGGTGGTGTTGTTGATAGTGAGGAGGATGGTCTCAGCCCAAAGTCTGATATTAATCAGCTGGTAAATTGGGCAAAGCAAATAGCAGATGGAATTTAATCCCAATAAGTGCACAGGGGAAGGACATACACAATGAATGGTAGGTCCCCTGGGAGTACTGAGGAACAAAGGGACCTCAGTGTACAAGTCCACAGGTGCCTGAAGATGTCAGTACAGGTAGACAGGGTAATGAAGAAGGCATAAGGGATGCTTGCCTGTATTATCCAGGGCATAGAATATAGGAACAAGGAAATCTTGTTACAACTTTATAAAACTTTTGTTAGGCCATAGATAGAATACTGTGTACAGTTCTGGTTGTCACATTAATAGAAGGATGTGATTGCCCTGGAAATGGTGCAGAGGAGATTCAGGAGAATGTAGCCTGGGATGAAAAGTCTCAATTATAAGGAGAGACTGGAAAGGCTGGGTTTGTTTTCCTTGGAGCAGAGGAGGCTGAGGGGAGATCTGATTGAGGTATACAAAATTATGAGATGCATAGACAGTGTAGATTGTGAAAATCTTTTCCCTTGGCAGAAATGTCTAAAAGCAGAAGGCATAAGTTTAAGGTGAGGAACAAGTGGTTTAGGGGAGATTTGAGAAAATAAATGTTTTTCACCCAGAGGGTTGTAGAAATATGGAATATGCTGCCTAAGAGGGTGGCAGGGACAGGTATGCTCATAACATTTAAGAGTCACCTGGATGAGTACTAGGATAGTAGGCTATGGACCAAATGCAGATAAGTGGAATTTGTGTAGTTTGTTGTTTGTTGGTCAGCATATTCACAGTGGACAGAAGAGCTTGTTTCTATGCTGTATAAGTCTGTGACTCCATGACACGTTTGCTGTGTAAATACCGTTTCTTTTTATTTCTGTGCTTTTTAAAAACTGTGGACTGAAATGATAAGGAAGTTTTGAAACACAATAATTTAATATGACCTTGAACCCTGTTTGTGTAACTGTGGGTTCCGGCAATGTGTGGATGAACTTGAACCGAAGGGCTGTTTACAAGTGAAGCTGAATGGTTTGTGGGCTAGGGACCAACTGTCAATTGCAAAAGTCCTCTGCCTACCTAAACTGTGATTGGATGTCAGGTAGATGAATAACTTGAGCTGTGAACAAGACAGAAAAGCTAAGAGACCAGAAGAGAAACCAGGACTTTCTCTCACTCAGTTATCAGTGGTAAATCATAGAGTCATAGAGATGTAGAGCACAGAAACAGACCCTTCGGTTCAACTCGTCCTTGCTAACCAGATATCCTAAATAAATCTAATCCCATTTGCCAGCATTTGGCCCATATCCCTCTAAACCCTTCCTATTCATGTACCCATCCGGATGCCTTTTAAATGTTACAGTTGTGCCAGCCTCCACCACTTCCTCTGGCAGCTCATTCTATACACGCAGCACCCTCTGTGTGAAAAAGTTGCCCCTTAGGTCCCCTTTAAATCCTTCTCCTCTCACCTATGTCCTCTAGTTTTGGACTCCCCCACCCTGGGGAGAACACTTTGTCTATTTACTCTATCCATACCCCTCATGATTTTATAAACCTCTATAAGATCACTCCTTTAAACCTGAAGAAAAATAACTTATCTTTCCTTCAGGAGATATTGCAAACTGTGACTTTGGATAAATCAGATGTTCTTTCATAACTGCAATAGTCAGCTACCCTGTGCCTCTTGCAAACCAATGGAAATATTTTGAAAATGGAATGTTGAAGCAAACCTTCAGATCAGCAAGAACAAACCCAAGAGATCTTGTGAAAAAAGACTATGAATTATTTTGTTCACTTAGTTTAGTTGTTTACCTGTATCTAGAATCTAATGACATGTAATAAATAGTGACTTCTAACGAAGTATAAAAGCTTGGACTGAAAAGCTATTTTGCGTCCAAAAGAAAGGTACCTTACGGATTACGCGTATTTCTTTTAAAAAAAAACTTTTCTGATGATTCGGGGACTAGCAGGTTTTGATTGCTAGCTTGCCACCCCAATGACAGTGCATGTGCTCTTCCAGGGATATAGAAACAGAAAGGAGTTCAAACTGACCACCCTCTGCCCTGTGTGTGTTAGTGGCCTGAAACATTAATATGTAGACTTTCTACATAGTCCAAGGTTGTTGTCCATAAATATTCCTTCACCTTCTTAATCTTTCTCTGTGGCCATCAGGAAGAAAACTTCAAGTATGCTTCATTTTCTCCAAATGTTAATTGAAAAGAGCCCTCAACTAGGAGAAGCAAATGACGCACTCATGCCTTGATTTTCTGCGCCACAATAATTTTGAAATTATTTGATTTTTGTTCCAAGTGCAGTTCGGTAACAGCTAATGCCATGCTAAGAAACTGACACAAAGAAAATTATTTTCACTCAGGGGATTATAGTAGCTAAATTTTCATTTATCTAATCAATGTTGGAACTCATGGCGGTCAGTTTTGTGTATCACATTCCCCTTTGGAAGGCCCCAGTAAAGCTCTATGCTCCCGTATCTAAATGTTTCTTGCTGTCTCATTATTTGGACAATTGTGGTAGCTGAATTCTAATTAGCTTAATCAACTCAGGAGGCCATGATCAGTTTGGTGTAACACACTCCACATCAGCGAGCTCCAGTACAGTTCCACACAAAGAAAACGACAATCACACAGACACAGATATGCATACACATACACAACTCATCAAATGATAGTATAGAAATCCAGAAGAAAGATAACCTCAAGGGAAGGGATCCTTTTTTAGATTAATTTGTTTTAACCAGCCAAGAGTGCAGATGAATAAAGAAGGGGAGTTAATGGAACTTCAAGACTTGGGGTATCCCATCTGAAACTGTAACAAATTGGGGAACCTCACCTGGGGAACCGATTTTATCACCAGCTACAATCAACCAGAAATTCAGCCTACAACTTACCTGTCACAATGTGTGTTCCCAGTCCTTGGGTTATTGGTCCAGTGCTGTAACCAGTGAACCATCAGAAATACATTCTGCATCCCATTCCTAAATCCCCAACGTAGGGAGTGAACAATTGCAGGCCTCTACTTGCTACTCCTCTTCTGAGGTTGTTAACAATAATGTAAAATTGCTTATTCATCTTCAGTTTAATGGAATGGAAAGAGATTGTGGTGGTATTCAGTGTCACACACAGTACCCTGTGCCACAGCAGAGTATCATAGAGATTTGTGTCATCATTGAAGGTTACTCAAATTTAAAGATAAGCTTGGATAAAATCAATTTCAATTGGAGAGACCAAATAATATAGTAACACAAAAATTATTTAATACTTATTTAATATTAGAGAGGGGAATCTAGAAGCAGAAATATATAACTGCCATATATCACTCTCCCATGATTATCTTCCAATCTTCTAGTTTTCCCACTGTAATCCTTGTTGCAAATGGATATCCCACACTTTACACATTTATAAATGGACGTGTACAAACCTGAGAGTGATACAATATACTAGAAAATGCAAAACAATCATTCAATCTAATAACACTGAGCAATTTCACTTTCTTATCTACACTCAAGTAGCAATCTAATCTCAAAGTTATGTTGTGAAACTTGAATCCTTAATTGACTGAAATTGGAAAAGGTTTACTCTAAGGTTAATAACACATAGTTTTTATACATGACGTCGTGTCAATATCATTTACACCAAGGATACAATGCACTCAAGATAAAACTTTTCAACCTTGGTATTAGGAAAAACGTGGTGATATAGGTATTCAGATAAAGCTTTTTAAAGCAAGTTTAATTTTTAAGTTCTATGAATGAGCAGCCATAAAAATGGTCACACTAATACAGCATATAATCTAAGAGCAGAGAATGTACAAATTGGTATAAACAACATCAAATTAATAAATAATAAATGGAGGTGATCCCATGGTGTCACTTGTCTGACATATTCCAGTATCCAAAATTTTCAGAACCATACAATACTGAGATTTTGCTATGCTATTTATATATAAATTGTTCATTTCAGTTTTCTAAGGATCATTACATGTCTCCTTGGTCTCCGGGCAATGCAAGTCATCTATTTTGCATTTCATTCAGATCTCTGGAACTTAACAAGATAACACCAATGTCATACCAAAACTGCATATGCGATTGTGCAGTTGGTGGCAGTGTAGAAAAGAAACAGGAAGTCACTTGCAATCTTCCAAGCTTATGTAAAATGAGGGATGCAGCCAGTTGTTTTTTGTAGCCCAATTAGATGGGTTTTGTCAGTCTAGATTGTGTTTTCCTCATCTGGGTTCCAATGCACTGGAACTGTGTCGGGCTTTGTACAGCTGTGATACCAAGACCTGGGTGTGATTTCATTATCTGGATATGACTGCTTTTTAGAATTTGATCAAGGGATTTGGGCATCACTGGTTAGGCCAGCAGTTGTCAGCCAACCTTAACTGTGCTGGAGAAGGTGGTGGTGAGTTGTGTCCTTGAGCCATTGTAGTCCATTGGAGGGGTCCAGGGGTGACGACACCCATAGTGCTTGCAGAAAAGGAGTTCCAGGATTTACATCCAGTCTTTCCTGACTGATCTCTTTTGGCCGCTTATATTTGTCTACCTCTAATGTTCTCCCTCTCCATCTCTTCTTTATTCTCCCTTTTCTTTTTTCTCAATTCCTTTACAACATTTCTTCTCCCTTTGCATCTCATTCATTTTCTAATTCCCATTATTTCCCTCCTATTTACTTTATCCTATCCCTGTCTCTTTTCCCTTGCATCATTTCTTATTCTAGTGCTGTTTCATTCAGTAAATAACATGTACTCACTGTCCTACTGTGCGGGGCAACAGGAGTTGGCACCATAGGGACACCTATCTGATTGCTGAGGAGTTCAACATCATGGGTTGTGCCTCTGTTTTTCACTTGTTCTCAATGACTGGGCAGAGTATTCCCAGCCCCTGAATGATGTGGGCATTGGCAAATCAGTTGGAACAATAGGATGGGATTGGCAGAAATGAGATTCTCGATGTCTCGAGCAAAAAAGTCCGATTCTCTAACTGGGTTTTGAATAGCAAGAATAGAATCTCATTAGCTAGCGGTAAGAGGTCTATTTGCATTTATTTACATGAATTAGCATGTCATTATTACATAATCACACCTCATTGCTGTGTGGGTTTCCCCATTTTCCAAAGCACCAGAAAGAAACTAGACACCGACTATTCCTAAAATGAAAGCCAGAGCGGGTACCTGGCAACTCCAGCTCGCTGCTCACTCTTCCCAATCTCTAACTTGAGCAGCCATCACCAATATCTCAGGGCAGTGATTGTTCACATCTCCCATCCATGGACGTTGGCATTCAACCCTCATGCTATATTTCAGACCAACTTATAATACAGTTCTCCACTTTAGTGGTGCACCTTGGAATGCACCAGTGGCTTTCGTTGTAAGCTACCAGGATAAATTGTGTACAGTGACTGCCACCTAACTTATGGATTTGACAAGGATGCACCTCAGGGCCCCTCACTTTGTGTTCACTCACCTTGCGCCTATACCAATGCTCACAGCATTTCTGCCTTGTTTTGCCTTGCATTTTTGCATTTTCCCAGAGCTTGTTGCCTTTTAGACAACAAACACAAAGAGACAGTTACAAAGCCAGGCAGATTGTCATGTTTGCAGCAGAGATCAGTCGAGGGGGTGAACATGTTGCAGTCTATCCCTGTGCTACATCAATCTACTTCTGCACCATGTACCAGCAGTCTACATGATAAATACACGGCATGTGCTTCAGCCATGTCTCAATGTATAAAAGGAACAGTCTTCAGTTAGACTAAGGGAGTCAGCCTTCAGTCAAGGCGTCCTACCACAGTAAGTCAAAGGCAATGACCACTAGGGGCACAGACATGGTCAGTCAATTGTTTGGGGTGGACAGGGGGGTCCATATCATCACAGTTCAGGGAGTGGACCAAGATCAGTCCTGGTGGTCAGCTCAATGAATGTCAAAGGGAGGTTACCAGGGACTTGAAAGAAAGATGGGGATGTCAATTCTGGGGATTGGAGGCAGCACACTGGGGTGCAGAGGGGAGAATAATTGTGAAGGGGGAAGCTCAACATATAATGGGAGAGAGACAAAAATCCATTAGAGGACATGGATTACTGTGGGTTTGAAGGGGATGTGGGGGCAAGGGGTGAAGGTCAACAATGGTCACAACAACGCTAGCCTTGACAGGACAACAGTGCAGCACAATGGCTGGCATGTCTAAGGTGTAGGCTGAGAGGCAGGGTACTCAGGGAAGAGATAGCACTCACTTAAACAGGGTTCTAAGGTGGCATGAATCTGAGGATGGTTAACTTGGTTTTTAAACAGCAATATATTTCCAAATGTGCACTTGTATTTGCAATGAAGTATCAGCCATGCCACTCCGAGAAGTGATTATTTTTGATTTCCCTCCCATTGCATGCACTATGAAGAAAATCTCCTGGCAAACAGCACTTGACCTGGTGCACAACTGGGCTTTAAAATAGTACCAACGCAAGATATCCCATGAGATTCTGGTGCTTGTGTACTGTAGGAAGATGAGATGAGTGGAATCCCGTAGCAACGTGATGCATAGGTGATGAGGTGAGAAAAATTTGATAAATTCTGCTAGTGCTCACAGAGAGAAAATATCCATGCAAGTTCCCAAAAATTGTTACTTAGCTGATTTCTCATAAAATTTACTGACTGAGTCACTATTTTTCTATCAGTCCATGAGAGAAATGGTGGCATTCTGGTAACATCCCTGGCCTGGGTAATCCAAAGATCCAGGTTATTGTTCTGGGGAGGTGGGGAATCAAGTCCCATTATGGCTGGAAGTTAAATTAAATTAATATTAACCAGAAATTATAAAACTCGTCTCAATAATGGTAACCATGGAACAATCATCGGTTGTTGTAAAGGCTCGTCTGATTCACCAAGGTCCTCGAGGGAAGGACATTTACCATCTTTGTGTCTGACATGTGACTCTAGCTCCATTTTAACATGGTTAACTCCTAGCTGCCTTTTGCATTGATCAGGTCATTGGCAACCAGGAATAATCAACAATCCTGGCCCCAAAAAAAAAGAAACAACAGGCTTTTCAACTTAATGGTAGAATATCACATGCCTAGCGATCTTGGCAGCTGTATAGGCCCATTTGCTTCGACACCTGTAACTATCATCATGGGATCATTAGCCATGGTAGCCTTAGCCTCTGAGAGCCAGCCCATTCCAATCTGGCCTTCAAACAGACTGGCACGATAGATGATTCTCTTACATTAAAGTGGTTGCTGCCAGCTTATGGGCACAGACTTGCACAAATCACTGTACAGCTGCACACTGATGGCGACTGTGCCACACTTGGCTACACCATGACGGGCAATCATTTCAGTTGGCAAATGAAACATCAGCTAACATGATTTTTTTTTTAAAAGATAACCTTCATCAATTTTTTATTCTGGCTTAAAAGGCAGAAGTTCCTGATGTAAACAAATCTCCCTGCTCCACATGAAGACACAATGGCTGCTTATGGAGGCGCCATTTGTCAAAACAAATACCTGTTTCAGTTTCTCCCAAGTTCGAAGACTTGATTCTTCAAACAAGAGTTACAACGTTATTGAAAACGTCAGTATCTTTGATTCTGCAGTTGCTATTGGTGACAGTCCATTGTTCCAAACTGTTGTATTAATCTCTTACCTCACCGGCCACCAGTGGAACATAACCCATACCCTTTTCTACATAAATTACTGTTCTGAAAGATTGGTTTACAGATACAAAATGACCCAAACAGCACACATTAAATCAAGATTTACCCGGTGCCATTCCTGAGCAATGCGCTCACAAGGCATTAACAATGAAAAGAGAAACAGAAGACTTTTAGCTTTGTATTTGCAGCTATTTCTATCTCCCAAAAGGTACTGTCTGACTCAGTCAAAGCACTCCAAAAAACTCCTAGACAACCTTAATCTATCAGGTTTATGATCAGTTATGACTGACTGCAGGCAAGGCTGCTAAACTCGCCTCCTCTTTCCCACTTGTTGTTTTCAAAAGTTTCATCCTTCAAATAAACAAGTGCCCAACAAATAAAGATGCAAACACCCAACCTCACCTTCATTCTCCCCATTTTTGAACTTTCTGTGCAAGTAAATTAAACAGGTGTTTAGCCAAAGAGTTAGGGAAAAAGCATAGGTTTATTAGTAGTCATTGTCTTCTGGTCCATCAAACAACTTCCATTAGTCATGTTTTTTGAAAGAGCGAGTCATTTGCTTAGAACAACTCTAAGCTTGCAATCTTTGCACTGCCCACTTCACTGTGCCAGCAAACACTGCAGACGGGGAGGCATGAGCAAAATAGAAATCAAATAAAATTGCTCAAGATGAATGCAGGCTGGAAAGACCAGGGTGAAAAGGGTAGCCAGGTAAAAAGGAGTGCTGAGTTTCCTAAACAAGTGTTGCTGCTACCATGAGCAGGTTCCAGGAGACAATGGCTACAATAGATAGTGCAAGGGCCGGAATATTAATTTATACTGAGGCTGCAGTATCGAAGAAGTCGCACAGTACATTTACGGTGGCAGAAAGACAATTTAAAATATTTTGAAGACAGAGTCTAATGGAAGAAGTTACTTTAAGATTGATACAAGGTTGGAACATTCATAAATTAAGCAGTAAGTTTAGCAGGATGATTCTCTGAGGTTGGAAGCTCAGACATTTATTTTAAAAGTTGTGTGAGGATCCAGCATTATGTTTTAGACCACAAAAGGCAGGAAAATGACCATCTAGTTTATGAAGAAGCAGGAAAACTCCACCCTGATTGTTACCAGGACCTCTAGAATTCCAACATTTGGATTGGAAAAAAAACAGCAAAATCCCCAGTAAGCAGTACAGAGATACAGTATTGCCATAGAATGGAAATGAATAGCTTGATTAGGAAAAGAAAACACTTTTGTATTGCTACAATATAGAATTCAGAAGATTTGCAGACAAGAAAAATATTCCAGCATTGCTATTATGCAGAGTTTACAAGTTTGAAGAGACTTTAAGGCAAGACGATTAAAATAGTATTGATTTATTGTTAGATTACAATCTCCCCTTAACTGTTGCAGATTCATTAAATCTTTGAGGTAAACTACAAAATACCTTTGAAATGCAACAGATTTAAACTATTTGAAAGAAATAAGCATAAATAACTGTATTAGGAAGAAATAACAAGAGGGTCAATAGCGTCATCCAGATTCACTGTCAGAATTTGCTCAATCGGAATACTGAACCTATCCACTTCATAAGGCATAAACACTCTCCAGAGTCAGAGATACTGAGTCAGTAACAGTGCTGTGCCGGCCTTACAGACAAAAACTGTATCTAGTTATGAAAAATAAATGCTACATCTGTACAACCATTGGCCACTTCCAGAAGATTTACAAAAATAGGGCAGTTTCAGGGCACCAAAATGCCAAATGCTTACTCATACAGAGAGGTTAATGCAGTAGAACCACATCCTTTAGAAAGGTTACCTGCATTAGAAAATTTACCTCCATTAGAAAAGATATCTGAGGTATTTTTGGGGTAAATTGGTCATCTGACCAATTCAAATTTGCCCAATTAATTTAAAACTTGATATAGATGTGAGTGTTACCCAAATGATTTAACTTGATATAGATGTGATTGTCAGATCAAATACCATAACTAAAGAAACAGATGTTGCAGTCTACAGAGATGAAACTGCATGGCACGGATGAAATAAGTCTCAAGAGTAAAGCTATGCTATAACTAACACTGCAACTCAGAATTTAAGAGAATTGAAAATATGCATGTAGTTTACAATCAACACTCTTGAGTATGCACGCATGTCTTGACTTTGACCTTGATAAGGTCACAGCAGTTCACTTAGTTCCAAAAGGACAACTGGTTCAGAAACAAAGCGTTGTTGATCAGCCTATCATGGTACAACCAGTGGAAGATTTCAGTCAGCTTGCTAGACTCATTGCTGAAATCCAAAGGTCAAAATAATCACTTGAAATTATTTATGTTGACATAAGAAAATTGTTCTATACTGTCAAGAGGAAATAAGCTGGAGAATTTACAGCACTGGTGAAATGTTTTCCATTCCTATCATCACCAAAAACCATCCAATGACAAAAATCAACAATGTTTGCCAGAAGGTGCGTTTACAGAGAACAAGAATAAGCAATACAATCCACTTGAAATCACTGAAGAATCTTCAACTGAAGTTGTTCAGGGAGCAAAAGTTCAGCTGAACAAATTCATTCAGCAGATTTGACTTTGATGCCAGAAGGTGGGTTGACGGCTCTGGAGCATCATCTCAATTCTTCTTCCTCCAACGAAGATTTATCAGTACCAGTGACAGAGATAATGCTTAGTCAACAACAGTCCTCCAGCATCACAATTATGGGTGTATCTAGTTCACACAGAGTGAATAAAAATTCCTAATCAATAAGTTGAGGTACAGAGCTAATCTACTTCAACACAGATATTTCAGTAGATTGAGAGTAAGGATTTCCTTGAACAAAATGGAGATGAACTGCATACAACTCCACGGAAATCAGGGCAACTTCCATTGATCCAGGATGTGGTTAGGCAATAATGGTAATCTTTGCAATTATGCCCAATTAGCTAATGTAACTTGTACCCACTGCTATCATGCAACAAACTATGTCATTATGTAAGTCAAGTGCTTCTTCTCGTTAAGTGCAATAGTGATTTAGTCCTTACGACTGCCAACTAAATTGGCCCGCAGACTCAGCATGGCTGTTGTGGTGCAGTGGTTTTATCTCTATCTCTGAAACAGGAGGCCCAAATTCAAAGTCTCACTTGTTACTGAGGTGTATAATGACATCCCTAAACAGATCGATGAGAAATATCTGTAACTTTTTTTTATATCCAATATATTTCAAGTTCTACATGCTCCAGAGGAGTGTAATAACATCTCTTATCAGGTTGGTTAGAAAATATCTAGAAAGGGGGATAGCTGCAGACGCTGGCCTATTTTATCAACCTTGGTAACAATATTTTGATTTAATTTTGATAAGTTTCTGCTGTAAGTTTCCATCGGTCTCTTCAGTATTTGCTACAATGGCTCATGAAGGACTATCCAAATCTTATTGTTAAGTTAAAAGATTAGAAGGGAGGCATTGCTGGCAACCCTCTACTCTAACCACAAGCCAGTAGTGTGTGATACAACAATGTACAATACTAACAGCCGTCCATACAATTGAAAGATGACAAGCTTTCTTCCCTTACCTGGTATTACTTGATACTCTTATATTGCTCTTCATTAGGTCCAGGCTGGTACAATTGATTGTACTTCAGATTTTAACTTCAGCGATGTTTATTTTCTTAAAATCCTTCCAACTTCTTGTGAGGAAATATAACCTGTCCAATATGAGTATTTTTTTTTTTAAATATTGTTTTTTATAATCTACCAGTGGGATTGAAATGTAAAATATATCTAGGTTTGTGCAATTATCCTGCATCTGATAATCCAAACTCCTGCGAGGTTTTAAGTTAGACAAAAGACGGGAGAACAGAGCCATAGAGATGTACAGCACAGAAACAGACCCTTTAGTCCAACTCATCCATGCCAACCAGATATTCTATATAAATCTTGTCCCATTTGCCAGCATTTGGCCCATATCACTCTAAACCCTTCCTATTCATATACCCATCCAGATGCCTTTTAAACGTTGTAATTGTTCGAGCCTCCACCACATCCTCTGGCAGCTCATTCCGTACACACACCACCCTCTGTGTGAAAAAGTTGCCCCTTAGGTCCCTTGTACATCTTTCCCCTGTCTCCTTAAACCTATGCCCTCTTGTTTTGGACTCCCCAACCCAGGGAAAAGACCTTGCCTATTTACTCTATCCATGCCCCTCATGATTTTATAAACCTCTATAAGGTCACCCCTCAGCTTCTGACGCTCCAGGGAAAACAGCCCCAGCCTATTCAGACTCTGCCTATAGCTCAAACCCTCCAACCCTGGCAACATCCCCATAAATCTTTTCTGAACCTTTTTCTACTTTCACAACATCCTTCTTATAGCAGGGAAACCAGAATTGCAAGCAAACTCCAAAAGTGGCCAAACCAATGTCCTGTACAACGCAACATGACCTCCCAACTCCAATACTCAATGCACTGACCAATAAAGGCAAGCGTACCAAACGCTACCTTCACTATCCTATTTACCTGTGACACCACTTTCAAGGAACTATGAACCTGTACTCCAAGGTCTCTTTGTTCAGCAACACTCCCCAGGAACTTACCATTAAGTGTATAAGTCCTGCCCTGATTTGACTTTCCAAAATGCAGCACCACATTTATCTAAATTAAACTCTAACTGCCACTCCTCAGCCCATCGGCCCATCTGATCAAGATCTCGTTGTACTCCAAGGTAAACTACTTTGCTGTTCACTACACCTCCAATTTTAGCATCATTTACAAACTTACTAACCTTACCTCCTATGTTCACATCCAAATCATTTATGTAAATGACAAGAAGTTTTACCAAAACCATTAGATTCTAGAATGATTAAGGAATCGGACAGAATCTGAACCAGGAAAGTGTCTGTTAAAATAGTTAACTAAATGCCAAATCAGATGCAGAAAGCAAAATGAGGGAAGGAAAGACAGATGTTAGAGAAATGAGAGAGAAAATGTTTCTTTAAAACAAATAAGTATTTAAATGATTTCTAATTAGATTTCCAAATACAATTAAAATTAGATTAAAATGAAAGTTAATTTTCAGTGTTACAGGATAAGGATTAAAGCTATGAAAAGCCTTTGACCTTTTCTTTAATTGATGCTTGTGACTGAATGTGTAGAACTTAGTCATGGTGCAAAGGATTCAATAATGAACACCAGGTCTCAACAACATGGAAAGATTTGTTGCTGCAGTTTCCTCAGTCCAATGCAAAGATTTCAAACTTATGTAGGCTTTGTCATTGAGTCAGGTTGACTGACAGCTCCTTTTCCAAATTGAGACATCGGATATTCATACATCAGGATCACTTGCGAAATGAGCTATTATAATTTCTCATGAAAAGTAACAACGTAAAACATCTCAGAGAAACTAAGACTGGCAATCTCAGTCAAGGCAAGCTGCTGTTTTGGTTTCAGTTCTCTATACTAAAAAGCCAGTAACTTTCATTTTAAAAGACACAAACTTTCATAGGATCAGAAACTTTTCCACTGTGTGTATTTACAAAATATGTATAATTGGTTTTGTCATATGATTAAATTATTGACTTGTAACATTAGGTACAAGGAGTTCTACAGTAAATATATGAATGCATTTTATCATTGTTCAATCACTTACTTGCCCATAATTTTAGTTTTGGCTAAATAAGCGAAACATAACACGACTAAACAGGTTAGACGCAATAAGGGTATTCCCGATGATGGGTGAGTCCAGAACCAGGGGTCATAGCTTAAAGATGAGGGCTGAACCTTTAGGATTGAGATGAGGAGAAATTTCTTCACCTAGGGATTAATGTGCCTGTGGAATTCACTACCTCAGAAAGTGGCTGAGGCCAAAACATGATGTGATTTCAAGAAAGTTGTAGATAAAGCTGTTGTGGCTAAAAGGATAAAGGCATATAGGGGAAGGGGTGGATTAGAGTGTTGAGCTCATTGATCAGCCATGATCATACTGAATGGTGGAGTAGGCTTGTGGAGTCGAACGGCCTACTCCTGCTCCTATCTTCTATGTTTCTATGTCTACATTTTAAACTCTAAACAATGGTTGCTGTGATGCTCTCCCACTCTTGAAATCTGAAATGATATCTCACAGTGTAGGCTTACCAGCACTGCACAGTGAACCGAGGACTCTCTGAGAATTGAAGATAAATGTCTTGGACACTAGAGTAAAATCGTGGAGACATAAATAATAAAAACTGTTTTTATATTTCAATTTCTTTCAATACTTCAGTTTATCAGTGTTAAAAATAATGGAAAGGGAAGGCTGGCGAAGTGTTGTCGGATGAACAATTAAGAACAAGTAAGAAAATGAAGATTTTATTTTGTCTTCCAATTGGCTTGAGAAGAACAGAGCACATTTCAACCACGGATGGTACCACTGTTATGGTGGCACTTAAAACATTCAGTAAACAGGAATTAATATCCACTTATCCAAGTACGTTTCTGAAAGGTTTCCGAAATCTTGAAACCACATGCACAAATACATCAAGAGCAGAAATTTAGCCATATATCAGGGAACTAGGACACGTATTTGGGTCAGACCAGACCATAGAAGAGTGGTAACTTGGTGGAACACCATGAAAGCTCATATTTTTGTCTGAAAAAGTCCTCAATCAGTACGGAGACAGGTTTCATGTTTGCTGAGATCAGCTGGGTTGGAAACGGAAGGGGTCAGATGAAGATTTGGACTGACTTTGACACTACATGGCAGATAACCTACTAATTGTCTTCAGGGGCAGAATTGCTGATTGTGCAAAAAACTTTCCGAAGCACCAGAGGACAACAAGATATGACAGAGGAAGTGGAGGCCTCGCACAAAGCCTCTCACTTCATAGATGCTGACCTGAATCAAATATCGCAGGTTATGAGGGACAGGAGGGGAGATTGTTTCTCAGAAAAGGCCCATTGTTGTGCAACACAGGAACCCCTCTGTTCAGCTTCATCTTCTTCAGCTGTTATCAGAGAGTGAAAAGATCTGGAAGGGTTAAAATAAAGGGTCAATATAATTATGTGCCTTAAGCAGTATTCACTGTGGTGTAAAATAGGCTCAGTTGAAGAATAGCTTGAGATCTTGAAGGAGAAAGAGCCACCATCCAGGCTCTCCTCATAAATTCTGTAGCAATCCACCATATTAAGGTAACTTGTACATAGCTACTGTCATACAATAAACCGCTTCTCACCATTTGTGAAACAGAATTTCAGTAGGGACACTTTTTGTTAAAACTTTTAGTTTGCACTCTTCAGGACAATTCAAAAGAATACCAAAGGAAAAGCTATTTTTTTTTTACTGAATGCAAAGACAGTACTGATTGGGAGGTAGAAGTGTTGCTGTGGGAATGCAAAAGTTAATGATGGTTGACAGTTAACTGCCACTCTCTGCTTAAATTTTAAACCACGTTGACTCTGATTGGCCAGGGCATTGCCCTGAGAAATGAACCAGTCAATGGCTCTCATTTATTCTGTTGAGTTGAAACAGGTGGAATATACAGACATGTTCATTCTGTCGGTGAAGAACAGGGCCCTGCATATTAATGTATGTAGCTTCCAGTACATGCAAGTGCAGCACAAAAAAGAACAGGAATAGAATAACATCATTAATACAAGAAGGAATGTAATGAGGAGGGAGAATCCCACTCAAACACCAATTTATTCCAGAGTACTAGGTTGGTGAGTGGGGTTAATCCAGCTATAGTTACTGTTCACTAATTATACTTAAGGCAGGAGGGCAGTAACTCCACAGAGGCCGATATCCTAACTGGATGCATTACAGCGTGGTATGGCAACTGTTCTTCCCAAGACTACAAGAAACTGCAGAGAGTTGTGAACACAGCCCAGTCCATCACGCAAACCAGTCTTTGATCCATTGACTCTATCTATACTTCCCGCTGCCTCAGGAAAGCAAATAACATAATCAAAGATCCCATCCACACCGGTTATAGTCTGTTCCACTCTCTTAATTCAGGCAAAAGATATAAAAGTTTGAATACACGTATGAATAGATTTAAAAACAGCTTCTTCCCAGCAGACTTTTGAATGGACCAAAGATTCAACATGGAAAGAGTTTAAGAATAATAGTTTTGCTCCTTTACAGTTCATTATGAAATGATACAGCACAAGTTTCATTTGTAATCATAAACTGACTTATGACAATGCTGTGGTTCAAAGATGTAGTTACAGTTTAAACAATGTGCTTGTCAGATTGTTACTTCTGTCAACTAGCAAGCTGTTGGGTAAAAGACTCATACTGTAAATTTAGAAAAATCTTCAGTCAAATTTGAAATGTTTATCTAATGGATAGAAAGGTAGATTGCATTTCACACTATTGAAAGGGTGGCGCGGTATTATAGACAAGTGCAATTATTTTGTAGTTACTTATTGCTTTTATTTTTCAGTTTAGAAGTCTGTTGAGATAGCAATTCTGAAATCTATTTAAAAACCGAAAGAACTGCAGATGCTGTAAATCAGGAACAAAAACAGAAGTTGCTGGAAAAGCTCAGCAGGTCTGGCAGCATCTGTGAAGAAAAGATCAGAGTTAACATTTCAGGTCCAGTGCCCCTTCCTCAGAACTAAGAAAGGGTCACTGCATCCGAAATGTTAACTCTGATTTTTTTCTTCACAGATGTTGCCAGGCCTGCTGAGCTTTTCCAGCAACTTCTGAAATCTATTTGTTTGCTTGGGTGGCTTTAAGGGCTCTAAGCTATAATCCAATTGTCTAATCACTTTGACGTTGTTTATACAGATGGTTTGAAGAATCAGTGTGCTTCCTCAAGTTTTTCTCTGGACTATTCGACTTCCAACTGCTCCGAACTGTTATAATATGCCTTGTGAGTTCTGTTCATGAGTGAAGGAGTAAGGGTGAGGGGGTTTAAAAGTGGTTAGAAAGTTCAACTGTACATAGGTGAGTTGCTGATTGCCTCACAAATACCACCAAGGTTTCTTCATAACAGAGGGGAGCCTTGTAACTTTGTAGCCACTCTGGACTTGATCCTATTTTCGGGTCAATTTGACACTGGACCCTCAAGATAGGGACAGGATCATGATGGTAGGGCTAGTTTCATCACTTGATTCCTTTGTCCAAAATGTAAACTTTGTCCCTCTTTAGTTATAAGAAAAAGCAGGAATGAGGGGGATCCAAGTGTCATTAGAGTGATCTTCATTCATTAAAATATTCTTGGGCTTTCAAAAGATCAACAATGGAATGGCCAGTTGGCACAAATATCACGCATGACTGAGCTACCTTTACTCTAGATCTCTTCACGTAACATAATTCTGAAGCTCATTAACTTTTCCTCAAAATCTAGCAGTCATTACAGTCAGATACTTTCAATTGTATTTAAATTTGCAATTATGTTTTAGATGCACATGCCAGTTTGAGAATAATACCAATTTTAAATATAAGGAATGTAAATGCCAGAAAAATCCGAGAGCCCTCTGGAGAAAAAGCTATAAATTAATCTAAAGGCATTTTTAACCATTAAAAAATTCCGACAGAAATGTTCTTTAGCTTACTCTCTGGAAAATCTTTAACTGGTAAAGGCCACTTTTTCCCTAACATTTTACTTTGTGTATTGCAATCACTTACAGAAAGTTGTGATTTCTTGTAATTCCACTGTTTATAGAGTCATAGCGGTCTACAGCATGGGAACAGGCCCTTCAGCCCAACTTGCCCATTCTGCTCAGTTTCACAACTTAAATTAGTCCCATTTGCCTGCATTTGGTCCATATCCCTCCATACCTATCCCATCCATGTACCTGTCCAAATGTTCATTAAATGGCAAAATTGTATTATGTTCCACGACTACCTCTGGCAGCCTGTTCTAGAGGCTCACCACTGTCTGCATGAATAAAACTGCCCCTCTGGACTGTTTTGTATCTCTCCCCTCACCTGATCTATGCCCTCTAGTTTTAGACTCCCCTACCATGGGGAAAAGCAATTTTTTCAAAATCAGTAACATATTTCGAATAGAAAGTGGGTTGATGACACCAAAGATTATGTATTACTGAACTCTCTCAGTTCTGATTTGTATTATTGGCAGCAATTGAAAAGTTTATCCAAACCAACAATTAAGATTTTCATGTCCTCAGGGAAGGATAAGGTATGCAGGACAGTTTTCAAATGAATCATTAAATAAAGCTGTACCTGTTTATGAACGCTGTAAAAATCTGAAATTTTAACTACTGCAGCATTCTACAGGAGAAAGTAGATTTTATGACCTTTTCCCCTTAAATTTCCAGTTCTCAGACTGAATGATTTTATTGTCATATGTATTTTACACTGAGAAAAACAGTAAAATCCAATGAAAAGCTTTTCCACTGTCGCCATGCTCCGGCGTCACTTTGAATAATTTTAAGAATTAGAAAAAGATAGAATGATATAGCTTAAAGAGAGTCCATCAGTCCTGAGCCAGAAATTAATGTCGGGATAAATCCCATTAGTTCTGCAGAGCTGATAAATGTACCTGGGATTAACTTGTAGATGAAGGTTTGCAGTAGTTTAAAGCAATTTTGGTTGTGGGTTGTCACTGAACTTCATAATGCAAATAGGTAAGTCTCACCTAGCTTAACGGGTGACAGTGAGACTCTCCCTTTCAAATGGTCTCACTCCTCTTTACTCTGGTATTCCTTTGGGGGGCCCTGGCTTTCAGTTTAGTCTTCATTAAAACTACAATTGCAGAATGAAGCAGAACTACACTGAATTGGCATTATGATTATAACATAAACATGACTGTAGATCTATATAGATTAATTCCTACTGTATTGTATTGTACATTTGATCATACTTACGTTTTGAATGACTAAATTTGCTGTATCTACGGAAACAAAGGATATTTGAAGAATGTAAATCGATTACATTCGATGTTGGCAAGGTTTTTGTTACATACCTTTGAGACAGATCATGGATATTAAGGAATATGAGATTGAAGACATGTATAAAGGTGCAAGGCTCTGAAAGGGTTAGTGCTGAGGAGTTTAAACATGGCTAATTATGATGATGTCATATGAACTTGGTGGGAGAACAGATCTGCAACTTGAAGAACCATCCACCTCTTCCTCTTAGTCTCTGATACAATATCAATTATAGCAGCGATATCATGTAATAAATTATGTATATTTTTTTAAAAAACCAAAGCCTCCTCTTGTTAGACTACTACCTCATGATTTTCCGCTGCCACGCTAGACCAAGCCGGCCTTATAGATACCTTCCCTGAAAAAGGATGGTGGCAACAAATTCATCTTAATATTAGCAACAGCACAGAGAGCTCACCCATGATGAGCAATGGTACGGATTGCTCAGATAACAAAGACAGCACTCCCAATATTAGTAATTGTCTTAGTGGTGAGCAATGCATCTGTACAACACCATGAAACAAGCACAGAATTGAGACAAAACAAAAAGGACACCTTCAAAATTACCCTGGTGAAGTTTTTTTGACATTTTAGAGAAAGAGCTTTACTTGACCTCAGGCTTCTACTGATCTTTAGGCATTTAAGAACATTTTCATTTAAGAGCTGAAACTAATAGCTTATGTCATCATGTAAGGCCTGCTTACTGCTGAATAAAATCTATTGAAGAATTACAATTATACATAAACCCATTCAAGGCCTGTTAACATGACGTAACTCATGAAAGGATAGTGTCTTCTTAATTTAATATTGATTCATTTGAATGATTGTATATTTAGTGTGTTTCATGCAAAATAAACAAATCAATCAAAATTAGGCTGTATCTCTAAGCCATTAGATTAGGCCTTCCTAATGTACTGTTTGAAAATAAGGGGTTGTCCAATTGAAGCAGATGCAGGAAGAACTTTTTCTCTGAAAGAGGATGACGAGCATTTAGAATTTTCTTCCTCACAAGGCTGTGGGAACAGAGTCTTTGAATACTTTTAAGGTCAAGGTAGATAGTTTATAGATTATTGAAAGACACAGCAGGCTCAAAGGACTAAGTAGCCTGCTCCTCCTCCTTATTTGTATGTTCAAATGTAACTGATTGCTTCGAAGCACCAAACAGTTGGAAAATGAAAGGTAGGATTATTTAGGAATGTGTCTGAAGCATGTCCTGGATCATATGGTAATTAATGGGTTTGTTATTTCCCCCAGAGGTTGATTTCCACATCGTGATGTAGTGTATCAGAGTCATCACTCAGCTGAGAAGTGGTATCACTTCACTGGCTGAAAGAAACTGGTTTCAAATGGGGGACAAAATATTGCTCAAAATTAAAGCCATCGACTTGAGAGACGTGAGCTCTGTCACCCGAATGAGTGCACTCACGTAGCACGTTTTTGAAACATGGATGCACGTGTAATTGTGCAGCAAAGAATTTGTTGAAGTGAACTGAAACAAATCGAATGTTATAATAAACATGCTCCCAAATACAGCTTGGTCACAGAGATTCCTGTATTCTGCAAAAAAAACACTAGAGTTGGATTTAGGTACAAAAATAACAAACCAGCTATCATTTTCACTTCTTTTAAAATTACCAATTCACATTTTTGAATGAAGAATCCCTACAGTGTGGAAAGAGGCCATTCAGCCCATTGACTCTGCACTGGTACTCCGAAGAGCATCCCACTTGATGCACCCCCCCACCACCCTATCCCTATAAACCTGCAATTCCCATGGTTAATCCACCTTGCCTACACACCCCTGGACACAATGGGCAATTTAGCAAGGGCAAAGCACCCAACCTGCATATCTTTGGACTGTGGGAGGAAACTGAAGTACCTGGAGGCAACCCACGCAGACACGGGGAAAACATGTAAACTCCTCACAGACATTCACCCAAGGCTGGAATCAAACCCGGGTCCCTGGTACTGTGAGGCAGCAGTTCTAACCACAGTGCCACCCTGCCGTCCAATATATATGAAACCAACTCCCACAACCACAATGAAGAAATACCAGACCATCTTACTTTGCTGGTGTTGATGAAGGAATTAACATTGGACAGGGGACAAGAGGATCTTCAAGTGATGCCAAGGGATTTTTTTAATTTCCACTCATACAGGCAAAGAAGAAGCTGAGCTTAGCACCCAACCTGAATGTCAACATCTCCAACAACTAAACCTTTTTCAGTACTGCTCGGGAGTGTCAGCCTAGATTACAAGCTCAAATCCACAGCCGTAACTAAACCCATGATTTTACATGAGTGTGCTACTGAGTCATGTGAGAACTTCTGTATCAATGATTACATACGGGGAAATGAGGAAGGACTCCACAGGAAGGAGATCTAATGCTCATGAAGAGTTCGTAATCATGACTGCAACTTCAAGGGCGAATTAAGAAGAATTCTTATTGGAAGGGACGTGGGAGTTGGTCAGTAGATACATTTGGAAATTCTTGGCCTTGAGAGTATAAGGATGTTTCTATACTTTAAGTGTAAAGATATGTTGTGGTAAAATTGTTGTTGTTGACCAGCAACTGGTGCAAAACTTGAAGACATCCAAAAGCATGCTGACCTCACCAAGCTTTGGACTGAGTAATGACAAGAATTCAGCAACTACATGAAAGAAGCAAAATAGAACGAGAACAGGAGGAGTGCAGAGTAGTGGGTGGCTGAGAATTGTAGCATTTTTCTCATAGCATTTATGGAAAAACCTGTCCTCAAACACTTCGTTGCTTGTGAATATGAAAGCATAACATGTTTGTCTCACTGAAGTTTGTATTTTGTAAGCAAGATTTTATCTTAATACTCCCCCACATAACATGATATAAGCTTCAGAAGAGAAACAACTGGCTTCTGCACGCAAGCCTCTCTTATATATTAATGCTTCATTCACCTAAAAGAATGAGCTGATATGTTTTGCCTATCAGCGAGGGGGCAGCCCACATCTTATATTGTGATGTTCATCACAGCTTGGGTTATGGATTCTTTAAGAATTGAGTTGAACAAAGCATTTTTTTGCTGCACACTTTGTAAAGATATATCTTATACATTATTGATGATTCGTCTCAAAACATAAAGGTTACTTACAAAACTCCATTTTTTACAAAAGCTGGACATGTATATTAATTTGGCTCGAGCATGTCTCACATACAAAGATTAGCTCAAGTTGTAAACAACTTTATTCCACAAGGGCTGACAAACCACTTGATATAATCGGTACAACTTGTGCTGATTGCAACAACACAAGTGGAAAAAGGAATGAAAACGAACATGAGAGTCCTTCTGTACACTTTATAGAATTCATCTTACTCAGTTTAAAAGCACAGTGTCCTGTTAGCCAGCTCAAATACCCATAATGTGATTTGTAACCTTCATACAAGCTCCTCCAGGTGTGTGCCATTTTGGTTTTTGAAAATCTTAATCCCTGTTTTGATAAAAAAAAATCCCACAGTTCCTCTGTACTTCTAGGGCCATACCTTTCAATGTGTCTTGTTAGTCCTCCAAAAATGCATCACCCCATGCTTATCAGGATTGAATTTAATTCACCACTATTCAGTCTATCTGACCAGGTGGTCTATATGGTCTTGTCATCTAAGGCTTTCCTCCTCATTATTTGCCACACCACCAGTTTTTGTGTCATCTGCAAATTTACTAATCATATCTCCTACTTTATGACCAGATCATTAATATACATGACAACCAGCAAGGAATGTAACACCGAACCCTCTGGTACCACACTGGGCACAGGCTTCCAGCCACAAAAGCACCCTTCAATCATTACCCTCTGCTTCCTGCCACTTAATCAATATTCCCTATAGAAGGCAGCAAGTAGTCCCATTTTCCAACCAAGTGTTGAATGGTGAGACGAGATTTTCACTCATGAGCAGCCAGAGTGCTACGTGTATGAATATGAATGCATTAACATCCTCTTTATTTTATCATCTCACCTCTTTAAAATGCAACTTCCCTTTCTCCAGCCCGCCAGATAGAAACTGAATGGTGATAATTCCCAATGGGAAAACTGTGGCAATAACCCAGTGACCCCAGCTCACCACTCGCTCCTCTGGGATTCCATCAGTCACCAAAATCCTCTCAGAGCAGACAACGCACAGACCCAAGATGCCACATCTAGCTGGGCCTCCAGTTCCCTGTCAACAAAGCAGGGTGTCAATTATCCTCTGTCTGCCATGTCCAGAGCAAATAAAATGAACCATGTAGGGTAGCTGTGGGCTGCTAGCACTTGACAGGGTGCACAACCAAGCTTTGAAGATAACGCCAGCGACAGGAATCTTGTGGGGTCTCCGCAGCTGCCCAGTACTTCCGCCTAGAGGAAAATGCAACAACAGCGTTGCCACTGGGACATGGTGGATAGGTAATAATGTGAACTTGGGAAGACAGCTATAGAAAATCTGCCAGGGCCCACAGAACGTAACCCTCCATGAAACTTGCCAAAATTGACAATTAAACAACTTCTGGTAAAATTCAACCCAAAGTTTCCAACGTATGGGTGCATAATATCCTTCTGAATAACCAGGCAGGACCACCAATCATTTAATTATCAAACCACAACTTGCCAAATGGGTCCACTTTGGGAATTTAATCTTTTTTATGCAAGACTGTATTATAAATGCATGTAATATGTTATCATGACTCATGTTCAAGTGTTTCCCGTGAAAATAGTGGCCAAAAGAATTCCAAATCAGTCTACAAAATTTAAGTTGCACCTACCTTAATTTCTCCTTCTTTATGTCTGTGTTAGTTGATAGTGCCCTTGTGAAGCACTTTTGGGATTTTTAAAGGCATAAGATAAATGATTGGGATAAAATCAAAAAGGAGTGCCAGTTTTTTTAAAAATCCAGAATATGCTGGCAAAGCAATGCTAAAACTTTTATATTTTAAACATAATCAACTATCCAAACTAATTCTGTTCTCAGTTGCATATCTAAAGAAGCTAACCACATCATAGTCACGTCCACTTTCGATCATAGGCAGTGGAGCAAGAGAAACTGCATTAATGTGAATGATATGTTGCATTCTGGAATCATTTATAACAACAGGGTTGGAAAGTGTGCATATCTGAGTCTGTTGTTGCACTATGTATAACTAGTTGCCTGTCTCTGACCTCTGCCTTGTAGCCTGACGCTGCCTCCTAGACTACGTGGCCATTGTCAAATGGGATGAATTCCTGATTGGATTTGACATTGTTCCTGACCCAGGATTATTTTGGATTGTTCATGGATCCAGCAGAATAGTGGGCGTTCTCCATTTCTACTTCCAACAAGAAGGAAAATTAAGAGAAAATATTACTTTGAACTAGGTCTTGTTATTACAAAAAATAACTGGTCAGGCTCTTTTAAATTCTGAACCAACAGACTTTTATGTTTTCCATAAATCAAACTGAATTATTACAGTATAACGACAACTGAGTTATGAATGTACTGGAAAGAAACCAAATAAAGCTTAAACCTAACCACAAATGCACAAACGAGTAACTAATGTTGCTGGTAACTTCAATTTAACTTTACCTCATAAACACATTTATCATCTGTCAGAGGCCGTTAATGGTTTTTGAGGTAAGGGGCAGCAATTCCTGTCTGTTAAAGACTAGTCAACCATCATTTACAAAAAAAAAATTAATTGCTAGCAGAATTTCTGATCCAAACTTTTGTTTCAACAGGAGTATTAATTTCACAAAAAAAATACTCAAGGATGAAGCAGTGGAGTGGAGGAGTGGTGGAACTGGGTTCTGAAGCTTTTGGGCATTTGAAGGAAATTTGATGGAAAATAGTTTAAGCGTGACAGTGAGTGCAATGAATCCCATACTTGTGTGCATGTACCAAATGATCGCCAGGAGTTGGCAGATCATGGGGTTGATGTTTAAAAACATGCCACCATTTTGGCGCTCCATGCTTCATCTGGTGTCGTTTCTTCACCTCACGCAGCTAAAGAAGTGTTCAATGAGATGGAGGGATCATCAGTTACTTTCAGATCAGGTGCTGCATTATTTCCTAGATCCATAGAGTCATTTGAAGCACAGAAGGAGGCTATTCAGCCCATCAAATCCATGCTAGATCTCTGAAGAGTAATCCAGCCCACAATCATTCCACTGCTCCAGACCATTACCTTGCTAGTTTGCTTCATTCAAAATGTCCATACAAATTCCTCCTGAATTTTTTTCGACTTCCACCAACCTCATGTACAGTGTGTCCCTTGTCATTACTGTTTGTTGTACCAAAAAGTTTTCTTTAACACCCCTGCCTGATTTCCTATTCACAATTTTGAATCTGTGTCCCCAGTCCTTGCAGCATTAGCCAGTAGGAACTGCTTTTCTTTGACCAGCTTAACTAAACCCATGACAATAATGTGCATGTCTATCAGATCTTATTTATCCATTGCTCCCTAATCCTACTAGCCTTACCGTTCACTCTAACAGGAACATAATAACTCTGAAGTCTTGTTATCACATTTTTGAAAGCCTCCCACTTGTCAGATATTCCCTACCTACAGACAGTCTACTCCATTCAACTTTTGAAAGTTTTAGTCTCAAACCATTAAAATTTGCCTTACTCCAGTTTAAAAATGTTAGCTTTTATGGAAGGCTTATCCTTTTCTGTAAATATTTTAAAACTCATAGAATTATGATCACTAGACCCAAAGTGTTCCCCTATCATCTCAGTCACTTGCCCTGCCTTATTATGCAAGACAAGGTCAAATTCTGCTCCTTCCCTAGAAGGAACATTTACATGATGATAAAATTTTCCTGAACACGTTTAACAAATTCTTTACCAACCAAACCTTTCACACTATGGCAGTCCCAGTCAATGTTTAGAAAATTAAAGTCCAAAAATGTGCAAGTTAGGTGGATTGGCCACGCCCAGTGTTCAGGGATGTGTAAGTTGGTTGCATTAGCCACGGGAAATGCAGAGTTACAGGGATAAGGTAGTGGGATAGGTCTTGGTGGGATGCTGTTCAGAGGGTCAGTGTGTACTTGTTGGGCCGAATGGCCTGTTTCCACACTGTGGGGATTCTATGATTCTATGATTCTATGATCTCTTCTCAACCTCCTTTTTTCCTTAGGGAACAAACACTGTTTCTCCAAACTTGTAGAAAAATCCCTCAGCCCTGCAACTATTTCTGGCTATTAATGTAATTCTAAGTTTTTGAATATTTTCCTGACTTGCCTAAGTTGCAGTGGTTTAAAGAGAGTGTCTGGTGGATGCTGAAGTAATCTTTTGGTGACTTGCATGAACAAATCACTTCTGTACATGGCTGGCTGGGTAAGGCTTCTTTGACTAAGACTGGGAGGTGAAGCACAGGGCATGCAGAATAGGGCCAGATGCAGTAAGGGGAGGAGGAAGAGCCAGGGAAGGGGTCTCAGCACTGCCCCTTTTCACAATGCCAATACAGTCTCCTTCTTATGGGTCGGAACACATCAGCATGTCTCCCTCTCCTGATAAGTTTCTACTCAGCTTGGTGTGTGGTTTGGAGGTGAACACGCAAGCACACATGTTTCCATGTATCTGCTGCCCTTGTCCTTCTAGGTGGTAGAGGTCATGGGTTTGGAAGGTGGTATCTAAGGTGTCTTTGTGAGATAATGCAGTGCAATTTGTGGATGATGCGTTGTGTATTTGTGTAAATATGGTGGATAGTCACTTTAGGAGTCTGATCATATAGGGGCGACACGGTGGCACAGTGGTTAGCACTGCTGCCTCACAGCGCCAGGGACCTGGGTTCGATTCCAGCCTCGGGCGACTGTCTGTGTGGAGTTTGCACGTTCTCCCCGTGTCTGCGTGGGTTTTCTCCGGGTGCTCCGGTTTCCTCCCACAGTCCAAAGATGTGCAGGTTAGGCGGATTGGCCATGCTAAATTGCCTGTAGTGTTCAGGGAGGTGGTGGGTCATAGGGGGATGGATCTGGGTGGGATGCTCTGAGGTTCAGTGTGGACTTGTTGGGCCAAAGGGCCTGTTTCCACGCTGTAGGGATTCTAATTCTAATTCATATGACACAATGATGCATTAATTGGCCATTTTGGAGAAGAAACAGATTAATCTGGCTTCCTGTACAGTAAACATTTCCTTAATGAATCTCCTGCTGTTTAACACTTCAGCCTCCTGTCCATTTCGGAATGTGACAGGTAACATCCTGCCAATGGGCATTGGTGGTGAGGGGAGTGGAGGTTTAAGATGGTGGCTGGGGTGCCAACCAAGCAGGCTGTTTTGTCATGGATGATGCCAAGCTTCTTGAGAATTGTTGAAGGCGCAATTGTCTCGGCAAATGTAGAGTATAGCATTACACGCTTGACTTCTGCTTTGAGGTTGGTTAATAGTTTTGGAGAAGCAGGAGGTGAGTTACTTGCTGCAGATATTACAGTTTCTGACCTGCTCTTGTAACCACAATTTTTACATGGCTGGTCCAGTTCACCTTCTGATCAATGGTAATCCCCAACACATTGATAATGATAGTTTCAGTGATGTTACTGCCATTGAATATCAAGAAGAAATGGTTAGATTCTCACCTGCTCGAGATGTTCAGTTCCTGGCATTTGTGTGCCATAACTGTTATTTATCACTTATAAGCTGAAGCCTGACTATTGTGCAAGTTTTGCTGTACATGGACACAGATTCCTTCAGTATGTGAGGTGTTGTGAATGGTGCTTAACACTGCAATCATCAGCAAACATGTTCACTTCTGACCTGATGCTTTCACATATTTGTAAAAATCCCATTCCAAATGATATTCCATGTTGCATGTTTTTATGGCCATGCCATTATGGCAAAAGACCCCAAACTCAAACTTCTGTGGTTACACCGGCACCATCCCTCACCTCTTCCTCCGCTACATCGATAACTGTGTCGGCGCTGCCTCATGCTCCCATGAGGAGCTTGAACAGTTCATCAACTTCACCAAAACCTTTCACCCCAACCTCAAATTCACCTGGACCCCAAAATCCACAAACGCGACTGCCCCGGTCGACCCCATTGTCTGTGTCTGCTTCTGTCCCACTGAACTTATCTTACCTTGACTCTGTCTTCTCCCCAACCCAGCTCCAGGAACTCCCCACCTACGTTTGGGATACTACCCATGCCCTTCACCTCCCCCAAGGCTTTCAATTCCCTGGCTCCCAAAACCTCATCTTCACCGTGGACATCCAGTCCCTGTACACTTGTATTCCTCATGCAGATGGCCTAAAAGCCCTACGCTTCTTCCTCTCCCGCAGGCCCGAACGGTCCCCCTCCACTGACACCCTCATCTGCTTAATGGAACTTGTCCTTACACTCAACAATTTTTCCTTTAACTCCTCCCACTTCCTACAAACCAAAGGGGTGGCTATGGGTCTGAGCTATGTCTGCCTCTTCGTAGGATATGTGGAACCGTTCCTTTTCTGCTGTTATACCAGCACCATCCTTCACTTCTTCCTCCGCTATATTGATGACTGTATCGGTGCTGCCTCATGCTCAGTACATCAACTTTACCAACACCTTTCACCGCAACCTCAAATTCACCTGATCCACGTCCGATACCTCTCTCCCCTTCAGACCTCTCCATCTCCAGTAACAGTCTCAGCACTGACATCTATTTCAAATCCACCAACTCCCATAGCTACCTCAACTACACCTCCTCTCACCACCCCCCCTCCTACAAGAATGCGATCCCATACTCCCAATCCCTCCGAACCTGCTGCATCTGCTCCCGTGATGGAGCAAACACTCTGGGACATCCTACTTTAGGGACTGCAACCCCCCCCTTCCATTGACCCAAAATGCCCTCGACCGCATCTCTTGCATTTCCGGCACTTCTGTCCCCAAACTCCCTCCCCGAAACAAAAATAAAAAAAATTCCCCCTGGTCCTTACATACCACCCCAACAATCTCTGCATCCAGCACATCATCCCCCGCCATTTCCACCACCTACAATCCGACCCCACGGCCAGAGAGGTATTTCCCTCCCCACTCCTATCTGCCTTTTGCCGGGGCCGCTCGCTCTGCGACTCTGTTGTCTACTCCACAATCCCCACCAACCCCACTACACTCAGCACCTTTCCCTGCAACCGCAGGAGGTGCTACATCTGCCCCTACACCTCCCCTTCCACCTCCATCCAAGGCCCCAAACAATCTTTCCAAATCCAATAGGGATTCACCTGTACGTCCTCCAACCTGGTCTACCATATCCGTTGCTCCCAATGTTACCTTGTCTACATCGGGGAGACCAAGCGCAGACTCGGTTACCGATTCGCAGAGCATCTGCACTCTGTACGCTATAATCAACAATATCTCCCGGTTGCTAACCATTTTAACTCCCCCTCCCACTCCCTGGGTGACATGTCCATCCCGGGCCTCCTCCAGGATCACAATGACGCCACACGCAAACTGGAGGAGCAACACCTCATATTCTGCCTCGGGAGCCTACTGCCCAATGACCTGAACATAGAATTCACCAGTTTCAAAATCTCCCCACCCCCAGCCTCATCCCATTTCCAAACCTTGGTCTCATCCCTGCCTCCTTGACCTGATGCAACCTGTCCATCTTCTTCCCCATCTATCTGCCCCACTGACTAATCCCCTCTATCCTTACCTGCATCCACCTATCACCATCCTACCTACTTGTCCCCAGACCCACCCCTCGTCCCTCTATTTCCCAGCTCCCTTCCCCTTCTCCAGTCCTGAAGAACGCTCCCGACCCAAAACGTCAACTCTCCAACTCCTCTTATGCTGCCTGACCTGCTGTGTTCCTCCAGCTCCACACTGTATTGACTCTGACTCCAACATCTGCAGTTCTTATTATCTCCATTATGGCAACCCTCCTGTTTTCTCACCCACAAGTGTTCATTGCAATAAAATACTTTGAGATATTTCCCACTATAAAAGATATTATGTGAGTGTAAGTTGTTGATGATTTGCACTGCTACCAAGTATCACAGACTTTACATTGTTATCTGCCGACAATATCTGAGTGTTTTGTTTCATTCCTTTGCCCCTGTCCTGATTATTTCAGAGTTATTTACAATCATCTTTCATTTTCAGGTCTGCTTATAGCCAACTTGTCCAGTCTAACATATAGTACATAATGGAATTTGACTGCACACAACACTTGAGCAAATCTGAGCCATTGGATTAAAAGTGCACTCCAGGCAGGATCGGCACTTCCACTACCATATGAACTTATGTTTAGATATTTTCAAAAAACTTGATCAAATCAATAGCACTTTGTTTCTGCAATCTCAAACAAAATAGGTTTTCCTAATGTCTGAAGGTAATCAAAATTTTAATTATTTGCCCATCTAAAAATGTGATCAGTATCTTTCTTAGTTCAATCGTGCCTGCTTCTAGTCTCCTCTGCGCAACAGCTACTCACTGCTTGTAAACAAAACAAACCCCAAAGTCTTTATATGCTAATATTTAAATATCCATGATTTAAGTACTTTGTGTCAGAATAATCTTATTCAGAAAAAAGCTATTTTATTCTGTACAACTCAGAACCAGCAGGAACATACATCAGAAGGAGAAAATGGAATATTTCAAAGTAATGGAAAAAATGTGACAAAAAGCATTTGCAGATAATGGTAGCATAAATGACATTAAACAAGCTTTGCCACAATGCTTTGACTGCATGCTTCTTTTTAGAATTTTCTCCCATCCAAAACTTGTGTGAATGAAGAAATTTTCACCAGGATTAATTCTGTCAGCATTAGTAAGGCAATAAGAATTTAAGATGAGTCCACATTATGCTTGTGTTTTTAAGTAGCAGTAGCACGTTATGGTGATATGCATACATTACCGACTGCCTTCAGCCATTTTGAAACATAAAAACAACAGATGACATGTGAAGAGCTCAAGATGTTTGGAATATGACTCAATGGAGCTTTAGTGGGGCGTGTGAGTGATGAGATGTGACAAGGAGCTATGAATAGAAACATAGCAGCCCTAGAGGATGAGAATGGGGCAGTGACTGGATGACATCATTTATAATGACAAACCTCACAAAACCTGCATCAAGAATGTACCATTTAGCAAGGCCCTAAAACCTGAGCTGGCAGTGAATTAATACATTTAATTCAGTTCCCTGGAAATTATGAGGAAATTATTACGTTTTAGTGCATAGCTGCTGTAAATAACAAGCCTTATTCTGTAAAATCCTCTGTTGAACTACTCTATTAGGACAGGCAGTCATAAATACATGTTTTTTTTTGAAAAAAAAGAGGTTGACATTCATCCTTTAAATAACCACAGGGTAGGGCAAGTAAGCTCTTGCAGTAAATTCTGTAGCAAAATTATACATATTTTATAAATATTCAAGTGTTTCCTTGACCCTTCTGCTAGCTTGAGAGTCTGACATGAATAGGTATAGTTATTAATAATAATACTGAAAGGCATTTTGTGCTGGGGCCTCACTTTAAACCTTACATTAAAAAGCTTTTAAACACCCAGCTGTCACAAGATTCTATTTCATATTTTTGTTTAGTTAAACCCATGGGATTAAGCTAATGGAAACTGTGGAGTGAAAGTGCACAAGTTTATGTAACTTGTATTCGATGCCATTTTGTTGCTGGCAGATGTAGGTATCAAGCACTGGTTCTTAACAATTCATGAATTTTTAAATAATATTTTTATGTTCTCAAGAGCAAACGGAAGTGACAAAAGTTTCCAGCTCTGGGCATTGCGAATAGGCTGCAACCAGTGCTGATAAAAGGGGGTGGAAATCAGAACAGGAATCCTTGTATCCACGCAGAGGGGCCAGAAAACAATGGGATTATTTGATTTATCAAATAAGCACCAGATTTGCATTAACAGATGCACAGACTTCTGTTTTCCTTGTTGGCATTTAATCCAAAGGCATTGTGATTTTTGAAGGCTGAGTGATTCTTCTGTGATTATCCAAATATGTGTGCACATTTCTCTGTTGTAAACCATAATTTTGGACTGATGATTTGAATGATTCAGTGGAAAAGCACACCCATGGTGCTTTTTCATTCAAATATGAACCTTAGAAGTGCTTTGTTAATGGCTCCTAGCAATTTACTTGGTCATTACTTGTCTCTCTAGCAGATTCAATAAATACACTTTAGGCTTTTAAGTTTATTATTGAAAATACAATAGCTACAATTTCCACTGTCAGTATAATCTGTATAATTCGACAAAGACAAGAGTTTGGAGCTGCATCTTATTGTTAGATCACCTGTTTAGTGTTTCCGTGTGGGGATAGGGATGTAGCTGGGAACACTGGCCAGGATTTAGACATCTGCACTAGCTTAAAGGGGCAGTGAATTTCAGAGAACTACATTCTATTGACCCTAAGCATCTGTTTAACAGAATAAAGGTAATATTGATTTTTCTTTTGTGTGAAGTGTGTACTGCAAAGACACATGAGAAGAAAAGGACAGGACTTTAATGCAGAGGTAGTGAGCTCTTCCGTCGTTGGAGAGTCATGGGCAGGTCACCCTCCACCTCACCAGGAAGACATGACTGGATTTTGTGGGTGTCAGGTGGCTTGAAGTCATTGCTCGTGTCATCCCCACGTAGGAGGATATCCCACCTCCAAGGCATAATAGACTCTTAAGCGGCCACAGGTTTCCTGTCCCAGCAGTGCCACTGGGAGTGCTGGCCACTGCTAGGACTGCAGCCATCCCCAAGCAACAGCTATAGAGTAGACCAGGCTGAAGGTCATTGTGGTGGCTTCAGTGGGGCCTTTCAGGCAGGGTGCAGCAAAGGTCGGGGTGGGTTCACGATCAGAAGGGGTGGAAGTGTTCAACAGGGGAATGTGGTGGCATTTTCTGCCTGCAGAGCTCCTCCATTGAGCACATGGTGCATGGACAGATGGGACTCCTAAACCCTAGATTCCCATGCCACAGCCAGACTGTCATGTTCTCCCTTCTTGGCATGGGTACATCCCCTCCAACCTTCCAGCGACTACAGGAGGCCCTTAAATGGCCATTTGTTGGTCTGAGGGCAAGTATCTACACTGTCGTGGTAAAATACAAGTAGCAGTGGAAAGGTAACTCAGCAGCAACTTTCCCCTTCCAGTGGTACTCAATTTTACTTTCGCCCATACTCTGTTGCCTGTGTGCTCCGAGTGGGGAATGAAAGGCATACCATCCCAGCTAGCACTTTGTTTGGGAACTGTTATGAGCCTATATTTCACATCACCAGATGAAAGTTGATTTTCTTGATTTTCTTTTCCCCTCTCTAAGATAACATGGGTAAGATTAACAACATTGAAACCGTGTGAAATCTGTAATGGATCAAAATAGGACTACATTCTGGCAATGTTTAGCATATTCTTCTCTTTGCTGCTGTACTGTCTCTTCGATGCATATACAGCGACTGTCTACTTACATACCAGAACATATAGAACCTTGTTCATCCTTGCTCTCTTCAGATCCAAAACAGAGTTGGATCTGAGAGTTGCTCTACGCTGGCAATGCCTCACTAACATTCCATACTGAAGAAAACCTTCAACATCAAATGCAGAGTCTATGTCACCTGTAAAGAGCACGGTTTGACCAGCAGCACCAGGAAGACAAATGTCATGGTCTATGATGTTACCCTGCCACCAGCTTTCAGTATTTACAATAGGACACCAGGAGTTGCTGATAAATTTGCAACCACGCTACAACCACCAGCAAATGTGGAAAAGTTCCTAAGACAAGAAAGACAGTCTGGAACAACAGCAACCTGACTGAAACAAAAAGTAACAAAACTCTTGAGTTTACAAAGATCATATCCTCAGTGCACTCTACACCTTCTGTATAGTGAATGGGTCACTGGCTCACAACTCCCACACCTCTGCTCCAAAGTTGGTGAACACTGACAGTTGTAAGTCAGAGACAGTCACTACAGGCCATGAAGATTGACAGTATTGGTACAGGTGAGCAGAAACTATCATCTGAGTTGGCCAAAGAAGAGGACCTCGATAAAACAGAGGCCAGCAAATGATGCACCTTCTCAGTCCATCACCTTCCTCTGCAACAAATATGGCAGAACCTGCCAGGCCAGGTTCCCCACCAGGAAATGTTTAACACAGAGCCAAGCACAGTGCAGACCACAGACAAGCATTGCCAGAAAATCTCCCTCTCTTATGCACGTTAGCAAACATAAATCTGACCAGTGAGCACAAGAAATGAGATACCCCGCCTTGTCCCTCCAAGATTTAAATGACATTCAGTACAAACTGGTCCTTGCATAATCTTTTGCTATTATGGTCATGTCTGTTTTAAACAAAAAAAAGGTCCCAATGCTGGCAAAGTAGAACCTAACACAATTGTTTAAATCATCAAACTTCAGAAGATTCAGTACATCTGTTAATAATCATATTCTTGAAGATTTTAATAAAATCTCTCACTTTTCTTCAGGAATTAACAATAATTGCTGTGTTCTGATCAAATGATGGCTTAAGACAAATGGGCTGAATGGCCTACATCTTCTTTTATATTTGCACAAGCAAAAAATGCCTTGTTGTTCCTGTTGTGCCAATTTAAGATCATTTTTGCTCCCTTCCTTTTTCATTTATATACTACCTCCTGACATCATTTGGGATGAGGGATCCTCCAAAGACACTCCCACAGTAATCCCAGTGACAGCACGACAAGTGTTTGTCTAACACTGACAACTGGATGGGGCAAGCACTGTCTCCAGATAAATGTCAGGTACAAAAAACCTTCTTTAGCTCTCGTTGGTATCTATAAGTCTGAACTCTTTGTTATAATTCTAGACCAGATCACCAATGTTATCTTGTGATCTTGGACGAGATCACCAAATTACATTACAATTTGGTGAGGGACCAGAATCATTTATTTTTAAAGAGGACAATGGGTAAGATCCAAGGGACCCACTAAGTGAATAAAGCCAGAAGATTCCATGTTTTTGAACAAACAATACTATCCAAGTTAGAACAGAAATACAATCTACAATAGATTGCAGGGTTGCAAACAGGTGCCATTCTGGAGTCTGTTTACAAGTTGATTTGTACTCAAGTCAGAGCACAATTCAAGACAATGGAGACAACAAGGTGCAGGGCTGGATGAACACAGCAGGCCAAGCAGCATCATAGGAGCAGAGAGGCTGACGTTTCGGGCCTAGACCCTTCATCAGAAAAGGTGGAGGGGAAGGGGGTTCCGAAATAAATAGGGAGAGAGTGGGAGGCGGATAGAAGAGGGATAGAGGAGAGGATAGGTGGAGAGGAAACAAACAGGTCGAAGAGGCGGGGATGGAGCCAGTAAAGGTGAGTGTAGGTAGGGAGTTAGGAAGGGGATAGGTCAGTCCAGGGAGGACGGACTGGTCAAGGGGGCGGGATGAGGTTGGTCGGTAGGAGATGGAGGTGCGGCTTGAGGTGGGAGGAGGGGATAGGTGGAAGGAAGAACAGGTTAGGGAGGCAGGGATGAGCTGGACTGGTTTTGGGATGCGGTAGGGGAGGGGAGATTTTGAAACTTGTGAAAT
>NC_063341.1:19171641-19172137 GCF_021869965.1 Rhincodon typus | reverse complement strand
TCCCCAAGCGGAATATGAGTTGCTGTTCCTGCAACCTTCGGGTGGCATCGTTGTGGCACTGCAGGAGGCCCAGGATGGACATGTCGTCTGAGGAATGGGAGGGGGAGTTGAAATGGTTCGCGACTGGGAGGTGCAGTTGTTTATTGCGAACCGAGCGTAGGTATTCTGCAAAGCGGTCCCCGAGCCTCCGCTTGGTTTCCCCGATGTAGAGGAAGCCACACCGGGTACAGCGGATGCAGTACACCACATTGGCAGATGTGCAGGTGAACATCTGCTTGATGTGGAAAGTCTTCTTGGGGCCTGGGACGGTGGTGAGGGAGGAGGTATGGGGGCAGGTGTAGCACTTCCTGCAGTTGCAGGGAAAAGTGCCGGGTGTGGTGGAGCTGGAGGGGAGTGTGGAGCGGACAAGGCAGTCACGGGGAGAGTTGTCCCTCCGGAAAGCAGATAAGGGTGGGGAGGGAAAGATGTCTTTGGTGGTGGGGTCGGATTGCAGATG
>NC_063341.1:19112771-19161641 GCF_021869965.1 Rhincodon typus | reverse complement strand
CATTTCTGAAGAAGGGTCTAGGCCTGAAACGTCAGCCTTCCTGCTCCTCTGATGCTGCTTGGCCTGCTGTGTTCATCCAGCTCTACACCTTGTTATCTCAGATTCTCCAGCATCTGCAGTGATTTATCTCTGAAGTGATTTATACATTAGCGGAGTTACACTCATTACTACATTATAAGATGGTGAAATCCAAGATGGCTTTTAAGATTTGGAAACAATGTTCTTTTAAATAAAAATCCAACATCTGGTGTTAGCTTATTATACCAGAGAGTTGATTTAAAGGGATCCAAATATGATATGAATCAGAATTCAATTCAAGATAACAGTTTTAAGTTTTACATGGCACAAAATAACAAACCCAGGATTGAAATTTCAGAGAATACAAAAGCAAAACAGAAAATGCCAAGAAGTGGGATTACCTTGCATCCCGTGAAATAAATATTTTGAAATGTTTCCTTGTTTTCCAGCATCAAGGAAAATTGCAAAGGTAAATAAATGACTGCAAATGTGAGAAATCAGAGAAAATATTTAGTAGATTGGGCAGCTTCAGTGGAGAGGTTACAAAGAGTTAACATTCCAGGTCCCTGATCGGTTTTGAGGTTAATGACTAACAGTTGGCATTTTTTCTGACTTAAGAGCCTCAGAATAACTGTCTGGAGCAAGAGAAACCCCAGAAGTCTTTCCTCATCTTCAATAGCAAGACTACACCCAAGCATTAATGTGCAGCTGCCCAGAATGGAATGGTTCACCTCTTGCTACAGGGCTTGAGACAATAATGTAAATATACCACTGATGGTATTGTCACAGACAAAATGTATGTGTCCACTTCACCATCTGTGACTAATATGTTTTGTAAGGATGGGTTGTGCTTTTTCTTATCCTTGGCATGTGTAAAAATCCAACAGCAAGCTTTTGTGAGTTTAAATATAAGGAAAAAACACTTCTTCTCACACAATTACCCCAAGTTATACTGTGACAGCTTACATGCTTGTTCCTACACATACACACAAAGATTGTTTACAAGTAAACTGCTACAAATTATGGTTAACTTTGTCTCTGCTTTATAGTCTCCAACAGCCATGAGGCAAACCTGGCTCCTTGAATGAAGCCTATGCTTTAAAGTTGAAACATGCATCTTGAAGGATTCTCAGCAGACCGTGAGGTATCTTGTGTCAAATTTCGAGGTTAGCTCTCACGTGAACTTGAAGTTGGAGCAGTCTGTGGGAATCTTTTTCTGTGTTGGGATTGCTAGCTTCAAGATGTTGTTCTGAAAAACTTTGTCTGCTTGAATTACCTGCAGCTAGTTTGATGGCATTCTGGGGGATTTCCATCTGTAAAACAGCTTTTAGTTGATTTTAAAAGCAGAATACACATGATTCCATCATGTGATGTTTACAAGTTCAAAATCCCTTGTCAAATGACGTGGGTGGTCACATTGATTGCACATTCTGTATTTAGGGTTAATACCACTGAGGAATCGAGACAGACCAATGCTATTTGTTTCTGAATGCCCCATTCAGTTTAATAATACTCTTTAGAATGACTTTAGGAAGGCATTGAATCAGATTAACCTGGAAGGTTGTTTTATATTAGTCCATCTTTAGACAGAGACGTGTGGATTCTCTAGATTGCTATGAATATCATAATTAATTAGGTATTTGCTTGAAACATAGGACCTGCCTGTAGTTCAAACGCCAGAAGATTGCAGCAACCATTTAAATAACCTGCTTTTTCCAGTTTTATAAGTTTTGTCCGAATGATGACTAATAGTACTAGCCAAGCCCCTAGGCTGATCCAGTAAAGTTACAACACTGGCATCTATGCAACAATATGGAAATTGACCAGGTATGTTCTGTCTTCAAAAAGAAGGACAAATCCAACCCACCCAATTACCTCCTCATCAATGTACTTTCAATTAGCAAAGTGATGGCTGGTGGTGTCAACAATGCAATCATGCAGCACTTGCTCAACTATATCCTGCTCGCTGGAGCTCTGAGTTCTGCTGTGACCACTCAGCTTCGGACCTCCTTGCAACCTTGGTCTAAAGTATGGACAAAAGTAATGAACCACAGAGGTCAAGTGCGGTGAAATGCCCATGACATTAAGTTAGTTTTCAACCAAGTGAAGCATCAAGGTTCCCTAGCAAAACTGGAGCCAATGAAAACTGGTGGGGGGGAGGGGTGGGTGGACTTTCTACTGGTTGGAGTCGACCTGGGGCAAAGGGGTTCTTTTATTCACTCATGGAATGTGGGGGTCACTGGCTGGGTCAGCATTTATTGCCCATTTCTAGTTGCCCTTGAGAAGGTAATGGTGAGCTGCCTTTGATGTAGGTACACCTACAATGCCATTAAGGAGGCAGTTCCAGGATTTTCACCCAGCAACACTGAAGGAACAGTGATATATTTCCAAGTGAGGATTGTAAATGGTTTGGTGGTAAACTTGCAGGTAGTCATATTCCCATGTATCTGCTGCAAGTACGCTTGTGGTTGTCAGAGATCAATCGTCTTAGTCACACAACATTACTGCATGAGTTCTTGATTCATCAATAACCTTCCCTTCGTCATAAGGTCAATGTTGGGGATATTCCTTGATGATTACACAATGTTCAAAAGTTCATGGTTGTTCAGAAACTGAAGCTGGCTGTGTTCAAATGCAGCAAGACCTAGACAACATTCATGTAATGCTAGGTAATGACCATCTCCAATGAGAGAAAATCCAACAATTACACTTTCAAACTCAATGACATTACCATGACTGAATTGCCTAACATTGATGTCCTGATGAGAAACTGAATTGCATCAGCCGTAAAAATATAGTGGCTACATGACCAGGTAAGAAGCTAGGAATACTACAGTGAGTAACTCACCTCTCCCAGGGCCTGTCCACCATTTACAAGGCACCAGTTCCACCATCTACAAGGCACAAGTTAAGAGTATGATGAAATATTTGACACTTGACTGGATGACTGTTGCTCCTACAGACAAGAAACTCAACATCATCTAAGATAAAGCAATCCATTTGACTGGTACCCCATCTAATGCTTTCAAAACTCACTCTTTCCACCACTGATACATCGTACCTTCTGTGTATAGCATCACAATATGCATTGGAATAACTCAAAGGCTTTTGACTGCAACCTCTGCCACCTAGAACAACGAGGGTTACAGATACATGGAAACACTAATTCCACTCCAAGAAACACACCATCCTGATGTGGACCTGTATCGACATTCTTTAATGTCATGGGGTCAATGATAAAGAACTCTCTTCCTTGATAGCAGCGTGGGTATACTCACAACACATGGACTGCAGCAGTTCAAGAAGGCAGCTCACCATCCCTTTTCAAGAGCAATTAGTGATGCGCAATAAATGCTGGCTTTACCAGCAATGTCCACATCCATGAATGAATAAAAATGTCTCATAATGTACTGGGGCATAGAATTAATACAAGGAGCAAACCAACTACCTTTGAACCTACTCTAGCATTTGATAAAATCATTGCTGATTTTACTGTGGCCTAAACTTCACTTTCCTGCCTGTCCCTATACTTTTAATCTTCATTTTTAGTCAAGTATTTACCTAATTCTGCCTAAAAATACTCAACAAACCTGTCACCATCTCTCTGGGGATGAGAACTCCTGACCCAGAGAGAAAATAATTTTTATTCATCCCCATCTTAAATTGGAAACCCTATATTTTTAAATGGCGTCCCTTAGTTCTGGTTTCTGCCACAACTTCCTCTCAGGTTCCACCCTCTGATCCCTCAGCATATCACATGTTTCAATAAGGTCATGTCTCAATCTTTTAAATTCTAATGGATACAGGCCCAACCTATTCTCGTAAGATCATTCCTTGAACAGGGTGTCCTGGATTGCCAGATTGAGCCCATAGATTACACTAGCAAGCACAACTTGCGTTGCCTTCCATTCTGATGTTACTCACAGATGTGCATTGGAAATGGAAAACAACCATACCAGGGCTGGAGGAGTTTAATTGGGTGTTCTTCTCTCTGAGCTTATAGGCTCTACTTGTGACTGATGCGAAACCCTTTGAGGAGCAATTGCCTTAATTAGGAATTTACACAGTACAGTTTTAGGTCATCTGTAAGCACTGTACTCTGCCTGTGGAAATCAACTCCTGAGTGGGACACAACTTCTAGTCACAAGCGATATTGACCACGTCACTCGTCATTGATGATTGAACATAGAAAACTTTGTGAAGCAGACGTAATCCCAGCCGGACCTAAAAGAGGCTCCTGTGGTTTTCACTGATCGACATGCCGACACATTGACTTCCACTACTGGAAGTTTCTGCTGCATGTGAACTTTCAGTCCACACAGTAAATAAAAATTAGAGGGAGTTTCGCCTGCAGGCCACTGTTAACAAAGACAATCCAAGATCTCATGGGCTGCATGAGGCCAGTGATTTCCTCTCACCTTGAACTGTATGTATTCACGAACATACTCTTATACGTAATGCTACCTTTCCTGGGTATTGTGGGGCTGGGGTGAGGCGGATGAGGTAAGCGCAGTTGTCTGGACAGCTGGTTTGCATCACCAGCAAGGGTTCAATTCCCGCACTGGCTGAGGTGGCCATGAAAGACTCTCTTCAACCTTTCCCCTCCAGTGAGGCATGGTGACCATCACATTTATCACCATCACCACCATTAGTCATCTCTCCCTAAAGAGGGAGCAACCCTATGATCTGGTAAGACTATGACAACTTTACTTTTACCGTACCTTAAATAGCAATGCATTTACAAATGCGTGCTTGTACTTGCAATGAAGTGTCAGCAACGCCAACTCTGCTGCCATGAGAATGTATCTTTTTGGTTTCTCTCCCAGTTTGTGAAAGGCAACTCCTGGATGCCAACTTTAAAATGGTGCTAACACCTTGAATCCCAGGAGGCCTCAGCAGTGGCTAATAATTTGGCCATTGCCGAGCAGAACATAGGATGAGCTGGGTGCCGTTGAAGCACGGTGCATAGCGAGTGAGGAAAGTTTCAGAGAAAAATCATTCAGACACACAATGAGAAACCCTCCATGAAACCCACCAAATTTGACACTTGGCCAATTTCTGGTAAAACTCAGCATGGGGTTTTAATTTTGATACATTCCTCAGATATCTTTAAAATTTAGTTTGCATTCAATGAATCAACGTGAAAAGCCTTCATTGCTAAATTGAATGTTGGTCATTGTGAAGGTCCTAAATCACGTGACTTCAAACCCCCTTTGAGCCTCAAGAATCTCCTCATGCTCAGCAATACTGCTCATTTCCCCAATACTTAGTCTGTTTACATTGCATTCCACAAGTGGAGACTGGGTAGTTTTAGAAGAACAATAAACTCTTACAATTAATCTTCTGATAAGTACCAAATAGGTAGCACCAGTGGTTTTGTACAGTAATCCACCAATGTCTCTGTCTTACTTCCTGTTGGCACCTAATTGTTCAGCATGCCCAGTTGACAGGGACTAGTGAAAATTCCTGTGCTGTGCCTGCTCTGTTGTTTCCCGCTATCAGAGTTCATTAGTACAATGGACATAAGAGTCAATGCAGCAGTATGTCATTGTAGGTTTCAGTTTGAGATGCATTTGGTCTGCCTTTCGAGACAGATGCTGTACCTAGTGAGAGGTATTGGGGCAAAACCTGTAATGTAACAGTTGCAATCCCAGTCTTAGATATCTTAGATCCAAACCTTGCATTTGCTTTTCTTTTATCCACCCAAGACTTCTGTAAATATTTATTGTCTGAAGATTTGAGCTGTGATTTTCATGTAATAATTATGGCATTTGAGGCCATTTAACTTTGGAGTATTTTTACATTTCTATGTTAACTCGCATTTTATGTTATTAATATATGATTGTCGTGAAAGTCATGACATAATTTGCAAAGAGTCTGAAAGAACATGTGTACCAGAATGTACTTGTCGATTGATGTGGTGATCTTCTCCCTTGGGTTGTTAAAAATTTATGCAATTTCTATTCACCAGCAGATTTGGTTTCCAACTGCTAGGACATATGTCACTACAGTCTGATTTTTATGTTGAACTGGCCACAATCAATGTCAACTTTCTGGGGTCATTCAGCCATCACTCTAACCTCCACCAGTCTGTGAGATTATTTATTTCTTTTATCAGTGACTTTCTCTTAAAGCAAGACTGAGCCAATGGGTTGGCAGCCAGATGTGTTCCTAATCAGTTGCGGTATGTGTTGAGCCTCAATTCGTCATCGCTTAGCTGAAAAGTAGATCTTAAGCACAAATTACATTCCCCCTCAAAGATCTCCTTCATGTTTGATTACATAACTTTCAGTGATTGAGATATTTTCCCAGTTACTCAGTGCTTACACATGTACTTTCCTTGCCTGTTTGTATTCAAAATGCCCCCGTGTCAAAGTCCTGTCTATTGTCATTGAACAGCTTACATCACAGACAAGTTTTGGCTCTGTCAGTGAAGAGTTCCAATGGTTTTCTGTTATGTCTCCACACTGAACAAAGAGCCAGGCAGCTCTTAGAAGCTGAGCAACTCCAGTCAGAACAGTATACAATTGACACATAGTAATAAAGAAAATGGGAGGAGTATAGTTTTTCTCCTTTGAGCCAGCTCCACCATTCATTATCATCATGGCTGATCGTCCAATTAAGTCCCCTATTCCCACTGTTTCAGCATACCCTTTGATTCCTTTAATCCTACTAACGATATCTGTCTCCTTCTTGAAAACATTCGATGTGTTGGTCTCAACCACTTTCTGCAGCAGTAAATTCCACAGGTTCACCACTTTTGGGTGAAGAAACCTCTTCTCATCTCAATCCTAAGTGGCCTACCTCACATCCTTAGACTGTGACCCCTGATTCTGGATTCCCAGGTCATCGGGAACATCCTTCTTGAATTTAACCTGTCTAGTCCTGTTAGAATTTTACAGGTTTCAATGAGATCCCCCTCATTCTTCTAAACACCAGTGAGAATAGTCCTAACCAATCTAGCCACTCTTCATACATTAGCCCTGCTGCTGTCCCAAGAAAGTTAAATTCCTCAGGCTAATTTAATTCACTTTCTTTGGTTTGCAGTTGGGATTTTGCCTTTGCTACTGATGTTTCTCTCTAGAGTCTCAATATGTATGTTCATGCCAACTTGGTCTTTGGTAGTGCCGCAGTTATCATTTTAGCTAAATGTAATTAAATGGATTATACTCCAGACAGACAGAGGAATTTTTCCAAAAACAGAAGTTGCTGGAAAAGCTCAGCAGGTCTGTCAACATCTGTGAAGAAAAAATCAGAGTTAATGTTTCGGGTCCGGTGACCCTTCCTCAGAACTGATGGTAATGAGAATTCCATTCTTTCTAGGAAAGAAGTTAGAAATTCAGTCAGCTTAGTTGGAATGAAAACATCTTTTTGATAATGTCCATCTAGGAGAGCATAGTGATATTGGGTATGTCTAGTAGAGAAGGCTAGCTGACCCCTATTGTCTGTGCAAGCTGAAAATGCGATAGAGCTTATCACTCCAATTTGAGTTTGTGGTCTTGAAGCCTTTTAGTTTAAAGCAAGTTCAGGTGCACATGTCAATAAAATCATCAGGGTGAAAGGTCTGTCATTGGCTTACCCTGTTATTCAGTTGGTAAGTGTGGTACTGGACCATAAAGAGAAGTACCCACTTTGACCAAAAGTTTCTGTTGCGGTAATTAATTCACTGTTGGACTAAGGACTTGCATCTGTTGTACCAGTGAGTGGACAGGAAGACTAGGCTGTGATATTCTCCACGTTCACATAGTTGACACCAATCACTGGCTGACTGCACATAATGTTGGATGGGCACCTGGTGAGGCATTAGTTGATTTCCAGCTATTGTAGAACTGTGGTCCCAAACATATCCTCAAGAATATCCATCTTTGGGCTGACAAGTGGCAAGTAACATTTGTGCCACACAAGTGCCAGGCAATGAGCAGTTCCAACAAGAAAGATTCTAAGCACTGGCCCCTTAACATTCAATAGCATCACCATCATTGAATTTACCATTATCAACATCCTTGGGGGTCACTATTGACCAGAAACTGCACTGGACTAACCATGTAAATACATTGGCTGCAAGAGCAGGTCAGGGGCTACAGCGAGTAACTCATGCCCTGACTTCCCTGAGACCATCCACCATCTACAAGGTACGAGTCAGGAGGGTGATGGAATACTTCCTATTTACCCTGATGATTGTAACTCCAGTAACACTCAAGAACCTTGACACCATCCAAGACAAAGCATTCTGCTTAATTGGCTCTACATCCACAAATATTCATTCCCTCCACCACCAATGCTCAGTAGCAGCAGTGTGTAGTATTTACAAAATGCACTGCAGGAACTCACCACCGTTCCTTAAACAGCTCCTTCCAAACCCATGATGACTACCATCTAGTAGGACAGGGCAGCAGATACATGGGAACACCACCTCCTGTAAGTTGCTCTCCAAGCCACTCACCATCTAGAGCTGGAAATATATTGCTGTTCCTTCACTGTCGCAAGGTTAAAATCCTGGAATTCCCTCCCTAATAGCATTATGGGTCCAACTACACCACATGGACTACAGTGGGTCAAGAAAGCAGCTCACCACCACCTGCTCAAGAGCAACTAGGGGCAGGCAACAAATGCTGGCCCAGTCAGCGATGCTAATATCCCACATCCCATGAATGAATCAAAAACAAAGTTAGTATTGGATGGAAGTAAACTGAAAGGTGAGGTGAGAGGTAAAATAATAGAACTTAGTTTGCATTGCTATGCTCTGAAAACCACGAGCTTATCATCCAGCACTCATTGAAACTAGCTGAGTAATCATTTTAAGACCTGTAGCAATGATAGAGAAAATGATGATTGCATTAACTTATCTGTAAGAATGAACCTTTCCAGGTTTCTTATGGTGATAAAATAAAAATCTCTGCACAGAGTATAGTCAGAATGTGAAGTCGTATTTCCATAACAATAATCAGACAATCGCTAGAGAAAAAAAATTGTTATATTAAATGGCACAGGAAATGAATCAAAAGGTCATGTAAGGCTAGGCAGCTCTTATTGGGAAAAGTGCTGGTAGAGTGTAGATGGGGTGATTAGCCTGATTCTCTGCTGCAACTAGAAATCAGGGCAGAAAACAGAATTCCATTTGGAGAAGACCAAAGAATGCAGAAGTCTGGGGAATGCTAACAATGCAAGGGAATTTATGATAAATGACACAGCACCATGAAATATAGAGGGACAGAATGGCCTTGCAGTCGATGTTCTGAGGGTGGTTTGACAGGTAGACAGGGAGTGGAAAAGGCATGTGACACAGTTGCTTTTGTTGGCCAAGGTATGGAATACAAGAGCGTGTATTGGAACTGTATAAAACACATGTCGCTGGAGTCAGACATGCAGTTCTAATCACCAGACGTTTGGAAATATGTGATCGCACCAACAGGCTACAGAACTGTAGTTATGAGGAAAGATTGCAGAAGCAAGAACAGAGGAAGTTGAGAGGGGACCTGGCTGAAGTATATAAAATTATACAGAGTGGGCAGGAAGGTTCTATTTTCATTACTTGGTTGAGAAGTCACAAGCAATGGTCAGAATTGAGGGGGTTTTTTTCACACAGCAGCTAGTGGGGATTTGGATCTCACTGCATCTAAGGCTGGTAGGGGTGGAGATCCTTGTTACATTTAAAATGTGACCCAGAGGCTATGGAACATAGACTGGAAAATGGCCTTTTGCAATTTTCTTTGATTGCTAAGCTTAGTCTTGGCATATAGTTCACAGGCTGTCTAAATCCTCACAATACAGGCCTATGTTACTAACACTTCATTCTAATACTGGCAGGGGTCTGCATCAGAGACCTGTATTGAACTGATCCCAGGATCTGACACTACTAAGAGTCAGGGAAGAGCAGGAGCATTTCCCAACCCTCTTGATGAATGAGGTAGGAGGTGAGAGAGGTAAAGAGGGGGAGAGAAGGAGAGGAGAATCAGTGACAGACAGAAGGAGGGCAAGTGAAAGAGAGAGAGCTTTAAGTGAGGGCAGAGAAAGAGGGAGGGAGTGGAGTGAGGGAGAAAGGGAAAAGAAGGATAGGTAAAGGGAGAGATGGAGAGAAAGGGAGGAGTAGCTAAAGATAAGGAGTGAGCATCTTCTTACAGTTGTTAAGAACTGAGCTCCGAAACATAACCTTCCCTAATATTTGCCCCAGATCACCTTGACAGAATAAAGATTTTTTTTTCTCCCACACCAGATGGCTCTGGCTGCAGTAAGGTACCCACCTTCTAGCACTTTCTCCTCCTATACAGAGAAATGTGAATTGTCACCTGTATGTAGTTCCCCAACTCTTCATTCTGCAATAAGAAGAAAAACAAGAACGTACAGGATGTGCTGTTATTTCAAGTTTATTTATTACAATCACAAAGATGGAAAAAAGAGAGGTTGGTGCAGAGAAGAAGCAGTAAAAACAGACAATTGAGATAATGAACAAAACACTGAAATGAATGATTCAAAGAGGCAGTCTGGAGTTTAAATGCAGGGTAAGCGGAGTGTGTGGACAAATTTATGAAAACTACTGGAGCTAGATTTCAGAGCAACAGAATGACCAGTATTATGGTCACTCCAGAACAAATCCAGTTCCAATCAGATCAAAACCAATACATGCCAGTAGATCTTGCTCTAGTTTTATACTGGCCCATATGGCTATTTTACCCTCTAGGAAATAAATATATATATCTGAATTTAGGTCAGGTAGGGTAAGTTTGTAAAAACTTTGGACAATATTCCAATTTCTACATGAGTCTGTAATATCTTTTCAATATCTAGCTTGAGAGAACTTACATGCAGCATTACTACTTATTATTCAGTAACTTCTGCCATCTCAACATTTGCAAATGATGAAGAAAGAATGTGATACATACTCAGCCATGTCCATTTGTATGTACAAAGAAACATTCATTCTCAATCCATTACTCCTGCACAACTAAAACATTACAATCAAAACATTCAGTCATAGAAATATCTGGGATCAGCGATTCATGATACTAGAAACCAGCTAGACTTTTCATAAGCAAGCTGTTCCAGTTTTAAACTTCATCATGGGCACTTCATTTGTACTTAGCTCCTAGAATAGCAATGACCTTCCACTGGTCTTGGAAAGTGTTTATCATAGAGTCATTGAGATGTATAGCACAGAAACCAACACTTCAGTCCAACTCATCCATTCTGACCAAATACCCTAAGTTAATCTAGCTCCATTTGCCAGCATTTGGCCCATATCGCTCTAAACCCTTCTATTCATATACCGATCCAGATGCCTTTTAAATGTTGTAATCGTACCAGCCTTCACCACCTCCTCTGGCAGCTCATTTCATACACACACCACCCTCTGCATGAAAATGTTGCCCCTTTACGTCCCTTTTAAATCTTTTCCCTCTTGTCTTAACCTATGCCCTCTAGTTTTAGACTCCTCTGCCCTGGGGAAAAGACCTCGTCTATTCATCCTATCCATGTACCTCATGATTTTATAAACTTCTGGAAGGTCACCTCTCAGCCTCAGATTCTCCAGGGAAAATAGCCCCAGCCTATTCAGCCTCTCCCTATAGCTCAAACCCTCCAAGTCTGGCAACATCCTCATAAATTTTTTCTGAACCCTTTCAAGTTTCACAACATCCTTCCTATAGCAGGGAAACCAGAATAGAATGCAGCATTCCAAAAGTGGCCTAACCAATATCCTGTACCGCCGCAACATGACCTCCCAACTCCTATATTCAATGCACTGACCAATAAAGGCACGCGTACCAAACATCGTCTTCACTATCCTGTCTACCTGTGACTCCACTTTTAAGGAACTATGAACCTGCACTCCAAGGTCACTTTGTTCAGCAACAATCCCCAGGACCTTACCATTAAGTGTACAAGTCCTGCCCAGATTTGCCTGATCAAAATGCAGCACCTCTCATTTATCTAAATTAAACTCTGTCTGCCACCCCTCTGCCCATTTGCCCATCTGAGCAAGGTCCCATTGTAAATAAACTGAGGTGGAAATCTCTCTCCCACTGCAAGAACACCCACCAAATCACATGAGTGTGCAAGATGGTAACATGCTGCTTTGGTAATATTATTGTTAGGATCACATATTTTTCCTATGTAATATGCAGGATTTTCACGGCTTTAAGGGTGAATTGTAGGAGGCATCACTGCTCACAATATCCAGATCACAATCAGCTGCTGCGGCGTTGAGAGATCACAGCGCACACATTCGGAATTTCGATTTAAGAATGGCAGTCCGCATGGGGGATCTGCCTGTTGCATTAATAATTTATGTCACAGACTTTAATTTTTGAGAAGCATTCAGCCTCGTAGTTAAAGGTTCAGGGAATTGTTAAGATTTTGATTTCAAAAATTGACTGCTTTGTTTGCTAATTACGGTATGTGTTCGACTCAAATATATCAATCCATGTGTTTATGAACCAGTTAAAATATTATGATAAACAATGTAGTTACCAGCTTGCTATAACCTTCAATAAAATCAGGCTCTGTCTTCCACTATTACCTAAAGAGATTATAGGTAAGAATGAAAGGGAATTATGTTTAGCAGACAATTAAGTATTCTTTTTATAATAGTAGGAGAAATGAAAGCCATAAGGTGAAACCATTGTGCAAATACACATTAAGACAATTTATCGTCTTTCTCTCTCTTTCCTTCTATGGCCCATTTGGAATTGATTTACAGATTTGCCGCGTTTTATTTTATTGATGGCAGTTATGTTCAGTCAGGCAAAGGAACATGACAACTAATCATGCAAATTATTAGCAATGTGTATATTGGTTTATGTGATCTCTGCAGTGCACTTCCTGCATGCGACTAACAAATCTTCTTAGACTTTTTGTTTGAACTGCTAAATAGAAGCAAATACAATATTAAGGTTAGAATACCGGTGTAAAAAATCTGACATAATTGTACAGATGCAGAAATTCATTGTTCAATAATTAACAATTTTTGCATCTATAACATGAACTGCCAGAAACAGAGCTCTGAATAGCATGAGGAAAGGCATACCAAAGCACTAAATCCGGAAAAAGAAAAGCTGAGTTATGGGTGGCTCACTGCCTCTGTTGATTCATTTCTTCACATGGGGGCAGTGTATCCAATTGCTGTGAGCTTCAAGTGCATTGGGCATATTCTCCCACGATGTGACATCGAGACATGTATGGGGCAAAACTGTGCTGAGTCAGTTTGAGAAACTCTAAAGCAGATAGTGGGTACCCAGCAGCAATGATTGAACCTTGAATGTATACTAGGTGTACCAGATAAGAGGAAAGTTTGAATTCTGTCAAACAGTTAAATACATCAAGTGGAAGCTCCTTCCTAAGAAAAGATGCATTATTTTCAGATTACTATGCACTTAAGGTTGCCAGGTAAATCAATAGTGTTCTAAGAGAAGTTTCAGTCTGTACAGGTTTCACCAGCTCTTTGAGAACTTTGGCTGAATACAGTCTGCCATCACTTTACATTGCCTTTGAGGCTGCCAAAACCTATCTTTATTTCCGTAAGATTTCTGGCCCTAACACCACTTTCATGTTGGTTTTACGCACTTTTTATTGCACCTACCTAGGCCTCCTTTATTCTTTTTGCAAATGCGGGTCAAACTTTCTTCTGACTTCCCTGTGTCAATTTCCATCCTGCACTTATAAATTCTGCATTTTAACAACTATCTGTTCCTCACCTCAGACCATTCTGCTCCTTCTCCCACCACTGAGTTTGGAATTTTCCTTTAGGCGCAGGTCATTTGTAATATCTTCCAGTTCTGAGGAAGGGTTTATACACCAAAAAGCATCTTCTGTTTCCTTAACAGATGGTCCCTGATCTGATGAGCGTTTCCAGTTTTTTCTGTTTTTATTTCAGATTCCAACAACCACAGTATTTTGTCATGTATTCCAAGAGAGCCTTCTGAGATCCACCTTCTGTAAACTTCGGCTCATTCTAAACTCTGCTGTGCATATCCAGTCCCATATTCGTCCAGATCACCCATGAGCTCACTCGCCTCCTGTGGGCAGCGGTCTGCAAATCTCTCAAAATAGAATTTTCACCCCTCTATTTAGATTACTGCATGGCCTCAATCCTCCTCATTGCTGGAACATCCTCACTTCTGGAACTCCTCTCCCAAACTCTTTGAGGCGGCACGGTGACTCAGTGGTTAGCACTGCTGCCTCACAGCACCAGGGACCCGGGTTCGGTTCCACCCTCAGGGGACTGTCTGTGTGGAGTTTGCACATTCTTCCTGTGTCTGCGTGGGTTTCCTCCGGGTGCTCCGGTTTCCTCCCGCAGTCCAAAGATGTGCAGGCTAGATGGATTGCCATGCTAAATTGCCTGTAGTGTTCAAGGATGTGTAGATGAGGTGGTTATAGAGGGATGGGTCTGGGTAGGATGCTCTGAGGGTTGGTGTGGAGGGCCTGTTTCCACACTGCAGGGATTCTATGATCTATGAATTCCTTGTTCCTCTGACTCTGGATGACTGCAGTTCTCTAGTCAATGATGACCCTGTCATAGAGTCATATAGCATGGAAACAAACCCTTTGGTCCAACCAGTCCATGCCAAATATAATCCTAATCTAAATTAGTCCCACCTGCCTGCTCTTGGCTCATATCTCTCCAAACCTTTTCTATTTGTGTACTTATCTCTAAGTGTCTTTTAAACTTTGTAACCGTGCCCACATCCACCACTTCCTCAGGAAGCTCACTCCACATGCAAACCACCCTCAGTCTTTTTTCAATCTCTCTCCTCTCAGCTTAAAAATGTGTCCCCTAGTCGTGAAATCCTCCATCCTATGGAAAAGACACCTACATTTAACACTATTTATACCCCTCATGATTTTATAAACTTTTATAAGGTCATCCCTCAATCTTCTACACTCCAATGAAAAAAGTCCCAGCCTATCCAGCCTTGCTTTATAACTCAAACCTTCCACGCCTGGCAACATCCTGGTAAATCTCTTCTGAACCCTCTCTAGCTTAATAATATCCTTCCTATAACTGGGCTACCAGAACTGGACAGAGTACTCCAGAAGAGGCCTCACCAATGTCCTTTACAACCTCAACGTGACTTCCCAACTTCCATACTTAAAAGACTAACCTTGTTTTCATATTTCTACGATTCGGTCCTTCAACCCTTCTTCTTGAGTATGGCCCTTCCAGTCTTTAAAACCTTCCATAAAACTCACACCTGACCTTTCTGAAATCCCTCTATCTTGGCAGCTATATTTTATTATTGAACCACTGATGAAATCGTTCTCTACATGAAAGGTACTTTATAAGCATTAACAGTGGACAGTTTTGAGATGCTAGTTTAAATTGGAATGCTGCCTTCTGAGGAAGATTTGACAGCAGCAGTGATTTATATTTACTCTACGTAGCTCTTATGAGAAGTTCCAATAGAATAGAATAGCAGTTTATTGTCACGTGTATTTTTACAAAAATAAATACAATGCAAAGTTTTATAAGTCGCCATATCGCAGCACCTAAATTAATGACAGAAGTCATAAAGACGAAGAAAAAAGAAAGCAAAAGTTCATCATTGGAGCATCATAAATTAAGACAGGAAACCTGAGAAAGAAATTGGACAGTAGGCCAAAGCTTGACATGAGTTTTAAGAAGTGAATGCAACTATTCCAGTGCTGGGAATCCAGGCAATTGAAGGCATGGCTACCAATGGTGGAGCAATTAACATCAGAAATGAGAGGAATGCAGATATCTCAGATGAATGTATTGCTGAGATTACAATGACAGGGAGAGGGAAGGTCCTTGTTGCTTGACAAGGAGCCAATGTAGGTCAGTGAGCACAAGGGTGATATGGAACGGATGTATTAAGTGAAGACATAGGCAACAGCATACTGGGTGAGCAAAGTTTGATGGAAATTAGACATAGGAGAGCAGCCAGAAGTGGACTGAAATAGTTGAGTCTAGAGGTTTCAAAGGCATGAGACAGAACTTCATTGTGAATGAGCTGAGCTTTGTGAAATCAAGCAATGTATTGGAGGTGGAAATAATTTTATTTATTGATGGAAAAAACACATGGTCTGAAGCTGATCTGAGGATCAAACATGATACCAAGGTTATGAACAGGCTGGTTTAATTTCAGGCTACAGCCAGGGAAAGGGATGGAGTTGGTAGCGTATTATGACTGAAAAAAACGTCTTCAGTTTTCCCTATATTTAACAGGAGGAAGTTTCAGCTCATTGAGTACAGAATGTCTCATAAGCATTCCATTCAGCAATGGGAAGGAGTTAGAAAGTGGTCATGAGGTAGAGCTGGATGTGATTATTACCCATGTGAAAACTTATGCTGTGCTCTCAGATCATTTTGCCAAGGGTAAGCAAGTAGTGAGAAACAGTAAGGGGACAAGCATTGATCCTCAAAAGAACATGAGAGGTAATAGTGTGGGGGCAGGGAAAGGAGCCTTTATAAGGGGGATGGTTAAAAATAGAGCCAGGCGAGAGCTGAATGATAGTTGAGAGGCACTGGAGGAGAGCATGGAATGGTCAAGTGTCAAAAGCAGCAGGCAGGTGTCCAGAAGTACAAGAAGGAAAAGTATGTCTTTTTGTCACAGTCAAACAGGCTGTATTTCTAACTTTGGTAAGAATTATTTCAGTACTGTGGCAATGGCAAATCCTATTAATGGAGTCTCCAGAAAGTTTGGAATGGATTTGGAAGCTGACAATCCATTCAAGCACTTTGGAGAGGAAAGGGAGGTTGCAGATTGGCTGATAATTCGTAAGGATATTGAGATCAAGCTTTTTTTATTGAGAAGAGGGATGAGTGCTTTACAAAGCATATGGTCTGAAAAAGAGTTAACTCAGAATTTTTGGGATAGTTCCATCCACTGAAGTGGAAATGAGAGTGTGGCAGAGCTAATTAGGCCTAGTTTGTTGTCAGTTGTTAGTCAATTCTACAGTCTGGCACAGGCCTATTATCTTTTAGAAGATAACAATGTCTCTTACCCAGTGTTAAAGTTGTCAATCTGTCTGAAACTAATATAACTTGTTTGCCTTACTATTATGCAATAAACTACTCCTTGTTACTTAAGTACATGCCTCTTCTGCCAAAGACTTATTCATGGTTATTTGTTCACCACTTAATACAACTAAAGCCTTAGTTTTATAAGAAGGCTGGTTTTCAGCAAATCTATATAAAGAAGATCCAACAGAACCTGGTCCAGGAACTCTTCACTCTTCTACTGAACTTGAGGACAGGGGAGAGGGGTGAGGGGTGTAAGAAGTCTTTTCTACTCAAAGTAGGAATCCAACAGTTATCTTTACATTCCATGATGATCCTCGAAAATTTGCAGTTTTTGCAAGTTATAATGTTTTAAATGGTCCAAACAGATCTGGCGATGGATGGCTAAAACAGTTGTGCCTTATATTCTCGGACCCAAGTGAGTGGAGATGAGGGGCTGTACCAGGTGAATAGCCAGTGTGAGAGAAAACAATGGTTTATTGAAGATTTGGATGTCAAATGTGAGGGTAAGGAAATGGTCAGAAATCACACGACACCAGGTTATAGTCCTATTTGAAAACACAAGCTTTCGGAGCCTCAGTCCTTCCTCACGTGTTAGAACTGAGGCTCCAAAAGCTTGTGTTTCAAATAAACCCGTTGGACTATAATCTAGTGCCGTGTGATTTCTGACCTGGTCCACCCCCACTCCAACACCGGCACCTCCACATCAGAATGAGTAAATGGTTGAGTAAACCAGCAAAATTTACAACAGCAAGAAGGGACCACTTTGCAGGTATGATTTAAGTCTACAGTAAAAAGATCTGCTGCCTGAATACTCATGCAAACTAAACAACTAAACAGAAAGCAAGCCATTTGACCTTTGAAAATGAATTAAACAAACTTCACACTTATAATGCAATCTGAACAAAATATCCTCAGGTGGAGGAGAGTTCAGGGTTATGTAGTGTGAAATCATTCCTCATGCTTGCACATTTCATGAAATTACATCTAATCCACACCGAACGTGTCCGTAGAAACTGCCAAGATAATACCCAAGTAGGGCAAAGTGGAGACAAGCGAGGAATGAATGCCACCACCCACACATTCAGCACCCAAATGAAGAGCAAAACTGACAGCAGAATACACTCCATCTGCATTTCTCCCAAGACTAGCTGCAAAGGATGTGGTTGTCCTTTCATCTGAAAACAAATACATCAGCCACATAGTCAAAGTTCAAATGCACTAACCTTAAGATACAAGGAGAGACAGCTCGTGCTGTGAAAGATTAATAAATGGGAAGTCTATATTATTCTACATGGACTTCACATACAGAACAAATATCTACATCAGTTTGTACATTGGTTGGGTACACTTGGGCAGGCAGGTTGATAATCTTCAAATGATTAATAATTTTAGCCCACTTGCTGCCATCTTCTAAGTGTAACTCACCAGTCTGACTTCCCTTGACAATAACAGTTCCAAGATTATTGGTCATCTATACTGCTGTTGGTATGTCACTCTTTTTAGAGACGGATTGTTCAGTGTCTCAGTAAAAAAGAAAGAACTGATATTTAATAATATCACATTCTGAAGGGGAGTGAGACTAACTGATTGCATGATACACAGCCGAAATGGGCTTGACAGGCTGAATGGACTCTTTCTATACCATAATAATTCTGAATCATCCCAAAGGACTGCACAAGAAATAGATTTTTGCTAAAATATAGTCACTGTTGTAAGAGATTAAAAACACACCACAAACAGCATTGACCAAATAGTCAGATAGTGGGGTGATGTTCTAGGAAGAATGTTCTCTCTCGCTCAAATAGTGACAGGTAGAGATAAAATCTGATAAGATCTGAAACAAACATGGGAATCGCAATATGCTGTTAACCACACCCATTGCTTTTATGCAGGCAGCTCACACATCTGGTGTTGTATATTTATTTAAATCACGATGACATGTAGACAGCATGCAGTGCACTATTGAGCTCTACAATCCAGTGGTTGCAGAAAATAGCGAGAAACTAGCACGAGCTTAAATGAACTCACACAACTTAAATCATATCTTTGGCTTTTAGAGCGAAAGTTCATTTTGGCTAATGCAGATGCTGGAAGTCATTGGAAAATTGAACTTGATCTGGGAAAGATACAGCAATAACACTCCAGAGGACAGTGTGGCTTTCAAGATTTTTCAATGTTGTGCTGGAGGCCTTGATTGAGGAGGTGCTGAAGAGAAGAGATGTTGCTGATCCACAGGTGGCCAGGAGACTCTACAGGTAAACCCTCATATATAACAAAGTTTGACACCAGCTTTATTGAGAACTGGAAGACTCCTCTAAAGTGGTCCAAACAGTGGAAGAGTTGCTCCAGCACATCTGTGGTCATCTTCATGTTTCTGGGGGCAGCATGGCTTTCTGTACATTCATGCTGCTCCCATTTGTATGGGTTCTGCACCAGAGTCACAAGCTCAGTTGTCAGAAATCAGTCTTCACTTACTAACTGCCCTCTGGTTGCTAAAATAGCCAAGTGTTGATGGCACAGTGGACTAGTGCAGACTGAGCTATTGTGACTGTTGTCAGGACATCAGATGATGTCAGATGATGTGCCAAATGTATCCATGCACCAGTTAGACATTGGAGGAGTGGAATCCTTTCAGTTATAATACATGTCAGAGTAGGTAGTGGTAGTGGTAAAGTAATGGATGTGTAGTTAATGGCATTCTGTATCATGAGGAAGCCTGTAATCATTGGTAAACTACATAGTTACTCTCACTGCTCCTCTCTTGCAAGAGATAATGAAACATATTCAAACTCTCTTAGAATCCAGAATCTCAATGAATGGGAACTGTGATAATTGAAGATATCTCCACTTCAGCTTGGAAGGAGCCAGAAGCATAAAAGCCCATGACGACAGTCACCTTGACAGCAACCAGAAACGCTATCATTACCCTGCTCTGGACTGATGTAGACTCCTGCTGAGAAAACTTCTCCCTTCATCTTCGTTCCTCTTACAGCAACTTGTTCTGCTCCATGTTATTTCTGTTCATTCAATGTTGTAGACCAAGGAGTTGAAAGCACCCATGTTTGGGAGCAAATAATTTGTGCAGAATACTGAAAGTCAAGACAAAGTCTTTCTGCATGTTCCACACCACATCCTGGCATCCTTCAAAGACCTCAAACCTCCTAAAAGCTACCAAACCCTTCAACAATTATACTAACCATCAATTAAATCAATCAGCAACTAACATGAGATTATTCAATGACCCCTTTTAAGTAATAAGATGGGATCACCTTCCTCCCGATAAATGTATGTTCGGCTCAGTAAAATTAGGAGTGGGCATTAGCTGAAACCTTGACCTCCAAAACTCCAGTTCTGGCTTTAAGTCAGTATTAGATGTTGGGTGACATTTTAGTCTGCCTACTCTGGAGGATACTTCATGCACACCATCACCAAAACTCTGTCCCTCATGAGCGATACTACAGGTGCCTGCAGCATGCACAGTAAACATTAGTTTGGAGGCAAAATGCCACTTGTACCTGTGAACAAATGGGAGTAACTCATCTGAATTTTAGAGCAATGAGCAGTTACACCCATCTAAGGAAGCAGTTTACAGCCTCAGCTAGTATCTAATCTGGAAGATGACATCTCCACCTCCTTCAGTACTGAAATGTTGATGTAGGTTATATAATTAAATTCAGAAGCATGACACTCATTGTCGAGATTCAATCAACTAAGCCACATTGGCGATTATGCTGATTCCTTGAGTTTTATTTCAAAGTCTGTAGTTTTTCTACAAGCTCTGCAGTATTGCAATTAGCTACTGCGGCTTTTGTTAAGTACATTAGTCATAATTTTTTAAATCTATTTTGCATCTTTATCATTTGCTTTGATTCTGGAAAATTGGTTAACCTTGGAAATTAATTTTATAATAATGTGCTGTGAAAGTATTGCTGCAAAATAAGCTTCTATTCCATAGCATTGTGCTCTTAAGTTACTCTTGCAAATGTATCGTGACATCATTCTAATTCATGTGCCTAACGAACTCTTGTAGAAAATATTTCGCATGCTTTTCTTGCATATGTATCTAATAATATTTTAATTATTAAAGTTAGTTTTCAAAAATAAATGCTTGTATGCTTGCCAAAACTCCTGCTGAATTATAAACACTGTTAGTGAATTACAATATTTCTCTAAGAACAACCTTCATAGAGAATGTACACGGCTGATATGACTCAAATATTTCCCTTACCAAAGGCTGGAATTAAACCATACTTCAAATATGATTTAATTGCACATATGTTTAATGCTCAATGGAGTGTTGCAAAATTGTTACTCAGCTAATTATGTTCCATTCCAACCCCTAATTATTGGCTTATGTTGTGTTTCTCTACTTCAGCAGTGTTCAACACCTACAATTATTTCACTGTGCAAAATACAACTTACCAATACTAATTGCCAAAGTATACTTGATACCTCTTAAAAAAAAAACTTCTTACCAAGTGCTGGAACAAGGATGCTCCACTTAAGGAAAGGGCTAATTTGAACATAGCCACTAGATGGTGTCCAGTTGAAAATGCTGTTGAGGATATGCCTAATTGCATTTTATATCATCATTGAAAGCAGGCCTGCATTAAAAGTTCAAGATTTCTCAAACAAAGGACTTGTATTTTAAACACTGCAAAGAATGTTGTAATAGCTGATATTCAAGACCAAATCACAAATACACAATGCTGAGGGGATGTAGTTTTGACAGCTTTGTCTTTAAGTGCACATTTGAATAAATATTGCATTTCAGAGGGTCTTACTTGTTCACAAATCATCTACGTTTGCAAGGATAATTATTTAATGCTACAACTTGCATAAGTAGCCTGATTTCACCATTTAAAAGCATGCATGATTTCTTTAAAAGATTGTGTTAATTAAGCTCATTTGCAAACCTTCAAAGAAGCTCCAAAAATTAAGTTGGCACTTCTGCTGTGAAAACATTAATAAGTATATTTTCAAAAGACTCTGAATTTTTATTTTACTTTTACTAAAAAATGTACTACTGTGATCCAACTTGACTATAAAATTATTCTCCATTTTTTTTTCAGTAATTGTCTTGAATTTTAAAACAGGTTACTCACAGGCAGGGGATTGACACTGAGATGAAATGCTTATTTTTGTGATGTTCAAATCTTCAGCAATGCCACAGTCATAGGATCATGGAGTCACACAACATGGAAACAGCTCATTTGGTCCGACCAGTCCATGCCGACCATAATCCCAAACTAAACTAGTCCCACCTACCTGCACTTGGTCCATATCCCTCCAAACATTTCTTATTCATTCACTTATCCAAATGTCTCTTAAATGTTGTAATTGTACCCGCACCCACCACTTCCTCTGAAAGTTCATGCCACACATGAACCACTCTCTATGTAAAAAAAGTTGCCCTCATGACATTTTAAAATCTTTCTCCTCTCATGTTAAAATTGTACCCCCTAGTCTTGAAATCCCCCAAACTACGGAAAAGACACCTACCATTCACCTTATCTATACCCCTCATGATTTTATAAACCTCTGTAAGATCACCAATTAAATATTACAATGTTATTCACACTTAGGTACATCAGGGAACACTTTTTAAATCAACATCCTTTTTTAAGAAATGCAGTTTTGTAAACCTATCCAGTTAGTATTTTAATTCACTCTGCTTCTGAATTCTGAATTTCTTATTGAATGAGAAGTAAATGCTATAGTTGATCCAAGCCTGTCAAAATTTGGCATGAAAGTTTATTTCTGTAAATGAAATCTAAACCGTCTTCTAAACAGAAAAAGGCAGATAGTTCACCATCGCTACGTTATTCACTGTTCTTTGAATAGTCACATCTGGAGTCCACACTTTTGGTCTGAATGTCAACCAATTTATTATTCAGCAAACGACTGAATTGGCTCATGTATCCCCTTTGCATACCATGGGTATTCAGTATAGTCAAAAGTGTCTCAAGGGAACTTATTGGTTCTTGTTCATTTAAGATTTCATCGCATCAATTCATTGTGCGACTTCCTCTTTCCACCTCCCATATTGCACCTGTGTGTGCTCTGTTGTTGTCTTCTGTAATGTTAATACATATTCGTCCAGAACAAAACTAATACTTTGCTTGCTATGTTGGCCACTTTCCTGGGGAACCAGCTCTTCTGGAGAGGTGATTCAGACTATTAAATGTACCAGCTTACCCTTTATTCTCTCTATAAGTCTCCACTGAAGTCCCTTCACAATCCCGGTCATGGTACTGAGGGGAAGACTATCAAAAAGCTACTTTATTGAAAGAATGAGGATATTGTACATTCAGTGAGTAATATACATCACACTTAATTCAATTCCTTTCACAAACCACATACCACTTCTACAAAGTAACACTTTTCAAGGATGTTATGCCCAGTCTGTTTTAAAAGCTCTACAAGAGGCAAACACAGAACAATCGTCATCATTGTGGCCATGTTTGCAAAGTCTAATGATTTGCAAATTGCTCCACATGACTGCATTAATTATTCCACTGCTATACGTTTACAGCCCCTGTAAGGGAAAAGTGAAAAGACTTTAACTATCACAGGAAGATGTAAACCTGTGGGGAGACAGTTGGCCTGTGGGATTAATTTTGAATTATTCAACAGCCAGCAGAGACACACCAGGCTGGGCTTTAACATTGTGACCCACTAGCGGTAGGGAAGCCTAGCAGCACACTAGGAGCTCAGAAGCGTGAAAAACACAAAATGTCAGTGACTTTTTAATTTGTTAAAATTAGATTTCCAGATTTCAGGCCGGCTTTGACCAAAAAGCGGCCAAATGTCAATTTCCCGGGAGTTTCGCTGATGGTTTCTATGAGCTCTCGTGAGATGTCTCTTGCAGTTTGCCACTCTTTGCTGGCAGGGACTTGGAGGTCCTGGTGGTTGGTGTGCCAGAGAGGAGGACCATCCTCAAGACTGGCGGAGAAGGCCAGACTGCCAGCGCTGACCACAGTGCGGAGGAACGCCCAAGCACTGCAAAAAGGATGTAAGTGACATTCTGTGCCCCTTGATTGTACCACCATCTTCTGTGCTGCTAGCTCACACTTACTCTAATTCTGCCAGTGCGCCCACTTCCCACCAGAGCTCATGGTCTGCCACTTACTTCATTGCATAGCATCTTCTCTCAATGGCTCTCACCCATCAAATTCCACACACCCCCCCCATCCCCGACACCATCTACTCATCTTTCCTGCCCTCTGCATTTCCTACGCACTCATACCAGCATAGAGCACTGCCTCTCCTCCACAAGCACCAACACTAACAGCTGTGCCAGCCATTTCTGTCTTACTCAATCCCTCCCTTTCTCCCATCGCAGGGGAAAATGGCCCAGAACAGGGCTGAAAGGTCTGAGGTGGGCAGTGGCAAGCCCGAAATTTGTCTCCTCACCTCCCATCAGGGCAACATCCTAGAGCTTGCAGGAGGGACTGTGACCACGCCTGTGGTGATGCCAACAACTTCATGTCCTGGCAACCAAGTAAGATTCATTATAAACCACTATGCTCCCCTTTTACCACCACTGTGAGGGTATTTTTAAGTTGACCAACTTCTGCCCTTATTTCAATATCATTTCCTCATTTGCCTTCCGCAGGAACTAGAATCACCCAAGGAACACCCTCCCAGAAGAGAGTGGCCTCTCCAGCCAACATGACCCCCTCCTCCTCCTCCTCTTTGTCCGAAGAGGAAGCAGCAGCTAGGCTGTTTTTTACACCCTTCCCCAGCTCAGACGCTGAGACTTCGATGAGCCAGAAATGGATAATGGTGAGCACATCCCTGCCACAGCTGCAGCTGGCTGAAGAAGAAACGCCCCAGGTCACTGGAGGGTTGCTATAGAACAGGCATCAGCTCAGGCACAGACACGAGAGGACCCCATTGTCTTGGCCAGTAATAACTTCATTACATTGCATTAGCAGGTACGGGAGCATGAGGCAGCTTTGTTGCAGACAATTGGGAAACAAGTTGGAAGTTTGGAGGAGTGTGTCTTCCAGTGGACCCCAGCATTACAAATACCAGTCTTCAGCCAATTCAATTCACTCCACGTGATATCAAGAAACGGTTGGAGACACTGGAAGTAACAGGCCTTGACAACATTCCAGCAATAGTACTAAAAGCTTATGGCCCAGAACTTGCCACTCCCCAGGCCAAGCTGTTCCAGTACAGTTACAACACTGGTATCTACCCGACAACGTGGTGAATTGCGCAGGTATGTTCAATACATAAAAAACTGGAAGAATTCAACCCGGCCAATTCCCGCCTCATCAGTCTATTCTCATTCATCAGTAAAGTGATGGAAGGTGTCATCGACAGTGCTATCAAGCAGCACCTGCTCAGCAATAACCTGCTCAGTGATGCCCAGTTTGGGTTCCACCAGGGCCACTCAGCTCCTGACCTCATTACAGCCTTAGTTCAAACATGGACAAAAGAGCTAAATTCCAGAGGTGAGGCAAGAGTGACAGCCCTTAACATCAAGTTTGCTTTCGACTGAGTGTGGCTTCAAGGAGACCTAGCAAAACTGCAATCAATGGGTATCAGGAAGCAAATGCTCCACTGGTTGGAGTCATAACCAGTACATAAGAATACGGTTATAGTTTTTTGAAGTCAGTCATCTCTGCAAGTGTTCCTCGGGGTAGTATCCTAGGCTCAACCATCTTCAGCTGCTTCATCAATGACCCTCCCTCCATCATAAGTTCAAAAGTGGGGATGTTTGCTGAAGATTGCACAATTTGCAGGACCATTTGCAACTCCTCAGATACTGAAGCAGTCCATGTTCAAAAACAACAAGGTCTGGACAATATCCAGGCTTAGGTTGATGAGTGGTAAGTAACTGTTACCATCACTAAATCCCATACTATCAACATTCTGGGAATTACCATTGACCAGAAACTGGAAACCCAAAATCGGATTTGCCATATCAATGCAGTGACTACAAGAGCAGATCAGAGGCTGGAAACACTGTGGCAAGTAACTCACCTCCTGACTCTCCAAAGCCTGTCCACCACGTACAGGGCACAAGTCAGGAGTGTGATGGAATACTCCCCGCTTGCCTGGATGAGTGCAGCTCCAACAACACGCAAGAAGCTTGACACCATCCAGGACAAAGTGACCTGCATGATTGGCACTACATCCACTCCCTCCACCACTGACAGTCATTAGCATCAGTGTGTACTATCTACAAGATGCACTGCAGAAGTTCTCCAAAGATCGTCAGACAGCACCTTCCAAACCCACAACCACTTGCACTGAGAAGAACAAGGGCAGCAGATACATGGAAAAAATGCCACCTGCAAGTTTTGCTCCAAGTCACTCACCATCCTGACTTGGAAATATATGAACATTTTTTTCAGTGTCTCAGAGTCAAAAATCTGGAATTCCCTCCCTAAGGACATTGCAGGTCTACCTACCGCACGTGGACTGCAGATATTCAAGAGGGGGGACCAAAAGAAAAATGTAGCTGGAATGGTAGACAGTATAGTCAGGGAATAGATACTGTTCTCTGCGGCCAGGATTGAAAGTCCCAAAGGTTGTGTTGCCTACCTGGTGCCCAGGTTCAGGACATCTCATCTGGGCTGCAGAGGAATTCAGAGTGAGAGGGGCAATATCCAGTTAGTATGGTCCAAGTAGGTATCAACCATATAGGTAGAAAGAGGAAACAGGCTTTGCTGAGGGAATATGAGCAGCTAGGAGCTAAATTAGAAAGCAGAACCAAATAGGTAATAATTTCTGGATTATTTCCTGAGCCATGAGCAAATTGGCACTGGTTCAACAAGTTTAAAGAGGTAAATGCGAGCCTCAAAGATTGGGGTGGGAGAAACAGGTTCAAATTCATAGAACATTGGCACTGGTACTGGGGAAGGAGGGAGCTCTTCTGATGGGACAGGCTCCACCTGAATCATGCTGGGACTGGAGTCCTGGAGAATCATACAACTCGCTCCGTGGATAGGGTTTAAAATTAAATAGCTGGGGGTGGGGGGTCAGTGTATGGGAAAAGGTAAAAGGGGGAAGGGGCTCAGCAAAGGTTGTTAACAGTTCCAGAACAAATAATAGGACAGAGAGTTTGGAAAGGGTCACTAATATATCATCAGCCACAGCAGATAAGTGGACAACTATGAGAAGGGGGGGGGGAGCAGTCAACATAGGACTGAGCGTGTTGTACTTAAATGTACACAGTATACAAAACAAGGCAAATGAACTTGTAGTCTATTGTCCAGGTGAACTTAAGGTTGGGGTGGAAGGTGTTGGTGAAGTGGATGAACCCATCTCTGATACCTCTCTCTCCTTCCTAGACCTCTCTATTTCCATCTCTGGCAACCACCTGGAAACCGATATCCATTTCAAGCCCACTGAGTCCCAAAGCTACCTAGAATACACCTCCTCCCACCCACCTTCCTGCAAAAATGCCATCCCCTATTCCCAATTCCTTCGCCTCCGCCACATCTGCTCCCAGGATGAGGAATTCCACTCCCGTACATCTCAGATGTCCTCGTTTCTCAAGGACCGCAACATCCCCCCCCTCAGTGGTTGAGAACGCCCTCAACCGTGTCTCCCGCATTTCCCACAACTCATCCCTCACACCCCTTCCCCGCAATAACAACCAAAACAGAATCCCTCTCGTCCTCACGTACCACCCCACCAACCTCCGGATCCAACGCATCATCCTCCGACACTTCCGCCATCTGCAATCCAACCCCACCACCAAAGACATCTTTCCCTCCCCACCCTTATCTGCTTTCCGGAGGGACCACTCTCTCCGTGACTCCCTTGTCCGCTCCACACTCCCCTCCAGCCCCACCACATCTGGCACTTTTCCCTGCAACCGCAGGAAGTGCTACACCTGCCCCTACACCTCCTCCCTCACCCCCATCCCAGGCCCCAAGAAGACTTTCCACATCAAGCAGATGTTCACCTGCACATCTGCTAATGTGGTATACTGCATCCGCTGTTCCCGTTGTGGCCTCCTCTACATTGGGGAAACCAAGCGGAGGCTTGGGGACTGCTTTGCAGAACACCTACGCTCAGTTCGCAATAAGCAACTGCATCTCCCAGTCGCGAACCATTTCAACTCCCCCTCCCATTCCTCAGATGACATGTTCATCCCAGGCCTCCTGCAGTGCCACAACGATGCCACCCGAAGGTTGCAGGAACAGCAACTCATATTCCGTTTGGGAACCCTGCAACCCAATGGTATCAATGTGGACTTCACAAGCTTCAAAGTCTCCCCTCCACCTACTGCATCCCAAAACCAGCCCAGCTTGTCCCCGCCTCCCTAACCTGTCCTTCCTCCCACCTATCCCCTCCTCCCACCTCAAGCCCCACCCCCATCTCCTACCTACTAACCTCATCCCGCCCCCTTGACCTGTCCGTCCTCCCTGGACTGACCTATCCCCTCCCTAACTCCCCACCTACACTCACCTTTACTGGCTCCATCCCCGCCTCTTTGACCTGTCTGTCTCCTCTCCACCTATCTTCTCCTCTATCCATCTTCTATCCGCCTCCCCCTCTCTCCCTATTTATTTCAGAATCCCCTTCCCCTCCCCCCTTTCTGAAGAAGGGTCTAGGCCCAAAACGTCAGCCTTCCTGCTCCCCTGATGCTGCTTGGCCTGCTGTGTTCATCCAGCTCTACACCTTGTTATCTCAAATGAACTTGTAGCGCTGATTGAAATTGGCAGGTATGATGCTGTGGGTATCACAGAGATGTGGTTGCAAGGAAACCAGGACTGGGAACTAAATATCCAAGGATACGCATCCTATCAAAAGGACAGGCAGATGGGCAGAGAGGGTGGGATGCCTTGTTCATAAGAAATGAGATTAAATCAATTGCAAGAAGTGACAGAGTCAGAATCTGTGTGGGTAGAGTCAAGGAACTGCAAACGGAAAAAGATTCTGATGGGAGTTATATACAGTCCTCCTAGCAGTAGTCAGAATGTGAGGAAGAAAATAAATCAGGAGACAGGAAGGTACTATTACAATAATTATGGGAAATTTCATATGCAGATAGACTGAGAGAATCAGGTTGGTAGTGGATCTCAAGGAAAGGAACTTATGTAATGTCTACAAAATGCATTTTTTGGGGCAGCTTGTGGAATAACCCATGAGGGAACAGGCAATTCTGGATTTGGTGATGTGTAATGAGACTGACTTGATTAGGGAGTTTGAAGGAACCCCAAAGAGGCTGTGACTATAATATGATAGAATGAACCCTGCAGTTTAGGAGGGAGAAGCTGGAATCGGATGTAATGATACTGCAATTGAGTAAAAATAACTACAAGACATGAAGGAGGAGCTGGCCAGAATTGAATGGAAGAGGAGCCGAGCAGGGAAAGTGGTAGAGCAGCAATGGCAGGAGTTTCTGGAGATAATTCGGAATTCACAGCAGAAATTGATCCCAAGGAAAGAGATGCATACTAAGACAACCATGGCTGAATAAGGGAAGTCAGGGACAGCATAAAAGCAAAACAGAAAGCATGCAATAAAGGTGAAGCTTATTTGGAAGCCTTGAAACACCAGCAGAAGATAACTAAAAAAGCAAAAAGGGCTGAGGAGATGAAATATGAGAGTTAGCTAGTTAGTAATATAAAATAAGATTGCAACAGTTTTTTTTAGATATACAAAAAGAAAGAGAGAGGCAAGTGTAGACATTGGACCATTGGAAAATGAGGCTGGAGAACAAGGAATGATGGACAAAGAAACAGTGGAGGGACTGAATAAGTACTTTGCATCAGTTTTCACAGTGGAAGACACCAGCAGCATATCAGAACTTCAACAGAATCAGGGGAAGAGGTGAATGTAGTGGCAATCACTAAGGAGAAAGTGCTGGGGAAGCAGAGAGGTCTGATGGTGGTAAAATCACCTGGATCAGATGGACTACCCCCTAGACTTCTGAGGAAGACAGATGGAGGAGATTGTAGAGACATTGGTGGTGGTCTCTGCAGTCAGGAAGGGTCCCAGAAGACTGGAAAATGGCTACTATAAATACCCCTGTTTAAGAAGGGAGGGAGGCAGAAGACAGGAAACTATAGGCTGGCTAGCCTGACCTCATTCACTAGTAAAATTTTAGAGTCCATTATGAAGTATGAGATTGCAGAAAACTTGGTAGTGCATGGTAAAATAGGGCCGAGTCAGCATAGCTTCGTCAAGAGCAGATCATGTCTGACAAATCTGTTAGAATTCTTTGAGGGAGTAATGAGCAAGTTAGACAAAGGGGAGCCAGTGCATGGGATCTATTTGGATTTCCAGAGGGCTTTTGATAAGGTGCCTCACAGGAGGCTGCTAAATAAGATAAGAGCCCATGGTTTTAGGAGCAAGGTACAGCCATGGATAGAGGACCGGCTGACTGGCAGAAGGCAGGGAGTAGGTTTAAAGGGCTCTTTTTCAGGATGGCAGCCAGTGTTTAGTGGAGTTCCACAAGGACCAGGGTTGGGACCACAGCTATTTATGTTACACATTAACAATCTGGACAAAGGAGCTGAGGGCATTGTTGCTAAGTTTGCAGTGTTGAAGAAGCAGAGGAAGCTACAGAAGGACTTGGAGAATGGGCAAAGAAGTGGCAGATGGAATTCAATGTGGCAAAGTGTGACATTGTGCATCTTGGAGGGAAGAATAGAGGCACAGACTATTTTCTAAACGGGGAAACTTTTTGGAAATCTGAAGCACGAAGGGACTTAGGAATCCTAGATCAGGATTCCTTTAAGATTAATATACAGGTTCAGTCAGCAGTTAGGAAGCAAATACAATGTTGAGAAGGCTAGAATACAAGAGGAGAGATGTACTGCTGAGGCTGAATAAGGCTCTGGTCAGACTGCATTTGGAATATTGTGAGCTGTTTTGAACCCCATATCTAAGAAAGGATGTGCTGGCATCGGGGTGGTGGGGGGTGGTCCAGAGAAGGTTTACAAGCATGATACTGGGGATGAAGGTCTTTCATATGAAGAGTAACTGAGGACTCTGGGTCTGTACTCAATGGAGTTTAGAAGGATGAGGGTGATCTGATTGAAACTTACAGGATACTGAGAGGCCTGGGTAGAGTGGACTTGTAGAAGATGCTTCCAATAGTAGGAGAGACTAGGACCCGAGGGTACAGGCTTTAAAACTGAAATGGAGGAATTCTTTCATCCACAGGGTGGTTAATCTGTGGAACTCATTGCCACACAGGCTGTGGAGGCCAAATCATTGAGTGTATTTAAGCCAGAGATAGATAGGTTCTTGATTGGTAAGGTGATGAAGGGTTACGGGCAGAAGGCAGGAGATTGGGGTTGAGAAAGATCAGCCATGATTGAATGGCAGAGCATACTCAATGAACTGAATGGCCTAATTCTGCTCTTATATCTTATCACAGCATGGCCTTATGCACTATCCACCATCGAAGTTAAGGTGTTTGCTACTGTCAATGACCCGCCCTCCTGATCTACTGTCTCCCAACTTTAGATGTTGAGTTGGCACCTTCACAATGTTTGTCCCCTCTGCATCTCAGTATACCTCCTTCAATGCCCACAATCGACTTCCTCAGTGTCCTGACCACTGTTCCTGGGAAGCCCCCCCCCCCCCCCCCGACTTTCAGTGAACACACTCCCTGTTCAGTCCACAGGCCAACCTATGACTGACTGATCAGTCATTTGACCGATATGTGCGCAGTTCCCTGACTGACTTACTGCTACCTTCAAGTTGTACCTGATCTGCAGGCATGACCATGGCCAGCTCCCTGGACTGTAAGGATACTGAAAACTCCTGACGCTAAGCACCTCAAGCACCCGACTGATCACATCCAAGCCTCTGGACTGATATCAGATGATGTCCTTTTCTGACTTGCTGCTTAAGTTGCTAGCACAAGCTGTGTGTGAGACACTGATGTCACATGACACCACACAGCAACTTGTCCCCTTCTTTGACTGAGCACTGCTGACCACCACAGGGAAGCTGCCTCGCTTTGTGTCTGCACTAAAATGGCAAGTTAAGACCAAAGTACATGAAGGTTGTAAATTCAAACGAAGTGGCAATGTGCAAAAAGGCAAGGCAACACAGAGATGCTGGGAGCAACCAAACTAATTGCACTAAGACAGCAAGCTAGGTGCCCTGAAATGCACCCTGCTCCAATCCATGAGATGAGTGCGTGTCCCTGCATGCAAAGTCACCTGGCAGCAGCATTGCAATAAAAGGTGTCCATGATCTCCAAAGTACAATATCGAAGCAGTGAAGTGCATTGTAAGGGAGTCAAGATGTACCATGGTGATGTGGTGAGGCTGATGCATTCTAATGCCAACCTCCTTGGAAAAAGGATGCAGACAGTCGCTACGAGTGGAGTGTGCCCTGAGATGTTGGATATGCTGGCCTAGGTTGAGACCCAGAGAACCGTGTAGTTAGTCAAGTATCCACTCAGACTTTTGGGTCCGGAATTGCCCGTGTAGTTTCTCTCCACTGTTTGCCAAAGAAGGGTCTAGGCCCAAAGCGTCAGCCTTTCTGCTCCTATGATACTGCTTGGCCTGCTGTGTTCATCCAGCCCTGCACCTTGTTGTCTTGCATATAATTGAGGTGAGGTTAGGTAGTAACGAGATGTTAATGCATGCAAATTGACCTCTCATTGCTCAACAGCAAGAAACCTATCTCATGTTCAGCTCTTGGGTGGAAAATCAGATTTATTTTAAGTGGCATCGCGAATCTCATTTTTCTAATGTTACCATTTTTTACCAACTGACTTGGCATTGCGCACACCATTCTGGGGATTGGGAAGATTCCACCCTTCCTGACTAACTAATATCAGCAAACCTGATGACCACGCACAGCCCTTATTTTTCAGCCCAACCATTTAAAAGACCCTGCCAGGGAAAATGCAGCATTGTTCAGTTGTTTAAACAGAATCAAAACCCACAACCATAGTGGCAGAAAAAGCTAGAAATATTCAGTACGTCTGGCAGCAACAGTGGAACAAGAAACAGAGTTAATGTTTCAGGCTGATGGCTTTTCATCATGCCCATAGATCAAATTCATCATTATGGTGAGCTTCAGTCAATTGTGTGTGGGCTTTTGAGGAGTCTTAAAGTTAAAAAGCTTTTTTTATAACAGTGCAAACACACCAAAGAGTCTGTAAATATATATTTATATATATATATCTATATATATCATATATATAAAGAACTGATTACCATGAGCCAATGTAAGCATCATGTAGTTTGTACAGGGTTTTTAAGGACATTTTGAGTTATTTTATATGGGTCGCTCAGTTAGTGAATGAGACCGATTGAAAAAGATTTTGTTTTCATAAAGTTCATTTCCAACCATACTAATCAAACTGCAGCACATTACCACTCAAGGAATAATTTGTAAAGAAGGGAAAACCTAGGTTCACAAGCTTTCCCAAGCCTTTTATATCAAAATGGTGTGAGCACTTTCCTGTTCTGTGTAATGTTCTTCAGTACTTCTCATAGCTGGCCTTTGGATACTGAATCCCTGCAATTTAAGTTTGTTGAGGTTGTATCACAATGCACAGCCTGCAAATATTTGGCTAAAGATGGCCAAAGTTAATGACAATGAAGCTAGCCTGATTCAAACTAGTCAGGGCCAGTTTAATGAATATGGGAAGTTACAATAAATGTCCTATGAATTAAGTTCAATAGAAGAATGATCCTTTTGTCCAGGCGTGTGGTGGTAACTGAGGGTGAAACACTCATTTTTAAACAGACTCATATTTTAACAGTAGGCGCTTGTGATCCTTGTAGTGCTGGACCCATTGACCAGCTTAGAGTCAAAGTTGCATACAGTACACTGTAGAGGTTTCATGGAACGTCAACAAGGCTCAATTAAAGACTTGAGACTCCAAACGTTTTCACACAAACAAGTTTGTTTTTCACTAGACCAAAGAAAATGGAAAGAAGGCCTCACTGGATAATGAAAGGGGAATATGTGCCTCCAGCAATGAGCAGTGCGTGAAGGGACAAAGCATAGAACATTAGCAGGACCCAACTAACACTAAGGGCTGAATCTTGTGATTCTTTTGGCTAAGTCTGAGTTGTATCGAAATTTTTGCAAGGTTTCTCACCATGAGGCCTGGCAAATTTACTCACCGTATCTTATCAAATTTGCTTCATTAATTATTCACCCTGCTCCCATTGGCCCGCTTCACATTTGATTCCTGTTTCAGTTTACCATGCACTGCTTCCCGGAACAACTCGCCACTCAACGGATATCTGCCCAAAAACCAGCATCTCCTCGTACGATCTTTAAAAGACTGCTGTGCATCTGGGTGAGCAATGGCACTTCAAGGCTACCCTGCTCATTGAAGGATAAAATCCGAACATGGCAGAGAAGGGGAAAATGGCACCATAATTCTCCAGCAGGGACTGGGAAGCCCTGGTGCACAGGGTAGCGCAAAGGCAAGGAGTCTTCTTCCTGGACGTCCAGCAGTCATGCCACCAGATCCTGCTAGCCCGGTGCCCACTGGTCACCTGAGGCCAGTGGCATCTCCAGGGAGCATGAAAATAGCCAGCACTATGAGAAAAACTTTAGCAACTATATCCTGTTCTGCCAAGGTAAGTGTCATGCTCTTCTCTCCACTATCTCTCTCTATCTCTGCCACTGGACCCACCTCCCTCCAAGGCTCATGCTCTCCCATCTCACTGTCACCCTCCCCAGCCATTGATATCATTCATCCTGCATGCCCTGCTCTGCCTACTCATTCTCTCGAAATACCTCATCACCTTCCCCCTCCACTTTCCCCAAACAGACTTGCCACCTCCTTTATCCCACTCCTTCCACACCCCCACCCCCTTCTCTCATTACTGGAGAAGAAAGCTCAAAAAGAGGCAGATGAGGCACTATGAATGGGGGAATATTCTAAAATGGAGGAAATCCTTGCCAACACAGCAATAGACTGGAACCACTCCAGCAGGGATACCCAGATATCTATCTCTCACCAAACAGATTAGTAACATTCTTCATGTAACAGCAATTCTCACTGTAACCCTGCCTTCAAGTCATCCATTGCACACCACTTCTAACCATCGGCTGCAGCACTTTCTCTCTCTCTTTTATCTTACCGATACTACCAGCATCTCTACCACCTCCACAGTGAAACACTGGCTCCTCCAGAGTAAGAAACGGCCCAGGCCACTGGCATCTGTGGGATAGGGTTGTCGGGGACCAGGCTGCTGCTCAGGCCCAGGCAGGAGAGGAGCCTCCTGGTGGGCTTAGCAATCAGGGAGTTTGTCCCCAGACACAGGGAGGAGCAGCAGGCAGGGATGTGGGGCACAATGGCCCTTGGTGCCCAGAAGCTACAGCAGGGCAGGGAGTCATGTGACTGTCTGTCTGTCTGATCCCTATGGACATTTTGCCAATTAATGAGGATTATCGTCTGTTGACAGCCTAACTCTCCTCATTAATATTCTGCTTCCTATCTTACCAATCATGCCAAACAAGCTACATATTGGGAAAACTTGACATGAACAGCGAGCATGTAGCTGGTGGATTCAGCTCATTGCTTGCTCAGTGTGAGATCTATGTTGCCTACAAACTGCAAACCAGCAAGGGCACAATCCTCAGGCACCAGCCTCACACACAAGCCTTGTCCATGGACATTGGCAGATACTGGATGCCAAACCACTCACGTCCATCATGGCACCTCTCTGATGCACTGGCAGTGCGCTCTGGAAGCACAGACTTGATGTGGGGCACAATGGCAGCTAGATTTGAAAAGGTGCAGCAGGAGCAGGCACCCAGCTCATGGATTGCGCCAGGCTGTGTCTCGGGGCTGCCGTCTTCCACTCTTATTTAGTGCCTACCAATGCCCACTGTGCATTGGCATGCCTTGCCAATAGTGCAACCTGGCACCTGGCATGGTTTCTCTTTCTGATCAGCAGTTCCTCAGTTAAGTGGTGTACATCTTACTGCAAACAGTGTACTACATTAATTTTACACCTTCACTATATGCCAGCAGCTCATGTGGCTAACACATTGCATGTGCAGCAAGAAAGCAGCAATGTCTCAAAGTTGTTGGGAGGTGCGGGGGGTAATCCTCATGAAAGTCCATGGAAGGACCTGTCAATCAAAGGGTCAGTAAGTCAAGGGCAGCCTCCAATATCAGTCCAGAGGTGGAGTGGGGGTCAGGCACAGTCACGTGTCTGGTCAAGAAGGTGTTAGTCAGGGGATCTATGCTTCTGCAGGCCACGGAGTGGGACACAGTCCGTCCTTTAGCTCTATAGAGGCCATTCCAGGGCTACAGCTGGGGAGCAGGACAGCCCCAGTCAGGGGTCTGGGAAGGTTGAACTTTAGGTTTGGGCCTTCAGGCTTTGAGGAAGGGGGGATTATTATTGTGGTGTGGGGGCTAGGTAGCCAAACCTGCAAGGTTAAAGCTTGGTGGCGAAGCTGGCGGGGGGGGGGGAGTGTAATGTGATCGGGGTGACATCTGTGGTCAGGAGCATGCTGGCTTCAAGGGGAGGGGTCATGTATGACCATGCCAGGCATGGTCACCTCATTTACCAGGGGCTGTGTGGGAGCAGTAAGTGTGTGTGTAGGTAACTAGGTAGGGAGGTGAATGTTTGGGTGCACACCAACATATTCAGGCTGAAGGTAGAAGCCACTAGCAGCCTATATTACAGCATTAAATCTTAGAGTCAGCCTTAAAGCTACAACTGTCTGACCCAAAGGTGATAGCATAACCATTAAGACAAGCTAATGCAAAGCATTAGTTTTTTTTTCCTTATTCACTCTTATTTTCCTTACTTGTTCTTCTGAAGATGCTTTATTTAGAATTTCCTTGGAGATATTGGAAAATTTAAAGTGTAGAAAACTGTAATTTGGATATTGTTAAATTTTACATTTGAACTGTACCACAGGGATGAGAAAAAAATTGCAAGTACCAATCATACTCAATATGAACTGAGTTCTTTCCTTTTGCTTTTAAAGTGCAAATTAACATGGTAAAGCCAATGCAATGCACATACACGTGTGGACATTAACAACAAGGACCTTCCTGCAATCAACACAGATTTTGTAGCTAAAACCTGGCACAAATAATCCTCTCACCGGGTTGGTTTATAAGAAGTCAGGAAGCTTGCAATCATGGGCATGATTAATGTCGACAAATGTGGTTAATTGGTAGTATTACAAATTAGGCCGATGACAAAACAAAGAATCAAGTGACTTACCAGAGCAGGACACTGTCGATGTGAAGTTGTACAAGGTGATTGCAAGAATAAAACAACTGGGAGTGTTGTCTTTTAAGTTGGCTGGAGTGAAATGTTACTGCGTGTGAAGGAAACAGTATCTATGAAGGAACAGAATAAAGCCCATTTTCATGGCAATCTCTCGAAACACGTTACGAAAATTTGATTATGAAACCTCTGCAGTGGCTGCATTCAGCAAATCTTTCACGTTACAATAGCAGACAGATAGAAGAGTTTAATGTTGCATTATTTGCAGATAAAGCCTATAAAACTAGCACAGCCACAAACAAGTGCACACATCAGCGTCAGTCTCAACAGCCTCTTCACTGACAGCACTTCCGAAAGAATCAGTTTTTGAAGACGAATGCTGTAAATTCAGATCACTTACTAAAAATGATGTACAGTCGTTGAGCTCAGCATTATTTCTAGGTCAGTTGCTGAAAATAGCCCATTTGTTATTATCAACTTGAGGATGTTAATGTTAAAGTATTTAGTCATTGTGCTCAATGTTTGTTTTAATAATCTGTTGATACTGGAACGATTTACATAATAGTCCAGTAAATAGAATTATACTGAAACTAACTTCCTATTTACATTTTGGGATAAACACCTTGAAGTATAAAATCAATTGGTACAAGAACGGATTTTTTGACAAAACAAAAACATAATGGCTGTCAAATTTTTTTTTATTGTTTGAACTTCTTCATGTTCACAGCCTAATTAGATCGGAAAGGGAAACCAAGAGCTTCAGTTGCTATCAGACAAGACATGAATGTTATTTGCCCAAGGGGGAAACTTTTCTCAAAAAATTATCTGTACCCACATTGCCCTGTCTCCAGAGAAAGAGTGAACTGACAGATTTGGTAAACAATCAACGCAGCAATTTCCACTTGCTAAGCAGGTATAAACAGGTTCCTGATATGTCCATGGTATCCACACGTAAGCTGTTTCTCAGAAAATGCATCGCTTCTTATGACTGGGTTAGGTGCATTGGGTGATATCGACTCCCCTTTTTTTTTTAACCCTCTCTTGGTCGGTCATAACAATTACTTTTCATTCATGCAAGAACATAAGACAGATGAGTAGGAATAGGCCCTTCAGCCCCTCAGGCCTGCCTCGCCATTCAACATTACACACGCCCAGGATCAGCCCCAGACCTTAAGACCTTTCCTGCCAGCTCAACATAACCATCAACTTCCTGATATTTCAAACATTCACCTCCTTTTTAAACACTTTCAGTGATCTAGCCTCCACAACTCTCTGGGCTATAGAATTCTAAACATTCACTATCCTCTGGGGGAAGAAATTCCTTCACATCTCTCTCTTAAACGAGTGTCCTCTTGTTCTATAACTATGTTTCCTAATTAGAGATTCTCCCACATCTTCTCAACATCTACTCCGTCAAGCCCCCTCAGAATCTATTAGCAAGGTTTTCTAAAGGGTAAATAGGAGGAACTTTATTACTTAGAAATCCTGAAAAAAATTATAAAAATTTGATATCAAAACAACACATAAATACAGGTAATAATGTTAAAAAAATGGTACATTTCTTTTATAGAATCCCTGCAGTGTGGAAACAGGTCATTTGGCCCATCAGATCCACAGTGACCCTCTGTAGAGCATCCCACCCACACTCACCTCCCTACTCTTCCCCTGTAAACCCATCATTTCCCACGGCTAACCTACATACCCATGGACACTGCTGGCAATTTATTGTGGCCAATCCACCTAACCTGCACATCTTTGGACTGTGGGAGGAAACTGGAGCACCTGGAGTAAACCCACGCAGACACGGGGAGAATCTGCAAACTCCACACTGACAGTCACCTGAAGGTGGAATCGAACCTGGCGCTGTGAGGCAGCAGTGCTAACCAACAGATGGGGAAAATAACGGTCACGCAGTTAAACTGCCCTTAGAGCCCTTGAGATGTTACATTTTAAACCTGAGACAACAGTTGTTTAAAGATTGATATATATCCTCAGCAGTAGCAGAATATCTCTCTGATACATCTTTAAGTTTTTCCTTGAAGGGCTGTTCTCCTAAGTTGCTCTTTCGTTCAGTGCTGCTTTCTATGACGAGAAGAAGAGGGAGAGAGTGACAGCGAATCTTCCAGGTAATGCTATTGCTAGCAAAATGTTCCTGTCTGTAAAGAAAACATCCAGTAATATGGCAACTTGGGAAATTAACCATTCACCAAGAACTCAAAACTATCTACAGACGTTGCTCCTGTTACAGATACCAGTCAGCCATTAACTCGTTGCGCTCTTAGGCTAAGATTCTAACACCTCAAGGACTCTAAGGACTGTTTACTTGCATGAAATGATCACTTATGTTTATGCATGTGCTTTATTGTTTTAAAAAAGATAAAATATTTCTAATTTATACAAAAATTTAAAGGAAGGGAACTGATTCTCCATCCCCAGCTGGTCAGATCAAATTTGGGAGCTTGTCCGGATTGATAAAAGAATTAGAGTGCAGAGAAATAAATTGTTCCTTCAATGTTTTTTGAAAAAATACTGAAAAAAGGCATCCTTGAATCTCTCAGGTTAAATGTGTTAAAAATGTTCATGTCTGATGTTGATTCTTCATAGAGCAGGTTGAATTAACTTGGGAAAAATTGTCCTTTGAAGAATTTAAAGGGGCAGCTGGAAACTTAAAGGTGTGGTTCCACTTGAAAACCAGGAAATCAGAAATTGCAAATATATGTAGATGCGTAACTTTAGGGCAATGAAATAGATTAATTAAAATCGGAACAGCTAAGGTTAGAACTGGAATCCTAAGAAAAAACAGGAAAGAAAAGGAAAGAAGCAGGAAAATCAGAGTGAGAGTGGAGAGAGAAAAGAAAAAGAATTCCAAGAAAGGAATGAAGTAAAACAGCTCTAGTGGGGGAACAACACCCAATTCAGTCTTAAAACTGAAGCATCAAGTTTACCCATTTAAAACTTAAGTTTGATAAGGAAGAAGTAGAGACTGTCTTTATCTCTTTTAACCCTGTGGACACAGCAGTTAAAGTGGCCAGCCCTGATATTACAGAGCATACAAACTGGTAAAGCGCACAAAGTTTACTCTGTCATGGCTGAGGAGGGTACCACTGACTATGAGGCAGCAAAAGGGGCAAATTTAAGTGTATACCAGTTAGTGCCAGAGGTGTGTACAGGCAACAATTCTGCTCCCTCTGGAAACAGCCTTACCAGACATTCCTAGACAGTTTATGAGTTTGCTTTTTAGCACTGGATACAGGCAATTAGACTTGAGACCACCTATCGATGCCTTCATGAGGTAGTTCTCCTTGAGGATTTCATGAATGGCCCACCCTTTCCCATCCAGACACGAGAGGTACTGGCAGTAGCAGCGATTGATTAGATCAAAACTGTTACTACATCTGGCATGTCGACTCCGCACACCTCCAGATGGGCGGTGGGGGGCGCGGTTTGTTAAGTACAGAGTGGGCAGATGAAGATTTAGATACATGGATTGGAGGGGAAGTTCAAAGGCCACGGGATTGACGGGAAACATGACCAAGATGGCAATGTAGACGTTTGAGATTCACTAAAAGTAAAATGCTGAGTGTGCGACTCACTGCTGTTTCCTTCCATTGTGCTGTAAATAACAAATGTTAAAAATGACTGCCACCATTCCTGGAGCGAACAGATAAGTATTTAACTCTGTGAGGGAGGGAAGCTTTAAGTTCGAATAACGTGAGTTCCTTCAAAGGACAACAGCATTACACACTTTTATACAGCACAGGTGAGAGATTGCTGTGAGCACTCGTTGCTTACATGTGAAGCTTAGGCACAAAACTAATGTGTAGAGTCCAAATCCATGATCCAACACTCAATCACACCACGCAGCATCAGGAATCAATCACACCTAATGGCCCTGTTACACAGCGAAGCATCAAGACATGTAAAGATTCACCTTCATTGTCAAAGTAACAATCACCTCCCTTGCTGCTGCAGCTGCCAACTTCACACCTTGGACCATAAAACTTTGTGTAGTGCTAAGGATGACTAGGCTGTGTACTTGCAATGTTGTCTTTATTTCCCTCCCGCTACATTTTGGTACAGCTCCGGGTTCTGCAAGTTGGGGCTGGATGGAGACTTGTCTGGGCCAAATAAACCAAACTGTGCAGACAGCTCCAGACTGGCATCACTTGACTGGGCACACAGCAGCCTTTTCAATACGGTGTCAAGACCAGGAATACTGAAAGGTCCTGGCAGTGGTGAATAGTTCCAGCTATAGTAAGTGGGAGAATCAGATGAGAAGGTGCCAATGGGACATACTGTATAGTTAATGAGATGGGTCTGGGGAAGTTGCACCAGAAAATTTGCTAGGCCTTGCTTAGAGAAATCCTTCATGAAACTTGCCAGGACCAATACTTAGCTGATTTCTGGTAAGCTTCAGCGCAGAGTTTTTGAATAAAGTGGAGGTAAATCAATCCTTGATAAGCAAGGGAATGAAATGTTATCAGGGATTTGCAGTAATGTGGTATAATCAGATCAGCTATAATCTTACTGAATAGCAGAGGAGACCCAAGGGGGCTGAGTGGCTTACTTTTGCTAGTAATCCATATATCTGTACATTCGTATGTATATGGAATCTTCCTTTCAGACAGCACAATGAACATAAGACTATAATGATCACCATTGGTTAAATGTTCACACTTCACTGGCCTAATAATAGAATCTGGCTCAACATTCATCATTACCTTTGACATGACATACCTTTAGTTAGCTCTAACATACGTTGCTGCAGAAAATTAATCTGAACACAAGAAATTCAATTTGTTTCTGACATGTTAGTTTATTTATTCCAATTTATTTTAAAGTTAAAATCCATTAATTATGTTCAATATCAGCATCCATTCAAGTTACCACTTCACAGCTACCATCAGGCAGTGTAAATGCTACTTCTAATACAGTTTTAAATCTTTTTCAATCTCATTGCATAAGTGTACCTGATTTGAAATAAGTGATTACAAAGCTTTTTTGACATCACTTTGAAGTTACTTTTCAATCATGGCTTGACAACAGTTTTTATTTAATCGGTCAAACATACGACATACTGGCAAATTTGGCACTTACACAGAAATTATGAACATGAAATATTCAAGATAGTTTATAGAAATTCTTCCACATATTTGGAATGTCTTGATGACTATCATCCCCACTGTGTCTGCTGTTCTTAGAAAAGTTATCAAAATGAAGTTTTGTGAACAAGAGGGACATGAATTGTTTGAATTGTGATGCAGATTTAGCAGGCACAATTCATTGTTTTACGAATTTCTATTCACTGCTCAAAGATTTGGTTAAGAAGTGATTACAGATAAAGCTTTTTTTACTGTGGTGAACTGAAGTCTCATCCTAAAGGCTCCTTGAGACCAGTTGTGGAAAAGTCTGACATGAGGCTCAGAGTCAAATTGGGATGGTCTGTACCGCAAACTGATCCAATCTATAAAATATCTTTACAGTCATTAATTATAATAAGTTTGAATCTTTGAACTCATGATCATTTTTTTATTACGTTCATCTATTTGATTCATGCTTTAAGAGTTCAAAAAACATGAGACTTGAAAATAAATGTTCAACAGTAGCTAACCTTTGCTTATCAACAGATCAAAGTTGTTTGCTTGTAAATGTTTCCAAAAAGTAGAAACTAGAGCTATCAGGTCAATCTACCTCTGAATGAATGAATATGAGACAAGTTGTGGCTCAGTCAGAGACCAGAGCATATAATCTAGGCTAACACTTCAGGGCAGTGTTCAGGGAGTGCTTATCCAAAACAACAGCACCAATTAGCTTCAATAAACTGTGCTCAGGGGAGCGAATATCTACCAGCTGAAGGATGATGAAGAAGTTTCTTTGAAGAAGTCAGAAAACCAATGCATTAATGGCTTGAATGCCATCGTCAGTTACAGAGAAATAAACTTGAACAATCCTGTTTCATCCTGTTTCAACCAAGTCAGGAGGGATGAATCATCTCTCCTCTTTTCTTGACAGATGGAATATAGTGTGGGAAAATGGAAGGTTCTGTACTTTAGCAGGAAGAATAGAAGAGCTGAATATTACTTAAATGGAAAAAGACTGCAGATATATGCAGCACAGTGGGATTTGGCCCGAGTGTGTTAACCTCAAGAAACTAGTATCCAACTTTAGCAGATAAGAGGGAAGGCAAATGGAATATTTCTGAAGAAGGGTCCAGACCCAAAATGTCAGCTTTCCTGCTCCTCTGATGCTGCTTGGCCTGCTGTGTTCATCCAGCTCTACACCTTGTTATCTCATCCACCTTATTGAAACTTGTAAGATTCTGAGGGGACTTGACAGGGTAGATGGTAAAATGTTGTTTCCCCTTTTGGGAGCATCTCGGAGCAGAGTGAGTTGCCCATTTAAAATAGAAATGAGGAGGAATTTTTTCTCACAGAGGATGGTCAATTTGTGAAATTTTTTACCACGGAAGGCTGTTCAGGCTGAGTTATGAAGTATATTCAGGACTGAGATAGACATATTTTAAGGGAATCAAGGGTTATGGGAAAAGGCAGGAAAGTGGAGTTGAGGATTATCAGACCAGCTACGATCTCATTGAATCATGTCGTGGACCTGTTGGGCTGAATGGCCTACTGCTGCTCATGCATTTTATGACATTTTCAATCTCTTTGGTCACTGACAGGCAGGATTTATCTTCTTTTTAGCATGAGGTTTTATCTCTCTTCTATATAAATATGGTTACCCAATGTCTACTGTATCAGGATGGCACCAATTACATGGTTTCCAATATGTAAGAAATTTGATTTTTTGCTAATCCAGAGATAAGTAACAAAGAGGGAATGTCAAGCAGACACACATACAGCTACAAAGTTATAAAAAGGATAGTGTTCACAGTTTAGTTTACAGTCCATCATGATTTCTTGATGCATAAGATTTTAACCCGAGACCATGGTTGTTTAATGGTGTATTCTTAGCAGTAATTAATATTTCAGTTGTTCTTTGAGTTCTCAATGTTCTAATATTTCTTTTAATGCAATTCTGTCACAGGGCAATTCCCATATTGGTCAGTGCATCAATTCTTCCACAGAGTCCTGGCATGAATCATCAGTTGTACTCCGATCAGTAACAAAACAAGATTTGTCCCACAGAGACAGCAATCCACCTCGAGCAGAGGTCTAAAAAAAGGAAGCAAGGAATCAGCCAGTATTATCTAACATGCAGCTCCACTGGACTGTATAGAGCTCATTACCAGTTGCTCTCTATAATAAGCACATAAAATATATACATCCAACAAAAGAAAACTTCAAGTTGATTTGAGGACATTTGAAGAGGATTTTCCCACAGGCTTCCAGCAGAGCTTACACCTAGTAGGAGTTGTGTTCCCAGAATTAATTTCTCTCTGTTTGCCTCCTCCACTCTCACTGCCTGAATAAGAGTAGGAGGTGGCCCCCTGACACTGCTGCTTGATCAGGAGCTCTACAGCCTCAGCAGCTTCACTGAGGGAATTTGAGAGGATCTTCCAAAAAATTCAAACTCTTTCTATTTTCTTTCCAAAAGAGGAAGTGGTCATTGTTGGCAGCAGGCTCTCTGTACAGGATGGAGTTTGTGGACAGCTGCAGGAAGGCCATTTTCACTGAGCTGTCAGTCTCCCCATGTGACACAGGCCACTCCACCATGAGTAAAATGCAAGTGGGCATCAAACTGGTTCCTAGTTGGGGCTTCAACTGTACAGGTGACAGCCAATGAAAACTTCCCTTTGGTGGGAACATCCGGAGGAGCTATTCAAAAGTGACTCCCGGCTATTTTCTGACACCACGTCTGCATCCGTGCCACCCCAGGGCTGGTGAAGTTCTACCCTTTGACCAATTCTGACATACCCATTGTTTTCAGGCATTGCCCTTGTATACAGCTTCACTCTAGAACCAAGTCTACTATCTAGAATGACCACCTACAACTGATACTGGTTGGAGAGTTCAAGTTGCTGCTTCTTAGATTGACAATATATCAAATGGCATCTGGATTTCCTCCCTGATTGTGAAAAGTCTTGTCTCTCTCTTGGCACTTCCCCCTTGACCAACAGAAATATTGGGCTCCTACTTCAGCAGTTGGGTGCTGGCAACTTTCAAGTATTTCTTTTGTAATATCTTTGATTCACCAACCCTTAATAATGTTGTCTAGATTTTAATCGTAAAGTAGGTTGACTCTGATCCTCAGGCATGTTGTCAAGTGTCCTTTTGCATAGTTTCACTGTGGCGAAGTCCTCCCAAATATGGTTGTTTTCAAAGTCTCTCCTTGACCAGCAGCAGCAAATACTTCATTGCTACTGATCCAAACTACAACTGTTGGCATGTAACCATTTAAAAAATAAATATATCAACTCGTACAACTAACCTGTATGCTGCTTTTCCACTTACTGACTTATAAACTGCAATACTGGATGGTCATTTAATTCTCATTTGTCTAATTGTTCTTCCTAATACACTCTTTGCTTGTACAACAAAGACACATATATGTGGCAAAGATGCATATAGCAGGCAAACTTCTGCTGCCCCAGAAAAGCAGCCAACATAATCAAAGACCCCTATGAGTTATACTCTCTTCTACCCTCTTCCAACAGGCAGAAGATACAAAAGTTTGAAAACCCATACCAACAGATTCAGGAACAGCCTCTTCCCCGCTGTTATCAGGCTTATGGATGGACCTCTTGTATATTAGAATTGATCTTTCTCTGCACCTTCTCTGTAGCTGCAACACTATATTCTGCATTCTATTCTATTACCCTGATGTCCTCATGTAAGGTATGATTTGCCTGGTTAGCATGCAAAACAATACTTTTCACTGTATCTCGGTACATGTGACAGCAATAAATCAAATCAAAAAAGTTTCACGAATCAGGTGAGAGCGGTGTTATGTCACGTACTTCTAAGGGGCAAGCTCACGATGTCAACACCATAGTGTGGTACATGACTTAGTAATCTGCAGGTCTCATTCTCCACCTCACTGAGCCCTGCCCTCCCATAGGATGGCACACTGAGGAAGGTGCATAACAGTACATCCAAATTGCTCAGCCTGATTCAGACATGCAAGTGCCTGTGATTGCACTGTATGTTTGCAGAAGCTGTAATAAAAGTTGATTGAACTTTTCAGGACTACACGATCCATTTTTCATTCAAATGATCCGGGAGCTAACATAAGCATCTCACGATAGGTGAAGACCATCAGCTAGTCTGCCACTTCACACTGGGAAGAATTCTTTGGTTTAGGTGTCTCAGTCACCATTACCCCACTTGGTAGCCCTTGAGACGACACAGGGAAGATGAAGATGGTGAATGCCACAAGATTCAGGGACAGAATTACAGTACATCCTCCTCACACAAACATTAAAGCAAATCACCCAGATGCACTTACAAGGCTGACAAGAGCTTGTCACCTCTTCTTTCAAAGTCTTCAAGTTAGCAAAACAAAATGGCCTGGCCTCCTGAAACCGTCTTCAGATTGGCACTTGTAACAACTCAAAATAGGGAGCGGGGTGCAGGCAAGAGAAACTTGAAATCTGTTGCATTCTCAACGTTAGTGAACCACTGGAAATTGCATGCACTGGGTAAGGGAATAATTGCAAATCACTGCGAGTATTAAAGTGAATCTTTAGTTAATTAGCAGTGAGATATCCTAAGGGCAAAGGATCTGTCAAAATTGCTGAGATTTCCGGATTCATTAAATTCAATTTCACACAGTGGGACTGGAATACAACCTTTGGGTTGCTAACTGAGAATTACTCACCCAGAGAAGCCTGATAAAGGAGTTCAATCTCGCTCTCACCCAACAACCCCACCTTTTGAACTGAGTAACAGCCATCAACATCACACACTATTCTCTGTGAAAGGCACAGAGTATTGGCTCACTAATTAACGGCCAGAGTAAATGCCAACAGCACTCCAGTAGCTGTCCTGGCCGAGATTAACTCAGCGGAGTTTTTTTTAAATCGAGCCTGGGACCCTCCTGATTTGCTTGCAGATGCCTCAGAAAAGAACGGGAACAATTTTGTTTTCCCCGTCTGGGGTCCCACCAGGAGCCAGAGATGTGAAGCAAACAAACGGTTTACTGCGGTGCCAGCTGGGAACGAGTGCCCTTCATTTTCCTAGCCTGAACTGTTAGTATGGCATGGGCATATTTCTGGCACAGGCTTGCCCCCAGCAGGGCTCTGTATTGGGGTTGGAAGGGGAGGAGAGGGGATGAAAACAGGTGTAGGGTTGCAGGCTGAAACAGCTTGCAGCTGTGTTCCAGGCCTGAGGCACTGGGACCTTCTGGTTGTTGCTGGAGAGATGGGGGAACTAACTGTTAGCATCCATAACTGCTCGCTCTGAATGAAACCACATTAGCATGACGGCATTGGGCCAAAGGAAACAAATAGTTGTTTATAATTCCAAGCTGTTTTCTTGTACTATTTTCACCTATTGCTCCACAGCACCAGAAAACCGGCAAATATAACATTTCTTGATGTTGGGTTCACTTCATTCCACTGCATACTTCATCATTTTAAGCAATTCATTGAAGTTTTATTGCACAGGATTCATTATAATGCATTCAGCCTGACAACAACATCTCTATGATTCCAAGGATGTTGAGACAGTGGTTTAAAAATGAATATTTGAACACTATGCTTTTATTTACGAGAGAGGTTTGTGCCTATGCGATATGGCTCTTCATGCTGTGAACTCTTTTGATTGAAAGGATGAAATGTACCATGCAAACAACAAAAGGAAGAACATTTTGGACAGAGGACTGCAAGATCAAAGTAGACTAGCCAATGGTATCAATTAAACCCATCTTTTTCTGAAACATGAGAATTATGCAGAGCATAGGGTTTACATAAAAGTTAAATGCAGACTGTAAAAAGTAAATCCCATCGGATGCTAAGAAGAATGAGGAATAAAAAATAATGGAATGAGGAAAGAAACAATTCCCTATCCCACCCCCTCCACCTCAGCTCTGGTCTCTATACATTTGTAGTCACTTTACATTTACTAAGCGATTTTCCACTTCCCAGCAAGCGTCTGCTTAATTTTTTCCAAATAACTGTATTTTACAATTCCTTCCTTATTTCACTAAATAGACTAAGATTAGAAAATACATTCTTGATGTATTTAAGAGTATAGCTCACAAGTGGACATAGTTCAAATTTTCAGGTTAAATGGATAACTAAAAGCAAAGAAAGCTGTACAGATTTGGAATGCATCAATCTTTGACACTTCACACTGTATAAAGAATAGAAAAATATATAGGAAGCAGGTTTATTCTTGTATTAACATTGCATGTTTGAGGCACATATCTAAGGATTTATTTAAGGATTTATGTATTATTTTAGATTTTCATACTGTACTGTTTGACATTCTGTGAAGTAAGGGGCTGCTCAGTGTGCATTATAAGATGAGACAAAAGGACTGAAACATTGCCTTAAGGGGTGCATGAGTGAGCACTACAGTAATGTGCTATAATGCCTTAAAGCAAAGACTGCGTGCATCATTGCACAATGAGGTCATTGCATTGACCCTTTCGGTACTGAATGTCATTTGTAGTTTTTGAAACAGGCACATATGCAAGCAGATAGCAGGAACTGCAGATGCTGGAGAATCTGAGATAACAAGGTGTAGAGCTGGATGAACACAGCAGGCCAAGCAGCATCAGAGGAGCAGGAAGGCTGACGTTTCGGGCCGT
>NC_063341.1:19075559-19112371 GCF_021869965.1 Rhincodon typus | reverse complement strand
CGTCAGCCTTCCTGCTCCTCTGATGCTGCTTGGCCTGCTGTGTTCATCCAGCTCTACACCTTGTTATATCACATATGCAAGCACAGTGTTTTAGTGAACTGCTTTACCAAACAAGGCTTGTACTTCCTTACGTAGAATATTATAATCAATACACTGTACGGGACCTTCCACATTCGTGTAACAAAAAAGGAGGCAATCCTTATGTCACGCTCTGTGTTTTGTGGGGGTCCTGCTCCAGGAGTGCACATTACGTTAAAAATCATGAATATATCCTGCAATATTTAGGGAGCTCTGAGCTCTTCTGGAGTGTAGAGCTAGACAGCATAATTTGGAGTTGCACTGTGAACAGACTATCAGAGGATTACGAGAGGGAGTGAAGGTTTGATTAGATGTACAGGTCAGAACCTTACAGGAGTCACAGTGACATGGTCTATGCCGATTACGAGAGAAGTCTGGCAAGACCCATCTTTACATTGGGAGCATTTCGCTCCTTTTTTTATACTTCTGACAAGGGACATGGCGGGTTTTTCACTGTATAATGGTGCATTGAGGAGGATTATTGTTTGTTAAACACCTTGTTATTGGTCCAACTCATCCCATTAATTTTCAGTTTCCTAACTGACTGAATGCACTCCAAGTTAGCCATTAGTCGAAAGACCTCAGGCCACTGGCACTCGGTAGGGGGTGGGGGAAGAACTGCCAGGGACCAAGCTCCTGCTCAGGCCCAGGCAGGAGAGGAGCCTCCTGGTGGGCTCAGCAATCAGGGAGTTTGTCCCCAGGCACAGGGAGGGGCAAGAGCAGCAGGCAGGGATGTGGGGCACAACGGCCCTCAGTGCCCAGAAGCTACAGCAGGGCAGGGAATCATGTGACTGTCTGTCTGCCTGCCCCCATGGGCAAGTTGGCAGCTACCAGGGAGACAGCCAGGTCCAAACCTCTCAGGGACTGCTGGAGGGGGCATAGACCTGCACTCCATTGCCCCAGCCACTGGACATCATGACTGAAGGCATGGACACAGTGAGATGGGTGCCAGGTCCATTCTCCAGGTGCCCAGTCCTCACAGGGAGACAGGTCAGTGCCAGGAGGTACGCAGCTGGAAGAGGAACCACACAGTGGACCCTCAGAGGTCTCTTCTCAGCATTTCAGAGATACCTGGGCCCACCCACCTCCGCCCTGCCTGACCTCCTCAAGTTTCAGTTGAGGTGGGTCCACATGCCTTTGGCAGAAGATCATTGGGATATCTGCCCCATTCAGACACAAATGCCCTAGTGAGTTACCCAACCAAACCTCCATGGCTAACAGGTTCCACCATTAAGCAGGCTCCCTCCAGGACAGGTGCAGAACCTGGAACAACACGGAGATGTAGTGGGAAGGAGAGGAAGAAGAAAACCTATTGATGGCACTTTGTTCGGACGGGCGACATGCACTGTAAAATATTTGGCACTTTTTAAAAACATCACTGTATTGACTTTACATCTGGTATTTGTCTCTCTGCATGGCCCAAAATGTAACAGTGCCAGCCTGATGCCCAACTTTATGCCCATACAGGGTGTACCATGGATCAGTGTCTGTGTTGAGAGCCTGCTGCAGAATCTGGGAGTGAGAGGAACAAGGTGTATACAGGGCAATGGTTCCTGCTGACACCATTCCCCCTCCTGCTACAATATCCCTATTCTTTCTCTGGTCTTTGCCCACAAAAGTGTTGATGTGAAGGAGGTGGTCAGCAATGTCTGGGACAGGGGAGTGAACAGCAAACAGGGAGCCAATGCATTAGGATGAGCAGGGATTAGGGACCTCACAGGTCTATGTCCTGTGCAATGCGAGGGGCTGTGGGTAAATTTGTTTTTCTTTAAAAGGGATTTACACCAGTGGGTCTTGCAGTGCACTCGCACCCAATAAGGATGCGGTCACAGGCATTTTCCTTCGCATTGTGTGCTTTCGATTTCCAGCATGGTGGAAGATAACAGTGACTACTCTTCAGCCACTGTCTTCCAGCCTCCTCCTCTACGTGTTGGTGACACTCTCAAACATCCATATCCCCTTCCTGGTAACCCTTCCTGCACACCCCATAGGCTTTACTAGCTCCCCACCCAACCCATCTGCATGAGCCTCCACCTACATTTTCCACCCAAACCCTGGCACTATATGGTGAACATGCCAAGAGTGATCATACACCACTCCCCTCTCTTGAAATGGGCTGCTATTTACTGTGGACACACTCTGCCTCCTGCATAACCCCAGTCCCATCCATGCCCTACCTTATTGCCCCCTTGCAGATACTGTTGCCCTTTTCATAGCTGTCACCCCCTTCAACCCAGCCCGCAGCCCCCAACCCAGAAAACAGGTTGCCTGGTCTAGCCCCGTGCCCCCCAGCAGGGGCACCCCACCCCCCTTTATTACTCCCCCTACTCAATTCCCCTTTCCCCTTAGTTTGTGCAGATGATCCTGACAGACTGACCGTGACCAACCCCTTGAGTAACTACACAGCTGGAGTTGGAGTGAGGCAGCAGAGAACTGCTAGAGATAAGTGAAGACAGAATAGATAAGCAAATGAGGTGAGGTTAGAGTGACAGCCCTTGACATCAGGTCAACATTTGACTATGGGTGGCATCAAGGAGTTCCAGCAAAACTGGAGTCAGTGGGTATCAGGGGCCAAATCTCTCTGCTATTTGGAATTCTCCCTGACACATAGGAAGATGATCATGGTTGTTGGAGGTCAGTCATCTCAGCTCCAGGACATCTCTGCAGCAGTTCCTCAGGGTAGTGTCCTTAGCCCAACCATCTTCAGCTGCTTCATCAATGTCCTTCCCTCCATCATAAGGTCAGAAGTTGGGGTGTTCGCTGATGATTGCACAATGTTCAGCACCATTCTTGACTCGTCGGATAACGAAGCAGTCCACGTTTAAATGCGACAAGACCTGAGCAATTTCCAGGATTGGGCTGACAAGTGGCAAGTAACAGTCATACCAAACAAATACCGAGCAATGACCATAAGATAGAATCTAACCATTGTCCCTTGACATTCAATGGAATCGTCATCATGGAATCCTCCAGTATCTGGGGGTTACCGTTGACCAGAAAATGAACTGGATGAGCCATATCAATACATTGGTTACAATAGCAGGTCAGAGGTTAGGAACCTTACACTGTCATCACATCTACAACTGTTCACTCTTCCACCACCAATGCTCAGCAGCAGGAGCAGTGGGGATCATCTGCAAATGTACTGCAGAAATTCACCAAGGCTCCTTAGACAGCATCTTCCAAGCTGTTAACCACTCCATCTAGTAGGACAGGGGCAGCAGATACATGGGAATACCACCAACTGCAAGTTCCCCTCCAAGACACACACCATCTTGACTTGGAAATATATCGCCATTCCTTCAGTATTGCTGGGTCAAAATCCTCGAACACCTTCTCGAGTGGAACTGTGAGTTCACACACAATACATGGATTGCAGCAGTTCAAGAAAGCAGCTCACCGCCACCTTCTCAAAGACAACTAGGATGGGCAATAAATGCCAGCCCAGCGACCAACACCCACATGCCATGAGTGAACAAAAAAAAGTGAGACTAAGCATAGAAGAGTGAGAGGGCTCGGATTTTGGATGAGTTGGAGTTGGTGCAGAGTCGAATGTAGGAGGCAGGCAAAGAGGTTGTTGGAGAAGTTGAGTTTTGTGGTAGTTAAAGTTTGGATAAACACTTCAGTGGTGGTGAAGGGGGTCAGATAGGTTAGAGGTGAAAAATGTGCAGTATGCAGTCTGCTGTGATATGAGTTTGGAAGTTCAGCTCAAGTTTATTGAAACATTTGTGTTCGGCATCATCTGGTTTAACCAATGATGGGCATGGAGTTGAAATTGGGATGTTAATACTTATTGTTACAATAGTGGTAAAAAATCATTATCAATACTCAGCTTTCATCATCTGATATTAGTACCTAAGAACTTTCATGGACTAAAGAAAACACCTAAGATGGCTGCAGGATCACCTGACCACAGATTGTGGCAATTCCAAGAGACACTGTAGATTAAATAACACCAGCTTCACTGATATGACCATTTAATCTCGACACCAAAGCCAGACAATTGAGTCAGGGTAAGGAAGTCACATCACCTGTTTTAATTCATACTTGGTTGATAAATGTACATATTTGGAGATGAGAGGCTCATTTGCCAATAAGTGACCTTGGAAAAACAATGGAGCTAGATTTGGAATTTATAAACAAACCATATTCCATTGACTGTTTTTGAGCAGCAAAGAAGGAGAAAAAGCATGAATTTGTGACAGCAGAACTGGCAGTCCCTCTCTCTCCTTTGACTCTTTCTCGTCATCATCTTGGAAGACAGTGCTCAATGAAAAAGCAAATCATGAAAACAGCCATTCACTGAGTACTCAAATATATCGAATGATTCCGCTACTGCTGAGGATACAAGTCAACCATTAAACTGTGATCTTAGAATAAAAATATAACATGTCTAGGACATCCTCTTAAACTGTGTAACCTTTACTGTTCTTGTATGCATCAATGTATTGTTAGGCTGAAAGTACCTAACGGGTTCTTTACGGTCTGATCAAAATTAATACAAGACACGTACACTTTAGTGTGAAGCAAATTTATTAGCTTAATCTTGTTTACATATACTCTAATATATATCAAGTAATGAGTGAATCTGTTAGCTTAAACTATATAACATACAGATATATATGTATATAACACAAACAAGAGTCTCACACTGCCTTCTATTGGGATCTTTGGAGATGGTGGCTCTCGGAGTTCTGTCTCACATTCTGTGGCATCGGTTTCGTGAACTCCATCCCAGTGGTGAAAAGACCAATAAGCGGGGAAATGTTCCTTATATTAATACGATTCTGAATCTAAGATTATTTGCTGAATCTCCATTTTGTAATGACTGTAGTACTTTTCCAACGTTCAAAACATGCTATAGAACAAATCCAAGTGGCCCTATGTCACTCACAATGGGATAGTTCTCACAGATAATTCAGTCTCACATGGTTACCTCCCAGTCAAAACAAGCTGTTTCTACATTAGGCCTGTTTCCATGCACTTTTTCGACTTTCCTTCAATTGCTTGTTGCCATGAGCAATCAACCCTTATTGATTAACCCTAATGGTCTAGTCTGAAGATATTTTTAAGCCAAACACTACAATCAAACACTTGTATTTTAAACTTATTACCTGTGTGTGTGATGTTGTGTATTCATATTTTTCTCGGAATTAGTAGGTAATAAAATTCCACTTTCAATTACTTAAGAAAACACTGTAATCGGTGCCTCCATTTTTATTTAGTTAACCACATTCTTTTATTTGATGTGTGATGTAACCATGTAAAAGAAAATCACAATATTTGCTGCAACCAACTGAGAGGCTGTTAAAAAGGACATCTTCACAATTTGTTGTAAAACTATTTCTTGGTGAAACTTAAATAAGTCAAGCTTTGATTTTCAAACTGTTCACATAGACGTAGGCATAGTCCATAGATTGCTTGATATATATGGAATCAAGGGGTGGGGATGGGTAGTGATACACTGAGGAGCGATACAGTAGAATGATGTCAGCCTCAATAGTAACAGACCTGATCTAATGAGTGAAGCAGGGGATTTCAGACATGGAAAGGAATTTGACTATGCTTCACATAACTGAAAAATAGGAGGAGAAACAATAAAATAATAGGTGCATTATAGTACTTGCTTTTTGTGAATTCTTATACATGTACATGCTGACAAGTGTATCAATAATAAAAGGCACACTGCTCCCAAACTGAAGGTATCATTTTAATTTTCACACATTCAACATTGATTTATTTAGAAAAGTGATGTACTGAGAATAAGAGAATAGACGAGCACTTGTAATGTAAGCAGGTAAACTTCCATGGAAGAAGATTATTTAATGGTATAAATGTAGAGCTCAGCCTGAAATTCAAATCAGATGGCCAGACCAGGGAGCAGTAATGATAACCATAAATGTTCAAGCTGATTTTAGCATTCAAGAACTGAAATTTGCTTCCTCACTGCCTCTTATTATACAGTGCAGTTCATCCTTTTGACTGGATGGAATGCTAAAATTGATAGAATGTTGAGATATTAACTTTCAACTAAGGAATGATTTTATGACAGAATTAACCACCACAAAATTAAAATTGAAATAGATACTCCTAAAGAATGGAGATTTTATATTTATGGCAATCAATATGGAACAGTCAAAAACCATTGGCTTAGTTTACATGCAATTTCTTTTCAAGAAACTAAGTTTAAGGATCATTGAGATACACAGTAGACAACATGGGGCAACTGACCAGGTGACCTCTGGAAAATCCATATGAGGGGACTTGAACAACCAGTTTGAGTGAAAGTCATCATCCTCCAATCATTCATCGCTCTTCTGCAGTGAAAGCTTGGAGCAATTCTGCTTTTTCTTTCAACAACATCCCTGCAAACAGCATTTATCCAGCTTTCAGTAGAAAAGGAAATAATTCTACTAAATTACGGTGCCTGTTTTTCAGTTCATATAGTCGGATTGTTGGCTGTAGCATGTCGGGGGATTTGGTAAGGGTTTAAAGTTGATGGATAATTTAGTTAAGTATAGAGTGAAAAATGTTTGGGGCTTACTGTCAGGGTTGATGGATTTTGATTCTTTCAATTTGAGACACATTGAAATTTCAGCTCAAATCATTCATCACTATTCTCTTCACTGTCCCTCACAATGCCACATCTGTATACACCATGGACTGATGTACCTAGTGTGAAGTTGACAATGCTGTGCATTTTCCTACTAAAATCTTGCAGCGTATTACACAATCAACATGAAGCAATACAGAAACAACCACAGAGCTGGTATGAGAGCTATTGGACTGTCACATATAAAATCAATTGTATAAATCTGGAATAAATAGTCACGTAGATCTCATGGCTGGGAAATGAAACAAATCACACAAAAGTTTACATAGTATTCAGGCAGTCTGTTCCAATTCTGGTGGAATGCAAGCCCAGCAGTCCACATCTGCCTGAAGATTTCAGACCTCCCCTGTGTGTGATAAATTATCCACCAACAATTAGTAGCCTCAAGGCTGAGGCTAGCAGAGAGGAAAGCTATTCATCAACACGGAAGGGGCCAAGTTAATGCAATGCCTAAGAACAATGGCCCCAAACGTCTTGTGTTGGGGTGTTCCTCGATTTAAATGCACTCACTGGGATGATGCCAATTGTCCCAGAGGACTTTCCGAATGCTTTGCTCGTTTGCCTGTAGTGGTGCGTGCTGCAGTGCTCAGGAGGTAATAGCCTGAATATCTGCTATTATAAAGGCGCCAGGAAGTCAGTTACCAGTGGGCTGCCCGGGAGATGGGGTTGAGAAGCAGGTATTGGGGGTGACAGGGCAGTTAGAGAGAAATTGGGGTGTATTTTGAGAGTGATTTCCCTCAGGAAAGGAAAAGTTGGCTAGTTGCCCCACAACCTACTTTGTCACAAAGTTGCCTTTAAAATATGAAAAGAAATTGTAAGAATTTTTTTTTAAGGTTCTTGGTTGGTACTTAAGTAGGTATCCCCCTCTTCTGCTAGTTGTGGTGTTGTTATGTCTAGACTGACCAGGTGTACAAGCAATTCACATCATTCAATGGAGAATACTGCATCCACTGCTCACAATGCAGTCTCGTCCACATTGGTGAAACCAAACACAGATTGGGTGTACTTTGCTGAACACCTCCATTCACTTTGCCAGTATAAGCCTGAGCTCCTGGTGGCCTGCCAGTTTCATTCTCCATCTTGCTTGCAGGCTGATCTTTCAGTCCTCAGCTTCTGGTAATGTTTGAAACTCAACACAAAAAGAAACAGGAACTCACTTTTCATCAGGTATTTTACAGCCTTCTGGACTCAACATTGAATTCAACAATTTTGACAATATACTTTCTATCTCTCCACCCCACCAACCCACTACCCATTTTTTTCTGTATGTTTTTGTCACAATCTTCCATTTGTTTTGTATTTCTGATTTGGACAGTAACTGTTCAATTCTTCAGCTTTTCACATCTCTCCTGAATATATCTTGTCTCTTTCCTTGTCCCATTACCACTGCTGGTTCTGAGGAGGGGTCACTGGACCTGAAATGTTAACTCTGATTTTTTTCTTCACAGATGCTGCCAGACCTGGTGAGCTTTTCCAGCAACTTCTGTATTTTGTTCCTGATTTACAGCATCTGTAGTTCTTTCAGTTTTTATTTATCATTCCGTGTCATCATTCAACATCTCCAACTTCCGTCCCATTGTAGATTTTCTATTGTCAACAACACTAGATCTTGGTGCCAAGAATAAATCAAACTCAAACTCAAACACCTGCATAAACGATAATACATTTCTAAATCTACCCAGTTTTGATGCAAGGTCCATGCATGAAAGATTAACTGCCTCTCTGTACAGATGCTGCCAGACGTTTTGCAAATTTCCAGCATTTTCTGTTTTAACTCCAAGTGCACCTTCTTTTAAATTTGTTCTTTCATGGGATTTGGGTGCATTCAGCCAAGCCAGCAGTGATTGCTCTTCCTAATTGCCCTGGAGAAGATAGTGTTCAGCTGTCTCAGAACACAAGGACATAAGAACTAGAAAAACAGGCAATTCAGCCTCTCAAGCCTACTCCACCATTTAATATGATTGTGGCTGATCTCATCTCAGCCTCAACTCCACTTTTCTACCTGCTCCTCATAACCACTCAATCTGTTGCTAATTAAAAATATGTCTATTTCCTCCTTAAATTTACTTCACTACACTCTGGGGTAGTGAATTCCACATATTCAGAACCCTTTGAGAGAAATAATTTCTTCTTATCACTGTTTTAAACCTGCTTCCCCTTATCCTAAAACTGTAAGCTCTCCATAAGAGGAAACATCCTGTCTATGTCTGCTTTGTCAATCTCCTTCAGCATCTTATATGCCCCAATTAGCTCTCCTCTCATTCTAAACTCCAAAGAGGCCCATACTGCTCAATGTCCCTTCATAAGGCAAACCCCTTACTTCTGGAATCAATCTAGTGAATCACCCCTGAATTACTTCCAATGCAACTACATGCCTCTTTATTAGAGACTCTAATACTGTACGCAATACTCCAGGTGAGTTCTCGCAAATGTCTTACTGCACTGCTGTAATCCTTGGATTGTAGGTACACCCTGAATGCTGTCAAAAAGGAAATCCCAGGATTTTGACCCAGTGACTGTGAATAAACGCGAGGCGATATAGTTTCAAGTTAGACTGGCATGTGACTTGGAGAGGAATTTGCAGGTGCTTGTATGACCATAAGATGCAGGAGTTGAAGTAGTCCATTCAGCCCATTCAGTCTCTTCTGCTATCAATGAGATCGCGGCTGATCTGATAATCCTCATCTCTATTTTTCTGCCTTTTTCACATTACCCTCAATTCCTTACTGATTAAGAATTTATCTCAGCCTAGAATATACTTACATGAACCAATCTCTATAGTCCTATGTGGTGAAGAATTCCACAGATTCTCTATGCTTTGAGAGATGACATTCTTCCTCATCTCCAGGAAACCCCTTATTCTGAGATTAAGCCTTCTGGTCTTGAGGGGAAACAATTTTTCCACATCACCCTTTAAAAGCCCCTTAAAAATTCTGAATGCTTCAATAAGGTTGACTCTCATTCTTCTACACTCTAATGAGTACAGACCTGACTTATTCAACCTCTCCTCAAAAGGCATTCCCTCTATATTTGGGATCAACCTGGTGAATCTTCACTGGGCTGACTCCAATGACACCATATATTTCCTTGAATAAGGGGTCCAAAATTGCTCACAGTGTGTGGTCTAACTGGTGTTTTGTATAATTTTAGACAGACTTCCCTTTTAACAATCCATTTCCTTTGAAACAAAGCCCAACATTCCATTTGCCTGCCCTATTACCTGCTGAACTTGTATGCTAGCATTTTGTGGTTCATAGATGAGAGTTCCCAGATTTCTCTGTGCTGCAGCATTCTGCAGTCCGTCTCCCTTTAGATAATATCAGCTCCTATATTCTTTCGGCCAAAGTGCGTAACCTCATGGTTTCCCACATCATATTCCATCTGCCAAGTTTTTGCTCACTCACTTAACTCGTCTTTGGAGTATTTTTATCATTCTCACTTGCCTTCCCACCTACTTTTGTGCCATTCGCAAACCTGACCATTGTACGTTCACATTTCTCATCCAAGTCATTAATGTACATTGTAAGTAATTATGTTCCATGGTATCTGCTGCTCTTATTCTCTTAGGTGGCAGATGTCGCATGTTTGGAAGGTGCTGTCTAATGAGCCTTGGTGAGTTGCTGTAGACAGTACAGCTGCTGTTAGTGGCTGTCAGTGGTGGAGGGGCTAACAATCAATCAGAAAACTTTGACCTGGATGGTGTTGAGTTTCTTGAGTGATGTTGGAGCTGCGCTTTATCACATTCCTGACTAATTGGGTCTTGCAGGTGATGAACAGGCACTGAGGAGTCAGAAGATGAGCTACTTGCCAAATAATTCTGGTCTACAGTAACCTCAGGTTATTTATTAAGTATAAACATACTAGGAATGGGGTGAAAATGGTTATTAGACTGAGTATTTGGTAGTAAGAGGTTAGGTGATGAAACCTCCAGGAATATGACCAGCAAGAGTTGAAAAACCTGTACCCTTGTCTTCTCTTATTCCCTTGGCTTCCACAGGGTAGGCAGAGATCCATTCCCTGCTCAACTGTGAAGCAATCCCTGGATTAAGCCATGGACACCATATAGACTGGTCCTGGCCTAGTTTCTGAATTTTCTGGTATAACCTACTGCCATCATTATAGGAAGGTACTGTACACTTCAGTATTTTCAAGGTCCAGTTTGCCTAGTGATTGGTTCAAGTTCGACCTCAACCTGAGGGGATGAACAGCATTTTCCAATGCTGCAAGCTCTCTTCTGGAGAACAACTGGAACTTAGCAAATGTATGCACACCTTCAGGCTGAGACAGTGATCCATGTGGTCCTATACCACAGTGTGTGGGTTTATCTTGCATGCCACATCACTACACTATATAGGGCAGTTGGTAAATGTTTCTGTGGCAAATTGTGGTGTATCTTTGTAATGAAATCAGAGTAACCTTTTTAACTACAATTTCCATTATGATGAAAGACTATGAAACGTGTATTGCTGATGGCTCATTGTGGCCCCCAATCATCATGTGAACTGTAGTTAATAGTCACGGAGTGGAAGAAACAATTGTATAGATATGTGGGAGGGGGAAGGCGAAGGTGCATCATATGCAATGTGGGTGTAATTTAAAATACAACGGTCTATTTCTATTGCTAACTGTGAATTAATACCTTCAATTTCTCACAGATAGAAATAGGACGAAAGAATTGAAAAGAAGATTCTTAAATACTTGAATTTGGTTCAAGAACAACCTGATGTAACATTGTTTATTTTTTGTTGCAAAAAGATGGCAGTATAAACAATCTCTCTCCAACACATTTTCCTCTGTCTTTGTGGATGCAATGAAACAACATTATAGATACATAATTGGCTTAAAGGCAGGAGACAGAATGTGGTGGTGGAGGCTTGCTTATCAGACTGGAGGCCTGTGACCAGCCATATTCCACAGGGATCAGTTCTGGGTCCACTTATGTTTGTCATTTATACAAATGATTTGGATGAGAATATAGAAGGCATGGTTAGTAACTTTGTGGACAACACCAAAATTGGGATCTTGATCAAATGGGTCAATGGGCTGAAAAATAGCAGATGGAGTTCAATCTGGATAAATGCAAGGTATTGCATTTTGGTACAACAAACAAGGGTGGGGCTTATACAATTAATGGTAGGGCCTTGGCTCATGTTGTAGAACAGAAGGACCTAGGTGTGAGGTAACAATTCTTTGAAGTTTGTGTCATATATAGGGTGGTTAAAAAAGGTGTTTGGCATGCTTGCCTTCATTGCTCAGTCCTTGGAGTATACGAGTTGGTAAGTCATGTTGAAGTTGTACAGGACATTGGTGAGCCCTCTTCTGGAATACTGTGTTCAGTTCTAGTCGCCCAGTTATAGGAAATATATTATCAAACTGCAGAGGGTTCAGAAGAGATTTACCAGGATGTTGCTGGGTATGGAAGGTTTGATTTATAAAGAAAGGCTGGATACACTGGGACTTTTTTCATTGGAGCGAAGGAGGCTGACAGGCAGCTTGATAGAAGTTCATAAAATAATGAGAGGTATAGATAGAGTCAATGGTAGTCGTCTCTTCCCTAGGATTGGGGATTTCAACACTACGGGGCATATTTTATGGTGAGAGGAGAGAGATTTAAAAAAGATAGGAGAGGCAATTTGTTTTTACACAGCGGGTGGTTCACATGTGGAATGAATCTCCTCAGGAAGTGGTGGATGCGGGTACAATTACAACGTTTAAAAGACATTTGTATAGATACATGAATCGGAAAGGTTTGGAGAGTTATGGGCCAGGAACAGGCAGGTGGGACTATTTTAGTTTGGGATTATGTTTGGTATGGGCTAGTTGGACAGAAGGGTCTGTTTCTGTGCTGTATGACCCTATGACTCTAGGACTCTGTAAAAGGTTGACTGAATTAGAGTTAATTTTCATTATCATTTTATAGAAACCTCTCTGCCCATTTCATCTATTTAAAACAGCTGTTATTTGGCAAATTGTCAAGCTGTAGACATGAACAAAATGTAACATCAATAAGCAACACTTTTCATTCAGACTGAGCAGCGAAAACAAAATTCAATACTTGAATGTCTTTCTTTTCTCCCCTCCAGATTTTCTACAAATCCACCCAGGATGACACTGCTTGTTCCCCACATCACTGGAACTGAATATATGATTCCACATTCGGGAAACTCTGAACAAAATGCTTTCTCTAGGTCATCTCCTGAAGTGCATGGGTTCCACATTCCTTTAAACACATTCTCTCCTCTAGTCATGAGTTTCTTCAACTCCAGCCTTTCGTAAATCTTCCACTTCATTTGTCTTACCATTTACAATCACACCTTCAGCACATATGCACCAAGCTTTGAAATTCCCTTCCCTAAATCTCTCTACCTTTATATGCTCCTTAAAGCCACACACATTGATGAAGCCTTTGATCAGAGAACATAGAACAGTACAGGCCCTTCGGCCCACGATGTTGTGCCGACCTATTATCCTACTAAGATCAAACTACCCTGCATACATTATACTACCATCCATGTGCCTACCCAAGAGTCCTTTAAATGTCTCTAATGTATCTGACTCCACTACCACTGCCGGCAGCGCATTCCACACACCCACCACTCTCTGTGCAAAGAACCTACCCTCTGACATCTCCTCTATACCTTTTTCCAATCACCTTAAAATTATGCCCCCTCGTATCAGTCATTTCCACCCTGGGAAAAAGTCTCTGGCTATCCATTCTATCTATGCCTCTGATCATCTTGTACACCTCTATCAAGTCACCTCTCATCCTTCTTCGTCCAATGAAAAAGGTCCTAGCTCCCTCAAACTTTCCTCATAAGACCTGCCCTCCAGTCCAGGCAGCATCCTGGTAAATCTCCTCTGCATCATTTCTAAAGCTTCCACATCTTTCCTATAATGAGGTGACCAGAACAGAACACAATATTCCAAATGTGGTCTAACGGTTTTATAGAGCTGCAGCATAACCTCGCGGCTCTTAAACTCAATTCCCCTGCCAATGAAAGCCAACACACCATACACCTTCTTTACAACCCTATCAACTTGGGTAGCAACTTTGAGGGACCTATGTACATGGACCCCAAGATCCCTCTATTCCTCCACACTGCCGAGAATCCTGCCATTAACCCTGTATTCTGCATTCAAATTCAACCTTCCAAAATGAATCACTTCACGCTTTTCTGGGTTGAATTCCATCTGCCACTTCTTTGCCCAGCTCTGCATCCTGTCAATGTCCTACAACAGCCCTCCAGCCTATCCACAACTCCACCAACCTTCGTGTCATCGGCAAACTTACTAACCCACCCTTCCACTTCCTCATCCAAGTCATTTATAAAGATGACAAAGAGCAGAGGTCCCAGAACAGATCCCTGTGGAACACCACAGGTCACCGAGCTCCAGGCTGAATACTTTCCATCTACTACCGCACTCTGTCTTCTATTGGACAGCCAATTCTGCATCCAGACAGCCAAATTTCCCTGAATCCCATGCCTCCTAACTTTCTGAATGAGCCTACCATGTGGAGTCTTATCGAATGCCTTGCTAAAATCCATATACACCACATCCACTACCTTCATCAATGTGTTTTGTCACAACCTCATAGAATTCAGTAAGGTTTGTGAGGCATGACCTGCCCCTCACAAAGCTATGCTGACTATTTCTAATCAAACTGTGCTTTTCCAAATCATCATAAATACTATCTCTCAGAATCCTCTCCAATAATTTGCCCACCACAGAAGACTGACTGGTCTGTAATTCCCAGGATCATCCTTATTCCCTTTCTTGAACAAGGGAATGACATTTGCCATCCTCCGATCATCTGGTACTACTCCAGTGGACAGTGAGGATGCAAAGATCATTGCCAAAGGGGCAGTAATCTCTTCCCTTGCTGCCTGTAGAAACCTTGGGTATATCCCATCTGGCCCAGGGGACTTATCTACCATCTTTCTGAATTTCTTCTTTGGCATATTATCTTTAGTCTGATTGTGTTTATGTGAAGTATCTAGGGGCATTTAACTCTATTGAAGGCACTGTATATAAATATTTCATAGAATAGATATTTCATAGAATCCCTAGAGTATGGAAACAGGCCATTCTGCCCAATGAGTCCACACGGAAGCTTCAAGAAGCATCCCACTCAGACCCAACCCCTATCCTATCCCTGTTTTCCCATGGCTAATCCACCTGACCTATACATCCCTGAACACTTGGGGCAATTTAGCATGGCCAATTGACCGAACCTATACATCTTTGGACTATGGGAGGAAACTGGAACACCCGGAGGAAATCTATGCAGACACAGAGAGAATATGCAAACTCCACATAGACAGTTGCCCAATAGTGGAATCAGACTCGGGTCCCTGGCGCTGAGGCAGCAGGGCTAACTACTGAGCCACCTTGCCACCCGATGGAAGTTGTTGTTTGGTGAGCAGATAGATCTTCGTAGAAATAACATTCAAATCGAATTCTAGCTATTGCACTGCATAGTTGGCACTGGTGGAATGTAGCAGTAGGATGTATGTTCTTTCTTGAAGGACTACATAAAAGGGGAGAAGTATGGTCAACTTGTTTGTTAGTTGTTACTTCAATGAGGCCAAAACAAGAAGCCTGGAAGCAGGTTAGCATCCTTGAAAATCTGGTTAGAGAAGACTGGGGAGAAAAAGGAGCAAGGAGAAAGGGGTGAAACAGTCTTAAATCAAAATACCCAGCAGCACTCTCTTGAATATTACACCGAAGAACAGCAACACGAGACTTTGTCTGGACCCTAATGCTACAACTTTCAGATATGAAGCTGAAAAAAAAACATATAAACTGATGTTTTCCCAGCCACCATCAGTTCAGAGGAAGGGTCACCGGACCCAAACCGTTAACTCTGTTTTCTCCTTCACAGATGCTGCCAGACCTGCTGAGCTTTTCCAGCAATTTTGTTTTTGTTCATGAAGCTGAAAAAGCCAAGGTGCCATTCTGAGGAATATTCTGAATAATGCAGTACTAATAGAGAAACCAAATCAAAGTCTCAAAAGTATAAAGAGCTGCACGAGTGTCAGCAATGAAGCTATGGACTTCAGGGAATCCTGTTAGCTGAATAGATTGTACAGCTTTGTCATTGTTGTGATTATTTAGTCAGATTTGTTTTGGTTCCAACAGCCCTAATTAAGGCAAAATCAAGAATCTCACTTTGAATGCTGACTTATACTGACAATTTGGTTTATTGAGTTAGCACTGATGAATCAGAAATGTGTTTCCAACAAAGAAAATAAACATTTTCTTTTCTTTATTTTGAGAAGCTGATGAAATATTTTATTTAGTCATTTATTTCCTCTTCCTTGCTCTCCCACACCGCCCTATTTCCCTCCTCCTCAGCGTCTATTTTCAGTTGAGAGAGTGGGTGGGATCCTGTATACAGATGTCCACCAGTACCCCTCTTGATTTGAGCATCGGGAGACCTGCAGAGTAAACCTCGTTTGATTCACCTGCTAAATTATCCTCCAGCACATAAACAGGCATAGAACAGTAAAAAGACATATATCCCCTGAAGTCCACTCTTCACAGAACATAAAACAGTACTGAACAGGAACAGTCCCTTTGGCCCATCATGTCTCTGCTGACCATGATGTCAACTAAATCAATCCCGTCTGCCTGCACAGGGTCTGTCACCTTCTATTCCCTGCTGTTGATTTGTCTGTCTGAATGCTTCGTAAATGTTACTATCATATCTACTTCTATCACCTTCTCTGGAAGCGCAGTCCAAGCTCCCATCAGCCTCTCGGTAAAATCCTTGCAGATCTCCTTTAAACTTTTCCCCTTTCACCTTAAACTTAAACTCCCTTGTATTTGAGATTTCCACCCTAGTTTGAAGGCTCCAACTATCCACCCTATCCGTACCTCTCTTCATTTTTTTATACTTCTATCTGGTCAAACATCAGCCTCCGACGCTCTGCTGAAAACAATCTAAGTTTGTCCAACTTCTCCTTGTAGCTAATACACTCCAACTCAGGCAAAATCCTGGTAAGCCTATCTTGCACCCTCTCCAAAACCTCCACATCTTTCCTATAGTGTGGCAACCAGAACAGCGCACAATACTCCAAATGTTGCCTAGCTAAAGTCTTATACATTTGCAACATGGCTTGTCAACTTTTATTCATATCCTTCAACATCTCAGTTGCTTATCACAAACTTAACCAGCTGCACTGATGTGTGTCAGCAAAAGCCAAAGCACTGCCTTTACTTCTTCATTCTTTCACAAGGTGTAGCAGTCTCTGGTATTTGTTGCCCATCCCAAATTGACCTTGAATTAAGTGCCTTGCTTGGCCATTGGAGACGTCAGTTAAAAGTTAATCATGGTGCTGAGTGGCTGAAGTTGGATGTAGGACAGGCCACATAAGGATAACAGTTTTTCTTTCCGAAAGGATTTTAGTGAACGAGACACATTTTGAGGCAATTACATGGTCACTATTATTAAGACAAGTTATCAACGCCAGAATTTTCATTAATAATTTGCACTAACTAATAAATTCCACTTGTTGTCATTGGCTGGATTTGAACCATTATCCCCAAACATTAACTCTTGCCTCTGAATTTCTAGCCTAGTGATGTTACCCCTATGCCACCACCTCCCAAATGGCTTTACCATTAAGCTCACACATTTAGCAGCTTTGGACGCAGTCACCAAGGATCAAGAAGGGAAAGAACCTCAATGACAAACCGGGCAAACTTCTTTCAGCATGTAAATGGCAAAGCAGTAGAGCCACTCCTGTGATAATGTTTATCCAGGATGCTCTTGCTAAAACTTCACAGCAAAGAATAAAAGTGAAAGTAAAAGCAACTGAATCCAGAATTGAGACCAGATCAGATTAGAAACAGGTTTACTGGACATATACAAGGTGTAAGGTTAGATTTAATTTAAGGGTCGATTTTCTGAAAAGAAACTTCTCAATTTCTCAAGTTGCCATTTCTTGTGGTTAATTCGTTATTCTAGCTGTGCACAGCTCCAAAAGCAAATTTGCATATATCCAGGGAGCGCATTTGTGGTGGTGACATAAAATGGCAATGTGGGCTTTTAGTTTCTTTTTACAGGATGTGGCCATCTCTTGTCTATCCCTAATTGCCCTTGAGAAGGTGGTGTTGAGTTGCTTTCTTAAACCACTCCAGGCCATGTGATGTAGGTAGTCACACAGTGCTGTTAGGGAGGGAATTCCAAAATTTTGACCCAGCAACTCTTAAAGAATGATGGTACAGCTCCAAGTAAACATGGTGAGCGGCTCAGAACAGTACTTGCAGGCAGGGAGCTGGGGGTTTTCCCATCCATCTGCTGCCCTGGTCCTTTTAAGTTATGGATTTAGTAAAAGGCGCCTTGGCACATTGCTGCAGTACATCTTGCATATACTACACTCTGGTGTCACAATGCATGTGTCACGATGCGTCAGTGGTGGAGAGAGTGAATGTTTAAGGTGAACATTAGTTTGCCGATGTGATTGTCGGTTCAATTTCTTTAAAGTTATCAGGTTGTCAATAAAATGCACTTGTTCTTTCAGTGCATAGAAGTAACTGGCACAATAATCTTTAAAATAAGCTTCAAATTGATCACTGAAATTCAGGCTCACACTTAAGGTTTCTACTTTGATAAGTTCCCTATCTTGGCAGAATTGAATTATTTCCTCAGAGAGAGGATAGGAATTGCCCCGGGTGCCATGAGAATCTCTTTCACACCTCAGCAGTGACAAATACCCAATGTCCGTACAAATGTCCAGTTCTCCTCCAGCCTCTCAGTGCTGGTAAACAATTTATGGCCAAAGAAAGAGGGTACTGAAATTAAATTTAAATTAATTCTAAGGGACCTAACCACATTGATTTCTTTTTTAAAACTTGTTTGCAAAAATGCAGTGTCACAAAGAGTATGTTTGGTGTGTGACCTTTCTGATTAAACAAAATTGCAATATTTTTGGTTTAGGAGCACGCAGAGCTGTTCCAGGGATTTTATTCAAAGCAATAGTTTATTAACACAAAAGCTTTCTTCTTTTTAATGATTATCAATCACACACCCATTCAAGAAAAACCTGTTTAAACAGAAAATGCACTGGTAAGTTTGTTCAATGGCAATGTACAGCTGCTGCTGTCTCAATCCTTTCATTCCATGAAATAAATTGCACCAGTATTTGTGAGAATTAAGACCAGAATGCTGCAATAAAAGCGATCATTATACTAGTAATTCTGTCATTGCACCCATTTCTATTTATAAACAAAATTATACAGCACACAAAAGACCTTCATTTGTTATCTTAGTGTGCTCTTAAGATATACAACTACATTAGAATCAGAGGTTGGAAATGTATTCCCCTTGCTTCCACCAATCTCTTTGCTGCTTAATGTCAATCTGACATGAGCTTGGCAATGTAATTTGGCACATTAACTTTTACAGATTAACTTAATAACAGGGAAATCGCTTTGTGGATTAAAGTGTTAAAGTAGAATATGTAGATGCCAACCCATTACTGAAAGGCAAGGAATCTGTACTTCCTATTCAGACGTGGCCAAGAAGACACTGAGTTACAATCATTACATAGTTGAGATTTTTTCTTCCAAGAAAATCAATGTTAATGTCATTTAATGGCTCAGTGGTAGCACTGTTACTTTGCAAATCAGATGTTATGGGTTGAAGCCCCATTTTGGAGACTGGAGTACGCAATCTAGGGGGCAGGATTGTGGGAATGCCGAACTGTCAGAAGTACTATCATCCAGATGAGACTTTGAACTGAGGCCCTATCAGTCCTGTCTAGACATAAAATATCCTGTGATGCTCCCTGAAGACTAGAAAAAGAACACAATAGCTGAAGACCTGCATTTATTCATCAAACAACAACTTTAAAAACAAAATATCTAGCCATAGGTTCCAAAATATGTGGAATCTGGCTGTGCATAATATTACTGCCATGTTTCCCTATGTCACAGTGCTTTGACATTAAAAAATTTTGGCAAAGTGAGAGGCTATATAAAGTGAAGTCCTTATCTTCTTTCTCTGTACTGGCCTGTTTGATTAGAATTTTCATGCTTTAGCATAAAAACTGAACTATAAGCTGAGAATCCAGCAGATAGATGTTTTCCATGCCAAAAATAACATATGTTTAACTAAAAACATGAGAAAGATTAAAAGCCATGGAGCTGTACTGTCAAGTGAATTTAACATATGGTCTGACATCAAATTATACCATTTTCACTCTTGGAGTTTGAGTGGATGGACAGGAATCAGAAGCTGAGGTAACTTGGGCACATTATAGCATCACATGGATCATGAGGGCATGTTGAGTATTTACACGAGGGAGAAATAAGTAGAAGGGTAGGGTGATTGGGTTAAATAAAGTAAGGTGGGAGGACGTTGGTGATGAACAAACACAATACCATAGATCGTTTGAGCTGAATTGTTTGTTTCTGTGCTATAAATTCAGTGTAATCTTTTGGGCATCAAATTATGTATCATAGAGTGGGTTTTAAATGTGGTTTCCAACCGATGAATTTCAATGGGATATATACAGAGGGCACCAGACTAGGATGAGTGCGATATGACATTTAAATAATGAGTGGGCTAAACCACATCACACACAAATGAAGAAGTTGTGAGACTGTATTTCTTGTATTTGGGAGAATCACAGCAGGGTGGTGATCTATTTATACAGTGGCATTTTGTATGGTGTGTTTGAACAGTGCAAATGTACGTTTTGTGGTTAGTGGGTAGGACTAACTTGTTCTATGGTGGTACATGAATAAGTCACTCAGGTCATACAACATGGATACTGCACATGGGGGATGCAGATGAGCGAGCAGATGCTCAAGGAAATAAACAGGGTAGTAAGAAGGTTGTAACTGAAGACATAAAAGATCAAACCCAAAATCTGACTTTCAGCAGGAGGCCACAATCACAGAAGTCATGAGAGGTTTGCATGTTTGCAATGGCCATGGCATTGTCCCAGACAGTCATGTAGCAGATGGAAACATGGTGCTTTAAATGATAACAATAAACTGCCCAAATATCAAAACTCCCAAGTGAAATTCAAAGAGAACTTCAGGATGCTTAATATCCCTTAAAACAAAGGTCAGGCAAACGGGATAATGGGTCATCCTTTATCTGTAAGATGGCTTTGTTGACTATGCAGCATTTGACTAATAATGCATTGGAATGTCAATATAAGTCAGGGGTATCATTCTCATGAAGTGCATGAGAGTCAAGGAGTCTTGGAACCATGTATGAAAATTAAACACATATTCTCATTAATTCATACCTACTTCAAGTGCCGATGCAATTGGACCTTAATGTTCTCATATTAAACTGATTAACCAGTGAGACAGCAGCTTTTTCATTACCTCCAGGCCCACATATTTGTAAAAGACAAGGCAACAAATATGAACTGTATCTGTAGGCAGGTCTAGTTATCCACACATTGAGAACTGGGCTGCCAAGGGTCAAATTAGACAGGCCTTGTCTTATTGCCAGTTACTGGTTTCACACAAACAGCCTTCTGAGCTACAGTGAGAGAGCTGTCATTGGATCAACCACAGAAATGAAACAAGTACAAAATCAAATAAGTTACAAAGGAGAGAGAAAGCGGGAAAGAAAATGGAATGAAATAAGAAAAAGAAAGAAAAGAGAATGTTAGAAAGTGGGGCCTAGAGCCAGCAAGAGAGGGAAGAAAACAAATGGAGTGGGCAAATGAGAGAGAAAAATATAACACAGCCAAAAGGTGAAAGAAGAGAAAGAAATTGGAGAAAGGAAAAGAAAGGAAACGGGAAAGAAAAGAGTCAGAGGTGGAAAGAAAAATAAAAGGTAAAAATCAGATCTGGAACAGTGATAGAATCACCAGTCCATAAGGATGGGCAGAAAGAAGTCTCATTTTGTTTTCATGTCTGCAGTGGATAACTGTCCTTATATTGTTAATTCTGGTCTATATTATTATCAGATTGTCAGGGAGCCTATCTGTAATATGATGCTGTCATCATAAGGGATGTTGCCACAGTTTGTTTTGTTGGTATAAAAGGAGTCTATTCCCCATTGGCATTCACCTCCTAATGCAAAAGTAATGATATTACTGCATTAGGTTCTAATCATGAAACATCACACTTGCTCCTCAGGGCAAACAGTCAGCTAAAGGCAGCCAAAAACTATAGCCATGTGAAGGGCTTTTATCTACCTCAGTATTAGCAATGTACCACTCTCACTTTTGCATCCCAATACACACCTTTCCAAGATATTATGGGAGATCCTAACATCCAGAAAGTAGTCCACTTTTACCTTTATGGACTACCTTTGTAGTCATCGCTTGCTCCACAACCAATGTGCAATATAGACCATCCAGTTTCAGCAATAGAAGCATGGCTATTAACCAGGAGAAGGCTTCATTAAGAGTGTACTCCAACAACACTCAGTCTACAGGGGACTTATTAATTAATGTATTATAGTCTTGGGACTTTGTGCAATGCTAACAAATGATTCAGGCTTCACTCTCACTGTCATAACATTATCGAGTTACATTAATGGTGTCAATGGCTTGTAACTTTTGGGCTCTCTGTTATTCTCATTACCATCAATCCAAGGTTTAGGCACACAAAGACCATGTTCATTGGACCGCATTGTATGCATCTGCTCAGAACACCATGAGAATCAAATGAGACCATAAATCCTAATTACTTTGCAGCTGCTCATAAAAATCACATGCTCTCCAAATCTGTATTGTTGTTCTTCACAAGAAGTCAGCTTTGAAAAGCAAAGCCCTGCAATCATTGGAAATTTTCAGCAAATAAATTGGTCTGCAGTGACAAGGTTGCAAATAAAGCATTTACAAAAGTCCTCCATTCACCATTTGCATCATCAATCTGACACAGAATGTTCAGAGCACTTTAGGTTTTACATTTATACCTTGACTGAATTGCAATGTAACAAGAGACTCAACTAATTACAAAATTATGACAAGTAAATTCCTACTTAACATTGCAAAGATGTACATTTTGGAATATTATAGAGAAATACAGCAGAGTAACATACATACCACGCAAGTGCATAGCAATGACTATCTCTGAGAAGAGAGGATCTAAATCTCAACCTTTGACATTCAGTGGCACTGAATACCCCATTATTCTGAAGGTTACCCTTGACCATAAACTGAAATAGACTAGCCATATAAATACTATTGGTTCCAAGAGCCTGTCAGAGGTTAGGAATCCTGCAGTGATTAACTCACTTCCTGACTCTCGAAAGCCTGTCCACCATTTACAAGGAAGTGGTCAGTAGTACAATGGAATAGCGCTGTATTAGAGTGCAGTTCCAATAACGTCAAGAAATTTCACACCACCAAACATAGAGCAACCCATTTAATTGGCATCACATTCACAAATATTCACTCTCTCACTGCAATAGCAGCAGTTTGTCGAAATTGACCAAGACTCTATAAGATGACACTTTCCAAACCCACTAGCATCTAGAAGACCAAATACAGCAGTTGCATGGGAACACCACCTTCTACAAGTTCCACTCCAAGCCACTCACCATCCTGTCTTGGAAATATATCACTGCTCCTTCACTATTGCTGGGTCAGAATTCTGGAATTCCCTCCCTAACGACATTGTGGATCAACCTACAGCATGTGGGCTGCAGCAGTTTAAGAAGGCAGCTCACCATCACCTTATCAAAGGCAGATAGGGATGCGCAATAAATGCTGCAGTCAATGGCGCTCATGTCCCCATTACCCTCAAGTTCCTCTCCACACTGCTCACCCTACTGATTTGGAAATTTTTTTCACTCCTTCAGTATCACTGGATCAAAATCCTGGAACTCCCTCCCAAACAGAATTGTATGTTTAGCTACACAAAATGGACTGTAGTGGTTCAAGAACACACTTCTCACATCATGAATAGTTTACAAAAAAAAGAGAGGGACACCATTTAGCCCATTATGGGGCAGCACGGTGGCTCAGTGGTTAGCACTGCTGCCTCACAGCGCCAGGGACACGGGTTCGATTCCAGCCTTGGGTGACTGTCTGTGTGGTGTTTGCATATTCTCCCCGTGTCTGCGTGGGTTTCCTCTGGGTGCTCCGGTTTCCTCCCACAGTCCAAAGATGTGCAGGCTAGGTGGATTGGCCGTGCTAAATTGCCCATAGTGTTCAGGGATGTGTAGATGAGGTGGATTATAGGGGGATGAGTCTGGGTGGGATACTCTGAGGATTAGTGTGGATTTGTTGGGCCGAAGGGCCTGTTTCCACAGTGTCAGGATTCTATGATCTATGATGATGTCAATGTCAGCTCTCCAATGACTGGTTCCCTCCTGCTACCTCAATGCCCTGGAAATGATCTCTTCATCTACATATCTAATATACTACTGAAAGATATGTAGCTTTTGCTTCCAACACTTTCTCATTCCTGAAACTACTAACTGCATTCCCTTTTGACACCTCATTGCCTCACTTCAGATTTTTGTAAAATTATATCTAATCTGTGTTCTCTGGTTACTGATCCTACAGCCAGTGAAAATGGTTTATTCCTATTTGCTTTAATAAAAGCCTTGAAAATTTTGTACACCTCTGTAATACCTACTGTGGCCTTCTTTGTTGTAATAATCTCAGTTCCTCTAGTCCAGCACGCATACTATTTTAGAGAATAAGACTTAACTGGAGTGAACCTCAACTTTTTTCATTATATTTGAATGAATAAAAGCTACTGCAAAGCTAACTGTTAAATGCTGCTTTTGTTCCTTAAATAGAAAGTGCATATTGATCAATTCTCTTCTTTTCCCAGTATATCAATATTAAACATTGCTCAAAATGTTAAGCTCATGATATATGCCTCCATGTGAATTCACAAGAGTTAACATAGCATGGACCAAGCCAGCTGTATGTCATAGCTTTGTCCTTAATGATCTTTTGTAGTTCTGAGCCATAGGAAAATTTTCATATTTCACTAGTACCCTTTTCTAGCTTCAAAATATCTCAAAACATTTTGTAGTGGATGACATATTTTGAAAGAGTAGTCACTGTTATTGTTTCAAATGATGTGTTTAAATGGCTGCTGCAGATTGCACACAGAGGCACTGACAGCAAAGGTGGTGGTCACATGACTACAGCATGCCGGTCAGTTCATTTTGTACAATTGCAATTCTCCATACATTCCCCTTTCCACAAAGGAAAACCAAAAAAAACTTGCATGCACCATCATTTGCAATTTCAAGTTACACAAGCAACCCAATCATAGAGAAAATCATCATTAATTCACAAAACTGCATGTTAACCATCCATCCCTGCACATGCTTTGCATATATTGTTTTTAAATTATGCAGGTCTCCCCATGGTACACATGTACATTGTCATTGGATTTTTATCTGATATTTGTTCTGAGGATGGTGTTGCTTCTCCAAAGAGTGTCATTCCCATGGTGAGTGCCGTTGCTTTGGTTACTGTTGTTCCTGATCCATTGTATTGTCTGTATATTATTGATCTATACTATTTCTACAGTATTACTATATATCCATAGCTAAGCTATGGTGAATGTCTTAGATGGATTATTGTTCTGTATATTGTGTAGGTGATGAGATCATGTCTTCTTGTTCATCAGCCTGTAGTGAATGTACAGCTTTTCTGGTTGTATGTAGCTGTCTGCAGGTACTGCAGTATTATATATCTAACATTACATTGAATAGTTCAGGTTCATCACATAAGATAGGTGGCAACTACTGACACAGGTCCCAAGTTGTCAAGACTCTTGTTAAGAGCACTGAACATCTGCACTGTGACTGGCTCTGCAATGCTCAGCTCTGGCAATGATTTAGTGAAATTTGGTTTTCTGTTGTCCCACTTTGATTTTGTCACTCACATTTGTGACTACTCATGGCTTCAGTAGCTTTTGCATTATTGGAAGAGTAGTTTGTGAGCAGTGTGACATTAATCTTTGAACTGGAAGACTTTCCATGCCTTCAGTAGGCATATTTCTCCACCCAAGGGCTGCGCTGTAGAAGTCTTTGCTGGGTATTCTGGATTTCTTTATGATCGTCTTGGTGATTTTCACAGCTAACTGAGCTTTTCCATTTGACTGAGGATATTGTGGTGACGATGTATAGTGGTGAATTTCCCAATCCTTTACGAAGCAGATGAATTTTTCACTTGGGAATTGCGGGCCATTGTCACTCACCTTCCTATGTCTGGAATGCTGTAATGACTAAAGTGTTTTCTACAATGTCACTGGTCATTGTTGACATCAGCTGGTTTATTTCCCAATGGTCAGAACTGCTCCAAAAACTGATGGATGCCAATTGTCATATCATTCTCAGTTCCCAACATTAACATCCGAATTTGAAAGTCACTGCTGCACATGGACCTCAGAGGTTCATGTAGAAGAAAAAGAAAAAGGGAATGTAACTATGAAGATGCTTTGGATCAGGGAGATGTGGCTTGATGATAATTCTTGAAGTGGTTTGTGGTCAGTCTCTACTGTCACTTTGTCCCTCCTGACCAAGTATTGATTACATTGCTCACAAGCAAAGACAAAAGTCAAGCTCTTTCTCAACCTGAGGATATGAGATACTTGCAATCTTCCATCCAACCATTTTTTAAAATAATTTCCATATCTATTTAATTTCTAATGAAACACTCCACTCATATAATTCTGTGTTTGGTGCTCCTATTGTTTAGTTCATGAGTCATAATGAACTTAACTTTGATAATTGGAGTATTCATTTAGGATACCAGAAAATTTGCTTGTACGAGAGTGAGTTATAATGAAACAGTGCAAAGTGACTGATGTTGGTTGCAATTTGGGATTGTTAGATATAAAGTGAAAACACTACGCTTTGAGATTTTTTTTAAAATTTACACACATCTAGCACAGCAGAAGGACTGGCAACTTGCATATATATTGACCAAGGAATATTTGTCAATGATAATGAGAGTAATATTTTTCATGTTGAGAAGAATTTTCTCTGTGCAGTATTTATTTCAATCATTGACTGAAATGTAATAAACTGGGAAATGTGGATATACAAACGGATTTGGATGTCCTTGTACATGAGTCAAGTAAGTAGACAGGCAGGTTCAGTAGGCAATTAGGAAGGCAAATGGTACGTTGGCTTTTATGGTAAGGGAATTAGAGTTCAGATGTCTTACTGCAGTTATATAGCGCCTTGCTGAGACCTCACCTGGAATATTGTGTACACTTTTGGTCTCCCTACCTAGGATAAACTTGACAATGAGTGAGTGCAGCAGAGGTTCACTGAGCTCATTCAGGGGATATCATGACAGTCGAATGATCTTCACGAGAATTTAGAAGACTGATCAATGATAGGAAGAGGAATGTTGTTCTGAAAGCAAATTTTTGGGAATTAGTAAGGAAATTAAGAAGTAGGATGTCTAAAGAAGTACTCTCAGATTGGACCCAATGCCAGGTGCTAGTATGCACAGGAATAGGTGGGCTGATCAATTGAACTCAAAGATTGAAAAGTAACAGAAGAGAGGGTATCAGATTTCGTAAGCATTGAGACCAGTTCTGGGACAGGTGGGACTTGTCAAAGGTGGATAGATTAAATTTTAATAGGGAGATTTGCTAATGTTATTAGGGCGGGGGGTTTAAACTAGCTTCTCAGGGGGATGGGAACCTGAAGGGTCTTTCAAATTACGAAATAATAAAGTTAATAACAGAAAAGTGAACTCAAAAGGATGGTGAATCAAACGCGAACATAACCTAAGCTTAGAATGTGAAATAATGTCAATATGATAAATTTAAGGGTATATGCATGCAGTATTCACAACTTTGCTGATGATTTAGACATAAATCAAAGTAAATGGGAATGATCTAATTGTCAGTATGGAAACTGGGCTGCAGAGTAACTGAGAATAGGAACTGAATATTCAAGGGCATTTGACATTGAGGAAGGAAACACAAAGATGAAAAGGAGGTGTTGTGCTGATTATAAGGGAGGGGACAAATACATTACACAAAGATCAGAAGAACAAAATGTGAACTCTGTTTGAGTGGAACTAATGTCAGGATGACAGATCAGAAACCCAAAAGTACTATGGACATTTTGAATTTATAATTCCAAAATGTGTTTTTTTTCTCTAAATGAGGACTACTCCAGACAAAAATACTGCAGATGTATAGTCACTGACTGTCTGGCAATGTCCTGCGTGGAACCCATTGGAAGATCGTACCAATAAAAGAAAATTTAAACAGAGAGAGTGAGAGAGAGTGAGAGAGAGAGAGAGAGACATGTAACAAGAAAAGATAATGAAGGAACAGTCTATCCTACCTCTCTTAGCAGAAAACCATCTCTCATAGACATGTTTTGTATTTTGCTCTTCCAGGAATATGTAAAAATTAGTTAAAACCTAATTTTGGTTTATGTGCACTAGTGGAAGAGTGTGTGTTGGTGGCAGAATAAGTCTGAAGAAGAGTCATATCAGACTTGAAACATGAACTCTGTTTCTCTTTCCATAACTGCTGCCAGAATTATTGGGTTTCTCTATCACTTTCAATTTTATTTCAAATTTCCAGCATTTGCAGTTTTTGTTTCTATTAAGAGAGTGACTGGGTTCAGGTAGGCAGCCACATTGATGAACACAAGGTTATTCACAAACCATTGTTCCATAACAAAGCAAATATATTCCTCAGCTGACAGTGCTCTATTAAGAGCATAAAATAGTTAGCGCTGTGGGAGCTTAATAACAGTGCCTTTTAAGCGTGTGGGGAAAGTAGTGTAACACTTCATAATAGGCTTCTTCTTTCTTATTGTCTTCATATGACTTAATACAAAATTTGTTTAACTAAGTCGTTATACGTTAAATGATCAATGACTTCTACTAATTCCCAAGAAGAAGAAAAGTGAATGTGTGCTAGAAATAAAAATAATAGCCTCAATTAGCATGCTTTTAGGAAAAAAAAATGATGAAGAAAGAAAAGGCAGCTAGTGTCTATCCTCCTTTGGGAACACGCAAAGACAAAGAAAGAACACCTCTTAGCTGTTTCTCCTTGGTGTCAAGTTAGCATTCTTGGTTAAAGATAACAAGGTGTACAGCTGGATGTTACCTGGGAAAGCGTGTGGATACTCAAATGCCACTATTCCATTGTTCATCACAAAATGATTTAATTAAAGTACTTAAAGTCTCCAATATACCTATCTGATGGATTTAAGTTAACAGAAAACACTACCCAGTTTTCTCTATTTAACAAGGATTAATGGTTAGTACAATTAAATTAATACTAGCCACAGATTAGCAAAGCTATGAACTCTCAACATACAACTCTATTAGTTGAAATTGTAAAACCCTTTTAAAACCCCTACACACACATAAGGACAGACACAGAGTAACAAAAAAACATTGATGTTTTGGGCAGAAGAAAAGAAAATGGCGAAACAAAGTTCAATAGCACCAGTGCACAGGATTTGATCACATGTGCCTTTTGTTTCCCAGGACCTTTTGTTCTCCAATCTCAATTCTTTGGGTTTTTCCACTTCTATGCAGGAGGCACAGTTTGATTGATGCACTAATTGTGAAGACGCTTGGTTACGGTTAAAGGTAACAGTTTACAGCAACTGGTAGGAAAAATAATTAGCTTTTTTCAGGCTTCAGGTACATTCACTGCAAAAAGGTAAAGACCCAGAACCTGCTTCTTCAGCAACTGGAGGCTTCTCTCCTGTTATAAATACCCAAGCTGTTCACTTGCCCAGGAGCCAATCAGGGGGTTGTTGTCAAGCTAATAACATCCAGCATCCACAACTGGTCTCAACTGCACAAACCAATCAGCAATCTGTTGTTGGCCGAAACTCACTTCACACACACACGCACACACAAACATTTACAAGAGCCGTGGCATCTTATCTTTCCTCTCCCACTGCTGGCAAGGCAACAGTGTAAGCACAACTCACAATGTGTTTCAGTAACTTGATTTTAAAAGTGTAACAAGTCCTTGCATGGTTATTGACTTTAAAACACCCCTTTTCCCATTTTGGTCCACGAATCAGACACAAAGGAAAATCAAACAACATGGCCTATACATAGGTGAAATGAAAAAAGAATAGAAACAAGTGATCCTTTGGCTCAAACAGTAAGCTACTTTCCAAGCCAAGAAAGTCTATAGCTCCTGAGTAAATTTAGATATTAAATAGAGAGACTGGTTCATTCACTGGAAATTGAGGGATGAGACATGCGACTGGGTTCTTTGCACTTGGTTGAGGTAATGTTACAAGTCAACATTGTGATAAGGTAGTGTCATCCTTCTTAGCAGGAAGCTAACTATTATGCATAGCTAAGGACCTCTAAACTTTAGACCTTGTTCTTTAGGCAAGGTCTAAGTTCACTGGGCTAGTTACTTGACACTGTACCAGAGGAAAGAATGTGGAATCCATCTGAACCAAATGGAACTACTTCTCTGGATTTTTCACTGGCCACATGAATGAGGCTTTGCACCTTCAAGTTGACCAGGTTGTTGCTCCAATTTCTTCAATGAGTTGTCTATATTGACACAATTATTTAAGCAATTTTTACTAACTTGTCAGGAACATGGGAACCTGGAGTAATATTCAAGTGGAAAAACAAGGTGCACAAAGAATTAGGAGAAACACAGCACTAAAGTTAAACTAATAAGATATTTGGTGGGGTCAGATTAAGTGGGCATGGAACAATGTCTAAATTGTGTGCGTATGTGAAAGAACAGAGAAAATAAGGTTGGACAGTTGCAGGCAGAGATGGCCACACAGGATATGTTGCTCTGACAATTCACAGATCTGCCTCAAAAGGGAACAAGACTGGTTATTAAACATTTATGGATACAATGTGTTCAGGAAAGACAAGAAGAAAGGTGGCAGCTTTGATTAAGAATAATACTGTATTGCAGGAGAGAGAGGAGATGAAATGGAGGGTGTCAAGGTCAGGACCTATTTAGTTACAGCTAACAAGCATCAGAATACTACTGAATGTATGTTACATGCCACCAATGGGTGGGAAAGACACATAAGACAAATTTGCAAGAAAATTACAGAAATTATGGAGTATTTATAATTGGGAGGTTACATCATCCCAGTCTATATGAGGAAAGTTATCAAGTAAGGAAGAGAGATTGAGAAAAATTTCTAAAAACTGTTGAGGTTAATTTTCTAGTCCAATGTTTATGAGTCCAAAGAGGAAGAAGGCATTGCTGGATTTGGTACTGGGGAATGAGGTGGGCCACGTGTCAGCAAGGAACTTTTGGGGGACATTAATCCTAGTATCACAAGATTTTTACTTAGCTGTGGGAAAAAGATAAGGAGCAATGCAGAGCAAAAACTGGAGGAAGGCTAACTTCAATGATAAGAACAGATTTAGCCCAGGTAAATTGGAATCAAACACTGCCAAGTTCGATTCCAAAAGGCTGCCTTTACAGAGGGGAATATTCGCATATTGTTGAGATACATTTCCATGAGATCAACCAGTAAGGCAAACAAAGCCAGAGGTCCCTAGATGACAAGAGAAATAGTGAGCAAGCTGAAACAGAAAAATGGCACATAAAACAGATGTTAGGGTGTTATTGCAATTGAAAACCAGAGAGTTCAGAAGAAAAGTGATAAAAAAAAGAGAAGCAAAGAGGGGATGAGAAGTGAACAAACGAGAAGAGAACAACAGCAAACATAAAAAGGGATACAGGAGTATTCAATAGGCAAAGTAATAGTGAACGACTGGTAAATGGAAGTATGGTACCGATTACACATTCAAGGAGTGGTATTAAATGGAGACTTTGCATCTATCCTTATCAAGGAGAACAAAGCTGCCAAAGTCAGTCTGAAAGGGGAAGTAGGTGATAAAAAAAATTGAAAAAAAATGGAGTTACTATATTCAAAGTAGAGAAGTCACAAGGACCAGATCAGATGCATCCAAGGATACTGAGGGAAGTAAGGGTGGAAATTATACAGGCATCAGCCATAATCTCTGATTCCTCTTTAGGTATAGCCATGGTGCCAAAGAACTGGAGAATTGCAAAGATTACACCTTTTCAAAAAAGCACGTAGAGGTAAGCCCAACAATTGCAGGCCAGTCAGTTCAATGACACTGATCGGAAGACTTATTGAAATGATCATTCAGGACAAAATGAATAGTCACCTGTAAAACGATAGATTGATTATGGAAAGCCAGCACAGACATGAGTGTTTTGATGACGTAACAGAGAGAGATGAGGATAGTGCAGATGATGTAGTATACGTAGACTTACAAAAGTCTTTGATATAGTGCCACAACAATGTCAGTAATATCAGATACCATAGGGTCTAAAGAAAATTGGCAGAATTGATACAGTTAGCTGAGTGAAAGGAAACAATGAGTCGGGATTGGACAAAGTAAGAGTTCCAAGAGGTCAGAAGTAGAATCATTGCTTTTTTTGAAATACATTAATGATCTATAGCAGGGCACAAATTCAAAATATACACATGACACAAAACTTGGAAGTACTGTGAATTGAGGAAGACAGTTATAAAACTTAAGAGGACATAGGCTGAAGGAATAGACAGACATGTGGCACATTAAATATAATGTAGGAAAGTGTGAAGTAATTAATTTTGTAGGAAGAACACAGAGAAACGACATAAACAAAGAATAACAAAACCAAAGAACTGCGGATGCTGGAAATCAGAAACAAAACTGGAAAACTTAGCAGGTCTGGCAGCACGTGTGGAGAGAAAGCAGAATTAACTCAGATGCTGCCAGACCTGGTGAGTGTTTTCAGCAATTTCTGTTTTTGTTTATGAAACAAAGGATATAATTCTAAAAGAGGCGGTAACTAAAGAGACTGCAGTATGAGTATGACCGGTGAAGGGTTTTCCTCCATTTCCCATTGACTTTAGTTTGGCTAGGGCTCATTCATGCCACATTTAGTTAAACATTGTCATGATATCAAGGCCTGGCACTCTCACCTCACCTCTGGAGTTCAGCTCTTTTGTTCATGGTTGAACCAAGGCTTGAATAAAGTCAATAGCTGAGTGGCCCTTGCGGAATCCAAACCGAATGTTAAATAGTTGGTTATTCCTTCGCAAGTGTTACTTGATAGCACCATTGATGACTCCTTCCATCACTTTACTGATGACCAAGATAGACTGTTGAATCAGTAATTAGCTGTTTTGGATTTGTCTTGCTTTTTGAGCACGGGTCATACCTGAACAATTTTCCACTTTACAGGGTAGATACCAGTGTTGTATATGGTACAGAAACAGTTTAGCTAGGGATGCAGCAGGTTCTGGAGCACAAGATGCTAGTATGATTGCTGGAATATTGTCAGGGGCCATAGCTTTTGCAGTGTCCAGTGCCTTCAGCCATTTTTTGATATCATGTGGAACAAATCAAATCAGGTGAACACTGGCATCTTTGAGGCTGGGGACATCTGGAGAATGCCAAGATGGATCAGCCACATGGCATTTCGAACTGATGATTGTTGCATATGTGTCAGCCTTATCCTTTGCACTGATAGGCTGGGCTCCCCAATCATTGAGGATGGGGATATTTGTGGGTTCTCCTCCTCCAGTGAATAGTTTAATTGTCCACTACCATTCACAACTGGACATGGCAGGACTGCAAAGCTTCAATCTGATCTGATGGTGGCGGAATCACTTAGCTTTGTCCACCACTTGCTGCCTATGTTTGGCATGCAAGTAGTCCTATCTTGAAGCTTCACCAGGTTGAGATCTAATTTTTAGGTGTGCTTGTTGCTATTCCTTCATTGCGCTCCTGCACCCTTCATTGAACCAAGGTTGATCAACTGTTTTGATGGTAACAGTAGAGTGGGGTTATACCAGGCATGAGGTTGCAAAATTGTGGTGGAGTACAATTTTGCTGCTGTTGACAGCCCAAAGTGTCTCATGAATGTCCAGTCTTAGGTTACTAGTTCTGTTAAAATTCTGTTTGATTTACTGTGGTGATAGGTACATATTCTCAATGGTGAAGATGGGACTGTGTCTTGGTGCATGTGCATAAGTTACTGAAGGTATCCAGACAGGTTGAGAAGGCAGTTAATAAGGTTGCCAGAATCCTGGGATTGTAAAAGCATACAGTGCAAAGGCAAGGAAGTCATGGTGAATCTTCGCAAAAAATGGTTCAAAATCAACTGGAGTACTGAGTCCTATTTTGGATGTGAAGCCATTTAAGAAGTCGCACAGAAGATTTACAAGAATGGTTCCAGGGATAAGAGACTTTAGATTTGTGGATAGTTTGAAGAAGTTAGCTCATTAACCTTGGAGGAGTAAAGGTTGTGAGGGCATTTGAAAGAGGCTTTCAAAGTCATGAGGTGTTTGGAGAGATCAGCAGAAACTGCTACCATTGGTGGAATTGATATTGATTTAAGTTGAATAGCAAAAAAACTAATGGTGACATAAGGGAAACCCATTTTTACGCAGTGAGTGCACAGGACTGGAATATACTTCCTGAGAGCATGGTGGTGGCAGATTCAAACTAAGATTTCAATGAATTTAAGAGAAAAACATTTTAAGGCTGCAACAAAATGCAGGGGAAAGGGATTAGCTTATTTGCACTTGCAGTGAGTTCACATGGGCACAACGGGCTGAATAGCCTCCTTCGGTGCTTTAGTAATTGATTGAATCTATGTTTCAAACAAGCTTAATTTATGGACAAAAGCAGCAGCACACAATAATGTTATTTTATTTAGCTGGGTACAGTCCATAAGACCATAATACATGGAACATAAGTAGGCCATTTGGCCCATTTGAGTGCTCTCTGCCATTCAATAAGATCATGACTGATCTGATCATCCTTGACTCCACTTTCCTGCCTTTTCCTCATAACCTTTGATTCCCCAAATGATGAGAAAACAGTCAATCTCAGGCTTGAATATACTTCACAACCCAAGCTCGACAGTCCTCTGCGGTAACAAATTCCACAGTCGAGTAATTTCATTTTAACGTACATTTCAAGACGTAATTCCTCATTTGCCCTGACTAACTACAGTAAGGGATTTTGGAAATGATAACATGCCAATAAAAATAAACATTGTGCTGAAGCTCAGTATTTTTAGTTCATGCTTGAATGATATGGACTCCTCCTTCAGTTATATCTCATGAATCAGTCATAATTGACCGAATCAATTGGTTAATTATGACTGATGGCAAAGTGCAAGCTTTTACAGTCACTTCAGAATTCAAGAGAGATCTAATTAAAATAGTTTAATTTTTATTTTCTATTTCTTGCACGCAGTGTCACATTATAGGATTTCTAGTTCAGGTGTATCCTGAAGTGGGAAGCAATGACATATGGGCCTTGTTCCTGTTTCTTCCCAGTAATAGGCAAAGATATCCATCATTGTCTGAGGCAACACAATTCACATTGTCCCGTCAGACACAAGTTACCGTGTTAAACTACACAGAAGTGATTCAGCAATCATTTTGGGACTTGGATAAATAAAGCACTGGGCGCAAGACAAAAGTCAAGTGACAGCATGACAACATGTTTTATTCATGAATTTAGGCAGTATTCCTTTCAGCCAGTCGAAGGCAAAATGCACTGTTAGGTCACTCCATTATCATTTCTGAAAGGATTGATGTTGACACCAAGTCTAGACCATCAGAATATTGCTGGACTGCCCCAGTGCAAAGAGGTCTATTTGACTTAAAAGCACCTCAGCTCCAGACTCATGACCAGTAGAAAATTTTAGTCAGTTTGCTCACATGACATTTCCTATCCTCTAAATCTACTACTCATTTCTTACTGCAGTTATCATACTAATTCCAATTACGACTGACTTATCTATTTGTTACAATTGAAATCCAGGCTGAAACTGGCCAAAAATAAAAAAAAACTGCAGATACAGGAAATTAGAAACAGAAATCAAAATTGCTGGAAAACGTCAGCAGGCCTGGTAGCATCTGTGGAGAAAAATCAGATTCAATGTTTTGGGTCCAGTGAACTTTCTTCAGAACTGATGGTAGCTAGGAAAAAGTTGATTTTCACACAGAAGATAAGGTGGCGGAAGGGGTAAGCAGTAAACAATAGGTGGAGATGGAGCCCATAGAGAGAGAAAAACAGTTGGACAGACAAAGGAGTTGAATATGGTCAGACTAAGAGAATGAATAGCTGCTAATGGGGATAATTTGTAGCTGACAATGAGTGATGTGTAATAGTAGACCATGTGATAATAGGCCTGGCATGTGTAGGTTGGGGTAAGGACATGGGAGAAGGTGCCTCAAGCCCTAAAATTGTCGAATTCGATATTACTGGACTGCCCCAGTCCTAGAGTACTTGATTAGTGGTGGCTATACTAAAAACAACAAAGAACCACAAGATGCTGGAAATCTGAAACAGATTCAGAAATTGCTGGAGAAAATCAACAGGTCTGGCAGCATCTGTAGTGAGAAGCTGATAATCTGAAAAAGACGCGGCTGAGGAAGGGTCACTGGACCCGAAACCTTAACTCTGCTTTCTCTCTGCAGATGCTGCCAGACCTGCTGAGTTTCTCTACATCTTTCTGTTTTTGTGCTAGAAATTCTCTCCCTAAACCTCTTAACCTCCCTGAGATAGTAGGAACTGCAGATGCTGGAGAATCCGAGACAACAAGGTGCAGGGCTGGATGAACACAGCAGGCCAAGCAGCATCATAGGAGCAGAGAGGCTGACGTTTCGGGCCTAGACCCTTCATCAGAAAAGGGGGAGGGGAAGGGGGTTTTGAAATAAATAGGGAGAGAGTGGGAGGCGGATAGAAGAGGGATAGAGGAGAGGATAGGTGGAGAGGAAACAAACAGGTCGAAGAGGCGGGGATGGGGCCAGGAAAGGTGAGTGTAGGTAGGGAGTTAGGAAGGGGATAGGTCAGTCCAGGGAGGACGGACAGGTCAAGGGGGCGGGATGAGGTTGGTCGGTAGGAGATGGAGGTGCGGCTTGAGGTGGGAGGAGGGGATAGGTGGGAGGAAGAACAGGTTAGGGAGGCAGGGACGAGCTGGACTGGTTTTGGGATGCGGTGGGGGGAGGGGAGATTTTGAAACTTGTGAAATCCACATTGATACCATTGGGCTGCAGGGTTCCCAAGCGGAATATGAGTTGCTGTTCCTGCAACCTTCGGGTGGCATCGTTGTGGCACTGCAGGAGGCCCAGGATGGACATGTCGTCTGAGGAATGGGAGGGGGAGTTGAAATGGTTCGCGAC
>NC_063341.1:19054288-19075159 GCF_021869965.1 Rhincodon typus | reverse complement strand
CTTTTCTGATGAAGGGTCTAGGCCCGAAACGTCAGCCTCTCTGCTCCTATGATGCTGCTTGGCCTGCTGTGTTCATCCAGCCCTGCACCTTGTTGTCTCTTAACCTCCCTTCCTTCCTAAAAGACACAAGTTATAAACTTCCATTTTGATCAGCTGTCCTATGTGGCTTAGTGTCAAATTTATTCAATCATGATCCAGTGAAATGGCTTGGGGAATGTTCACTACTTTAAAGGATCCAAATAAATGCAAGATACTGCTGTTTTTGTTGTTGTCAGGGCTTCAAGTCTCAGCTCAGAAGACACTTGAATCAGATAGGTTACTGACCTCTATTTTTGATTTGATTTTTTTTGTTGTCACATGTATCTTGTTACAAAAATACAGTGAGAGCTGCTCTATATTAGCTCTACGTGACTAACTTAATGCCATGGTCTGTGTGCGATTATGTATTACAGGGGATAAACAATGATTCTTGTAGAGATTTTTTTTTAGAGTTGATTGAGTTTTTTTTATTGAGAATCTACTGACCCACTTTCTGTACATCTGCCTTAGAGATTAATTTGGCATGGACTTTTAACAGAAATCGCTTCTGAGTGGTGAGGGTCTTATATGTTATAAGCTGTGGCAGTAAAGCACCACAGAATTCTTAACCTTTTCATTCTGGGATATCACTGATAAACAACTGAGTAAATTTAAACCCTGCAGGACTGATCGAAGGCAATGTCTTTTTCACACAGAACCAGCAAATGCATCATCCAAAAGACAACGTTATAATTCATCCTGGGCCATGCTTGGCAAAATAAACACACAACAAATTCTTATAATGTATTCACAATAAATGAGAATACAACACTGCAGAGTTATTTTTGTCAGAAGTGATTCTTCCAGCTGGAGAGCTGATGCTTTTCCGAGTTCTTCTAATAAACCTGCACCACACTCAATCTATTCAACCACAATCAAACTGATGAGCTTCACAGACTTTTCAAAACCATTTAGGTTACAATTGATAATTCACCCTGTCTGTTGCTAGGGGAAACAACAAGTTATTCTGTAATCTTAGCCACTCAGGTTGTTTGAAATGTGAGCAATCCCTCAGATAAGTGAATAATTAGAGACTAATTAACATATTCATACATTTATGGCTCAATATTAACATGACACTATGGAAAATAACAAGAATTTTTAAAAATTTGTTAATTTTTTTCCCTCTTCCATACTTTGTGCCCTTCCCAGTTCATAAGCTGCTAATGCTCTCCTTCATGTCTTTGTTACATCTAGACACGAATATTCCAATGCACTCTATTACTGTAGTGGTAAGTATGGACTAGTAAATCTTAACTTCCATCATCTGACTGTTATAACTGAGACCTTTCATGGTCTAAAATGTTTCTTAAAGAGGAAGAACTGTCGAACAAAAATGGCTGCAAGGTCACCCGACCACAGATCGAGGTTAACTTCAGGAGAGCAATGTTGAATAAATGGAGACTTTTGCACTGAACTTGTTATTTTACACTTTTTATCTGAAGGCATCAAAACCAGGTAACTAAGACAACATCACAAAACCTGGCAACTGAGTCAGCGTCATCTATTTAATATATAGAATAATTTCACAGATTGAGGAATGTGAACAAAGGGACTTATGGGTGCAGGTTCACAGTTCCTTGAAAGTGGCATCGCAGATAGAAGGAGTTGTAAATAAGGCACTTGGTATGATTGCTTTCATTGGTCAGAGCACTGGGTATAGGAGATGAGGTGTCATTTTGCAGCAGTACAAGACATTGGTGAGATCACTTGTAGAATACTGCATACAGTTCTGGTCACCCTGCTATAGGAAGGCTGTTGTTAAATTAGAATGGGTACAGAAAAGATTTACATAATGTTGCTGGGACTGGAGGGTTTGAGTTATAAGGAAAGGCTGGATAGGCTGGGACTTGTTTCCCTGGAGTTTTGAAGCCTGAGGATGATCTTTAAGAGGTTTATAAAATCATGAGCAGTGCAGATAAGGTGAACAGCCAAAGTCTTTATTCAAGGGTAGGGGAGTCCAAAACTAGAGGGCATAGGTTTAAAGTGAGAAGAGAAAGATTTAAAAGGGTTGTGAGGCGCAATTTTTTTCATGCAGACAATGGTGCGTTTATGGAGTGAGCTGCTAGAGGGAATGGTAGAGGCTGTAAAATTACAAAATTTAAAAGACATTTGGACAGGTACATGAATAGGAGAAGGTTAGAGGGATTTGGGCCAAACGCAGGCAAATAGGACTAGGTCAGTTTAGGAAACCTATCTTCGTGTTGGACCAAAGGACCTGTTTCCATGCTGTATGACTGTATGACATCGCACTACCCAGCTTTGAAGTACAATGGAGCTAGACTCCAGACTACAACAGTGAATTTTGTTTCAACAGCTGCTTTCGAGCAGCAAAACACAGAAGAAAAACAGAATTAGTGTTAACAAGAGTTGGAACTATTTCTCTCCTTGCATGTTTCTCTCATCCTCATGGAACACAGTGCCCAATGAAAAATCAAATTATGAAAACAAACATTCACCAAGAATATAAAGATATCTACAGATTCTGTCTGAGGACACAAGTCAACCATTGAACAATTGTGATCTCAGGTTAAGGATTGGACACCTCCACACAGCACTCATAACTGCGTAATCTCTAATTTCTCCATCCATACCAAACGCACTCTCTTTTCAACTACATCTTGTGTTTGATCTTACATTTTTATTATTTCTTTCTTGAAGTCAATAGATAATAAAAGTCCTCTTCCTTTCACTCAAGAAAACCTTGGAAAATTAGCTCCTTCATTATTGAGTGAGCTGTTTTTATTTGAAGCATGTTAGCTGCATATGAGGAAGAATTCATAAATCTGTTGCACTGACTGAGAATGGGTTAAAAAGGGGGGAGCCATTTTGTTTCCTCCTTACCAGTTTGTAACAACTCTTAGCTGGTCCCAATCCGTAACTTCTGGCTCAGTGTGGCATGATGCAGAATGATGCTGATGGCATGGGCTCAATCCCTGTCCTAACTGTGGCAGTTAACGGAGGGCTGTTTTTTTTTTGCTTGCACCAGGCATGATGCTGATTTGTTCCCCTTGATCTATAGATCAATGTCTCTCGCTAATGAAGAGAGATGCCTATGGATTCTAGTGGTCTATAGCTAATTGTCTTACTCTTTGTAAGTTTGAGGTCATCCCAAACTCTGCTGTTCATGTTAAGTTGCACCAAGTCCCATTCTCCTGTGCTTGGTGGTTCCTCATCAAGCAAAGACTCCATCTTAAAATTCTCACCCTTGTTTCAAATTTGTGCCATGCCCCTCCCTATCCATGTAATCTACTCCAGCCCCTCAGCCCTCCTAGATATCCCCCTTTAATTCTAGCTTCTTGAGGATCCCTGATTTTAATGGCTCCACATTTGGAGTTGCATCTTCCATTTGCCTGGAGCCCAAGCCTGGAATATTAAAGTTTTCTGCCTCTCTACTTCACTTTCCTTCTTTTAAGATGACTAAGCTTTTGTTCTTGTGATGTAAGGTGACTTATACATATTTTATTGACATTTATTTCTTGAATTTGGATTTTTAACATGTCAGTTTTGGGCTGTGTGCATGAGGAGGTTCAATTATTAACTTGTATTTCTATCTTTTCTTTAGAAACCAGCATGACAGACAGAAAAAGACAGAGGGGGACACTCACTGGGGTGATAAAGGGATTTGTTTGCATTAGCTTGCTTTCTGTTTAAAAGAAATAAGAGAAAAACACCATAGATTGGAAATTTGTTTTTGCAGAAGTCCTGGTTTAAGTTTAATGTATGAGAATAATTTCTCCTAGAGAAAGGAGTTAGTTTACAAATGTTAGGAAATAGGTTACTTTAGTGTAATATGTTTTAGCGTGAAAGTTCCAGACCAGAAGTTTTTCATTAGAATGCTGAAGGGGTTATTAGAAGCTGAGAAATTCTAAACTCAGTCATGAGACTAATCAAGGAAGAGGCTAACAAACTCTCTAAATCAGTAACTGAAAGAAACCGCGAAATTAATATTACAGAGGTGATGGAGAAGGCAACTATGTCTGGCATTTGAGTAAAGTGACATCACTGGGATTGATATGATTGTACTTTACCATTGTTTCAAAATCTTTCAAATTGTATTATCTGTAAATAGCTTGGTTTGTTATATTTTATCTATTCTTTTGCGTAATAAATTTCTGTTATATTGCTAAACCAAATCTGCAACATTGTGTGCCTGTGTTCCAGTGAAAGATCACTTTGTTAAATTTAAAAAAAGCAAAATATGATCTATCAAGCCAGATTTCAGTCTGGGATCTGACTTGTTCAATCATAACATCAGCTGAAATCATGAAAGGTTAAATATCTCCTGATGTGGCTTGGTATCATGTTTTGTTTTATTAACCACTCATGGGTGTTTTATTACATTAAAACTATATAAATATAAGCTATTATTGTTATAGTAACACATTTAAATATTAAACTATTTATTCTTTAGAAGTGAAAGTGCTTTGTTTCTTTGCTGCTCAGATACATGCTCACTCAAGCAGAAATGAAAATAACATACTCAAGTGACTTACTCCTTTACACCCGGGACTCAGAACCATATTTCAATAATTTGCAAACTTTCCTTGTCCAGTAAATAAGGACTAATGAGCATTTTAGAGTAATTACCTGCACTATTGAGAGGAAGGTTTTCCAGATGGATTCAATCTATAAGTAGGAACACGAAATAAAGTCCAGCTATGTTTTCAAACAGTAAGGAAGAGAATTTCAGGGTACCTTTTAATAATCTGCATCAGTTTCAACTGCGTGTAGTACTGGAGGACTACTTTCATTTCTCAAAATGTATTATAGCTTGACCCAAGATGATATTGGGAAAATAGTTTAAACACTGCTTTCAATGTAATAAGAAATCGGTGCATGAATATTTACCTCAGCAAATGTGAATCAGACCTTTTTCCTTAGAACCCAAGCACATTTCCTCCACCATAACATAATTCTTTTTTCTCCCTTTACAATAAGAATTTCAAAATTCTCATCCTTGTTTACAAATCCCTGCATGGCCTTGCCCTCCCTAATTCAACATCCTCAGCTTTTTATCCTGAAGATGAGTCTTTAACGCTGTTTCTCTCTCCACAAATGCTGCCAGACTGGCTACGTTTATGCCGGCACTTTCTGTTTTTATTTTAGCTCTTCAGTAATCACAGTACACCACTTTCATTTTAGTGCTTAATTCTCTGCTACTTTTCCTCCAGGAATATGCACCTTGAAGAAATTCTGCTCTTCTCTCCGATGGGGTTTCTGTTTGTATTTTTCAGCTCGATCATCATCATTTGTGTTCAATTTCCTTCCTAATGTTTGACAAGGTGTCTACCAAAGTGCATTTTCACAGCCACATCTCCTTCCCCAGTCACTGTCTCAGGCTCTGACTTACCCATGTGGAATTCCAAAGAAGAGTCATATTGGACTTGAAACATTAACTTTGTTTCTCTCTCCACAGATAACTGCCAGACCTGCTGAGTATCTCCATCCATTCCTGATTTTAACTCAGATTTACAGTATTCCCAGTATGTTGATTTTGCTTTCAGATGTTTGTGTTCTTCCAGTCCATTTTTTGTTTAAATACACTTGTGTGGTATGGGCATTGCAGACTGGCCAGCATTTACTGCTCATCCCTAGTTGCCCTTAAGAAGGTGGTGGTGAGCTAAGGATTGAGCGAATGCTTACCAATTGTTAAACTAATTCTATGAAGGAATGTTCCTCCTTAAGATTCTTCTCAACATCTCCCACTTTGACCAAGCTTTTGGTCGCCTTGCCTAAAGTCTCCTTATGTGGTTTGTGTCAAAATTTTATTTTATGGTATGCTTGGCTATTGCATGCTTCATCACTTTAAAAGGACTGTATAAACACACAGTACTTGTGTTATCATTATTGAATGTGTTAACTCCTTGCTAGCACATAGGTCCATGGACATGTCTCTCCTTCTGGCTACTCATTGGAGTCGACTTTATTGTTCAAATGGAAGCACAGAATGATTCAACAGGTTTTTTGAATGTAGTGTCACTACAGTCCAGCATGAACCTGTCTTAATTTTACATGCACATCAAGAAAAGCAACTCTGACTTTCCCTCGCCCCACTCACAGGTCAACAATGGTGCCCTTAACCCATCACAGCAGGCAGGCAGCACCTAATTCAGCACAGGCTGTAGGGATCATACTAGGCCTTCCCGGTTTGTAGGGCCTTGTACTACAGGCACTACTGATTTTTCAGATAGATGAGTGAGTGATACCTTGAGCTAGGATGGAATGTTGCATGTTCCCCATCAATGTAGAAGCAATATCAGGTTATACTCAAAACCAATATTCTTACAGAAGCAATGGCACACATTATCTTCTTCTTGCTTCAGTATTGTATGCATGAAGAATACATCACTCTCTCATTAATTATGGTATTCCAAATGTAAAGGGTACATTACGCTCCAGATACTGTACGTGGCATTTCTGTGAGAGAAATGCAATTTGTTGTAGTATACCATATGTCTGTGATAAGTTGTAATGAAAGCAATGTTCCATCTAATTTAAATTACAAACTTGAGTCATCCTTACTGGATAAATCCATATTGTCAAGGCTTGGTAATGAAAATATCTTTCAGAACCAAACTTCCACACATAATTCTCAACTTGGGCCAGTAGGTTCCAAAAATACCCTTTTTAAAAAATAAAATTGAACGCTGAACTCTTCTAAACAAAGATTATGTACTTAAATGCTCCAATGCAAATAAATCAATTGTTCGCTGTGCACTCAATGATGATTGATGCAGCCTCAAATACAAATTAACCGAATTCTTCTTTTGAAACTGTAGAAAAACGCGACAGAAAGTAACGTTCATAAAAGCCGATGGCAGCCAGCAAGTTTTAGCGGTGCTGTGAGGTCAGTTGGAAGCTAGACTTTACTCACGTTCCCCATGTGGGAGCTACTAATCACAGCTAGATACTTCCTCTCAGGAAAAGAGGAAGGTGGGAGGGCAAGTAATCAGCGACAAAGTCACTGTGGGTCACGCTGGCATGTCTCCCAGTTACTGGGTACAAAGCAGTACTGGAACAGGGCAGGGACGAGCCAAAACCCTGCCTATTCAGTTAGCGGTCACACATGGTGTATATTTTAAATTTTAAAAGGAGAGCAGAAGAAAGTGATTACTTGCCTTATATTGTCATTCTATACAACTTGTCGCATTTCCACACAAAACGAATCAATAAATAGCGCCGAAAACCAAATAGAGTCTCCGATGAATGTTTATTAAATGCATGATTATCTGCATTAATAAATAATTCAGCATGAGACATAGACCAAACAGGAAGAAATGGAATGCAAAAACAAGACATTGTTCAAGAGAAACTTCAGCGCTGTTGTGCTCCACTCCTGTCCGTTTTATTAAAATTATAACTTTCTGCAAATATGCAATTAGGTTTTGGGTCATGCTATTGCCAATTTTCCTTCACTTTAGACAATGAGTTTTTCCATTTCTGCTGTTTAACAGCATCTTGAGGGTACAAGATTACTAATGTTGGTTTCCTATCTCAGCAGGGGAATCTTCTCCAAAGAAAACAAGACAACACAAAGTGGGCGTGGCTCCCTATATAAAATTGGTGAAGTCTTTCCACGGTTATGAAACTTCAGTTTTATGAATAGAACGCAGAAGCTGAGGTTGCGCATCTTACCGATGAGAAACTAAGAGGTCATTTGATCAAAATATTCAAAGTCATTCAAAGGTGTCCAGATAGATTAGAAAGCGGGAACTTGGTCAATTGGTAGAAGGGTAAAGAGCTGAAGGATACCAATTTAAAGTGATTGGCAAAAGGAGCAATGCCCGCTTGGGGAAAAGCCTATTCATGCAATGAGTGATTAAATCTGAGAGTGTGGTTTAATTGAGGCATTCAAAAAGAGAACCGAACTATTATGCTTGAAGGGCTAAGGGGAAAAAGGCAGACAATGCTCCTACAGAGGTAAGGTACAAAAACAATAGGTTAAACGGTCACAATTCGTGCTTCAACCGTTCTATAATTCTCAGAAAGCCTTGGGAGTGTTCATTTTCATAATCATCGTACTGTGTTTGCTTACGTTACCTTATTGTGGGCAAGGTTTCAAAAAATTTCAGCCAGGTAAAAAAAAACATCATAGCGAAATAACAAGTGATTTTATTTTAAAGTTGTGCTTTGTAGTGTTTGTGTGGATGCGAAAGTTTTGGGCTGTGTGGTTGGGTATCACGTATTCGCGGCTCAAACAGAACACAGCCAGATGAAAAATACAGCCGCTCCCAATTTGTTAGCTTCGGCCTCCAAAAGGTCATCCTCTGTTCAACGAATGTGAGCATTTATATTTCTGACACTAGTCACCCTGTGGTTTTGACGGCATTTGCCAATTTAGTGCCAGTAACTGCAACAACAGCATACATTTATCTCACAAGCTTCATAATTTCCATGGACAGAGAATAAAGACTGGACCCGTAGCTGCTTCAATCAATTGCAGAAGGTTTTAAATAAAAAGGTGTTGTGCCAAATTACAATTTTTTTTATCCAGTTAGCGACGTTTCTTTTCATCCAACCCATCCCTCACCTACCTGCTCACAAGAACATTTTGTTATTGTCCAAGGATGGAAAATGAATAATGATTTCTAGCTAAATCTTTCCGAGGTAATTACCTCTGGAGTAGAGACAGGTTTTAGTGCTCATTGCTTTCTGGAACTCCAATGTGATTTGTGAAAAAGTGACTTCAACAGATTGTGGAAGTACATTAGTTTGTACGAAAATTTGATCATTCCCTCTTCTCTCTACCAAACGCCATGAAGTCAGATTCATTTGCAGCTGATGTTCTTCGGACCATCTCCAGCACTCTCAGGCCTGCAGTTTAAGGGCAATGCAATTGCAACGCATGGCAACACAGTGCTCTTTTTCCTCCCCATCCTCCCTCATAGTGGAAAGTGGCTATTCTGCCTCGTGGAAGACAGAACGTTCACCTCTTCTTTCTTTCCCACCCCCCACTGTGTGTCACTTGCTTGTCAAACATACACCACCCTGCTCCTTTCAGTTTAAAAACAGAATCTCTTTAAAGGAAGCAGATTCCCCCTTCCACCACCACCGCCCCCCCACACACACCCACACACACACACACAATCAACACACTAATTCATTTATTTGCCCAGTTAGGTACAAACCAGTTGGTTTCTGTGTGTACCAATGACATGATTCGAAAACTCGGCTAAATTTGTTACGTGAACAGCATGAGGAAATGGGTATTCGACACCATTGGAAAGTCGAGAGATTGACAAAGGGATCTCTGTGCTGCTTGTGCCAGCTGCTTCCCTATCCTCTACAGTGCCCCTGTTGACTGAGAGAAACAGAACTCTGTGACCTTGCTGCTGTATGCACTGCATAGTTTGGCCCAACGTATATGCTTTTAAAGAAACTGTTGGATGGATCTCACCAATGTACGATTAGTGACAGACTTTAGGACACTTTACACTGAAGTCAACAAAGATAAAGAAAAGCGAGTGACATGTTAACCGTGCCCCTGAATCGCAGTCGCCCATTTCACAGTAATCATAGAAAGACAAGATCCATTGCAAAAAGTTTAAGTCATGTATATGGTTGAGATTTTGACATTTACTCAGATGACCATCATGTAACACACAATGGCATTTACCAAACTAGCAATGTATGTCATGCAGTTAAAAAACAGTTTATTTTAGTCCAGCGGCTAAATGTTACAGCAATTACATAATCAAAAACTTTGCCATTGCAGTTTAATTGACCTTTTACGATTATTTCAGGTATCAGTACAGTTCATGCAATTCACTAAAATCCAGGGAGACAAAGGGACACATTACATCATACAAGGGAGCAAAGTAAATTGATGTTTTTGAAAGTGTAAACTTAAGAACAGTTTTGATTGCCTTTTAACAAATTTTGGTTTTCCTGCCAGATTGTAGCTGAGCACAGCAAAAACATTCCACAGCCTCGGCAATTAACATTTTACTGTACTTTACTGTGTTAACTTTACAGTGCTCTAAGTAAAAGCAGATTGAATCTGCAGATGTGCAACAAGGTCATTGCCGAAGTAAACTGCCCGCTGCAAGCCTGATGCAACAAATGAGTAATCAGAGCGAGCCTTTATTCAGGATTCTTTGCAGTCCTGACAATGGTCAGGTTCAAGTTCACCTCCTGTCTAATTCCTCATTTACTTTGCACAACGGTGCTGTTCTCCGTCCCTACCGAGTTTAAAAAATTCGAGCCTTTTCCCCCACCCCCCCACTAAGGGCAAGTTCCTTTGAGTGAAAAGGAACTCCTCTTTGAACATATGATTCAAACTTAGTCTGTTGCAAGCAACGAACTGATCACAGAAACCTGGTTCATGGGTAAGACAAAAGCTGAGCATGTGTTGGCGAAGTTAGAAGAGATTCAAAGAGCAGCCAGAGCACTAGATCTCTGATATGGATGTGCAGTCTCTATATCGCAGTTCAAAGCGTTTGTTCACCTTTTAGCTTACATTCTGTCCCCTAAGTTTGATAATAGAAAGTCAAACGTCTCCCGCAACCATCTTGTAACTTTGTAGCAGTGTGCTTGGAATAAAAACTAGACTAGCAGTAACCCACTAAGAAATCTGTGGCTCAAAGCTTGTACTGTGCTAGTTGCTCTTCCGGCCCAGCTGAGAAACGCTTTGAAGATTAGAGCTGTTTCCTGTGTAGAGGTACTCTTCCCCACCCGCCCCATAACGACCATTTCCCATTGATACCCACAGAAGCCTACCTTCTTAACCACTGTTTTAACGGTTTCTCACCACTTCCACTCTTGCACTTTCTGCAGACACTGCGGTGTTTATTTTGGTGGGTGTTTGTAATGATGTCCAGGTGACGATGCTGGGGCTAGATAAGATTAGTAAGGAAGAGGGAAAGAAATAAATGGTGGCTGTACGTGATAAACCTCTCTGGTTATGCCTCACCTAAAGTAGCAACAACCAGGGTAAATGGAAAAATAAATGTTAATCATTCCATCTGAAGGGCCTGTGAGAGTTTCATGCTTTTTTTTTCTACACTTCTATTTTGTGGGTGAGGATGGGAGGGGGTGTTTGCTGCCTGATTTTCAAAATAAACCCTTAAGGTTCGGTGTTAAATCACTGATTTTCTGATGTCTGTGGCACTTGCAAATAAGTTTTGCCCGGTTTGTTAAATATAGATTGTCTTACCAGTTCCCATCCAATTTCAAGCCTCGGCATTCAATCTCACTTTCCCTCAACAGAGGAAGTTTCATTATTTTCTGGCTACAAGCAGCTAGTTAAATCCTTTAGCAGAACAGCACACTTAATGTGAGGGACTGTGAGGAACAGAGTAAAACAGGGGAGAAACAAAATATGGAAGGAACAGTTACCACACCCACCTGCAAATCAACAAACCCATATTCTCATGTCCAATTATACTGTTATTGAGACATCTGCACTCCAGATGTCCCTCCCAGCTAGTGCAGAAAGCATGGGGACCTCAAGGTAGGTTAATAAGTAAGGAAAAAAGACAATCGACTCGAGATGTTATTGTAATGCATTATTTTACATGCATTTGATGCTCAGAATGCAAGTTAACAGCAAGATAAAAAATATTCGCAATAAAATGCAAGCCCAGATGTACCTATTTATTTGTGCCTCTTTGTGAAAAAGGTTTACACTACAATCTTTAGAAGCAGTCGCCAATTCATTCATACTATTGTTATAGAGTAAATCATTAAATGGAAACATTTTTTGTCATTACTGTTATTGTCTGAAAGATAATCTTATTTTTATAATAGCCACTTCCAAATTCTTCATTCCTCTCATATTTTCCTATAATTACACAATTGTACAAAGGCATCAATGCAAGTCATTGAATGATGCATTGTTCAAATTTTTTTCAATATAAAATATATTTGAACTGGCAAATACTCAAAATGTAGTTCCACAGAATGCACTGGAAATGCAAATACCACTCAGAACTATGACTGTTGTTCTCAAAAACATTAAAATACTTCTGAATTTTGTTTCAGATATCTCATTCATCAACATTTCATTCTATTTATATTTCAGACTAATGCATTGCAATGTTGATTTTAAAAAATCAGGAAGACATTGCAAATTTTAAAAGTAAATTGGTAGAAGCTTTTTCTTCTCACCAATTAGTACTGATTAAGTAGTTCCTATACAGTAATATGATTTTGAACAGTATTCAAAAAGCAGGCATTTTCTTCATTAAAAAAAACCCATTCAGAAACTGTCGGGATTAACATCATTGTTTTTTTTTAAATGATTTCTGTAGAAGAAAATAGAATCATTCTGTTTGGGCAGTGAATGCTGATGATACTGTTGGCGGGAACTGGCATGGAGGAGTTAATCAGGCCTGACAGGATGAGTGAGCAGAATTAGTATGCTTCATTGATCATGTCATTTCAACAGTGTACAATAATTCAGCTCCATTCTTCGGTTCAGTGGCTCCAAGGCTGTTCTCATGTCGTCATAGTCATTCACTCTTAAAACAGAAATATCTTACGCACAAAAACGCAAGGAGGTCAATGAAAATGGGATACATTTAAATGGGTTGGCATTGCTTTTCATAACAATGACATTGGCCATAAGATAGCTTATGAACAACTGCTAAACAACCCCTGAATATTGACTCCATAACCAAGGAGCACGTAACTATTGTGGAATATTGGAATATCTGTTCAGTTCCACCACAGAATTCTCCACTACAGAATGCAGTTGAGGCCAAAACATTTAATGATTTCAAGAAGGAGATAGAGATAGTTCTTAGGGCTAATGGGATCAATGAATATAGGGAGAAAGTAGGAACAGGGTACTGAGTTGGATGGTCAGCAATGATCATATCAATAGGTGGGGCAGGTTAACAACAGAATAGTGTACTCCTTTTTTCATTCTTTCTGTGATTCAATAACACACAGAATACTAGTTTATGAAAAATATAAGCTGACACAGAGGTCATGTTCTTAGCTTCACAGCTCAGACTCTTCCTTTTCAGTATTGGAAATGCTGGAGATTGAGGAGATATAGTACTAGCCAGCGACCTGACAGAAAACTTGTTTGAGTCACAGAGTCACACAGTGAGAAAACAGACCCTTCAGTTCAACTCGTCCATACTGACCAGTTTTCCTAAACTGAACTAGTCCCATTTCCCTTGTTTGGCCCATATTCCTCTAAACCTGTCCGATTTGTGTACCTGGCCAAAAGTCTTTTAAATGTTGTAATTGTACCCACTTCCTCTGGCAGTTCATTCCATACCTGCACCACCCTCCCTCAAGTACATTTTAAATCTTTCCCCTCTTGCCTTAAACCTATGCCCTCTAGTTTTGGACTCCCCTACCCTTGGGAAAAGACCTTAGCTATTCACCTTATCTATGCCTGTCATGATTTTATAAGCCTCTGTAAGGTCACCCCTCAGCCTCCTTCACTCCAAGGGAAAAAACTCGCAGTCTATCCAGGCTCTTCTAATAACTCAAACCCTCCAGTCCCTGTGTTTGGGGTAACCCAGATCTACATGATGACTATGTACTCTGTGGCAGTAGCAGTGCTTATTGGGAGTTTGCACGTTGTGAGTTGTGGGATTTAAAGGGATAGCACTCCAAGGAGGTACAATCACCCTGAAAGGTCTTTTAAAGAAGGGTTTTCAGGAGGGACCATTGGGTTTTCCAAAGACAAGACTGTGGAAATGTGTCTCGGTGAATTTCGGCATCATTTGCAATTCTAGCAGAGAGATGTGAAGCATGCAGTGGTAAGTAGCAGATAGGGCAGTCAGTGCCAACTCAATGAGCCTATATATGACAATTAAATGTCACAGTGGTTTTAATGGCCTTAACCAACTGGCAAGTTAGGAAGAATCAGCCACGTCCTCTGCAAATTCACTGAACTATGTCTGCAACATGCAAGTGCCTTTCCTCTCACTGTGTTAAATTGCTTCAAGAACTTAGCATCAAGGTCTGTGCAGTAATGTGAGGCCCTTAATACAGCTTGGCTTGCTCCTGTAAGGATTGCTTCATTCACCAAGTCAACTTGCTTCTCTTTCATCTCATCAGGTTGCATTCTGCATTACTTTTTAGCTAACTAGGTCATAAAACCTAGATTACAAAATCTTCATGTCACTCCTACAGAAAGTGACATCTGATCTCTGCTGTGCAATAACCCATTCGAAACCTCTTCCTTTTTCCTGTCTTAGATGACCCTGTGGAAGAGATAGTAGCTGGCCCCTCTGCGTCCAATTCCTGTCAGCACAACAGTCCAAAGCTGCTGCTCACTCTTTTCACCTCAGTCATTGGGCTAGAGACATCCACCCAATCAGAATGTGAGACAGACAGTGAGGGAACTGAACAAGGTAGGTAGAATGCAAAACATCGACTCTAATCTAAGAAGGAAGCTGACTGAAAGGATGGAAAAACACTTTGCCTGACTGAAGTGGGGGGGTGGGGAGCGTGCTGATTTCATGGCTACTACCTTTGAAAGGATGTTTCTACCAAGTGAAACTCTGCATTATGTGCCAGGTTCAATGAGATGGTATCACCACCCTGGTAGATGGCTTGGCACCACTGCCAAATCTGCATCATGTGACCGGTCCAAGAAGATCTGCAGTTGAGGCTCTTGTGAGAGAAGCTACAAGGGGGCTTTCTTCTTCCTTCATTCACAGCCTGGGGACCAGATTGGAAAGAGCTGGTTCTCTCAGTCACCAGGAAACAGGGATTGGTTACAGTCATGTATTTTCCAGTCTGTGAGTTTCTTGGTACCAGCAGGTGTCTGGGTGGGTCGGCATCCCATGGATCCAGTGCCTGCAAAAAATGCCATTTAAGTACAGTCCTTTAAGAGGCTGCCTCCTCTCAGGCAAGTACTATGTATGTGTGCCGTCCATCACTTCTTCAGATGAGTGCCCTTGGCAGAACGCCAGGCTCAATTTGGAGCTGCAAAAGAGAGAGGGGGTGGAAATTTTCCATTTTTAATGGAGTGTTTGTTGAGTGAGATTCACGGAGCTGGTCTATCATGGCTTGTACAGTCGTTTCTCATTGCTCTTCACCTAACTGATTATGTAGCCAAGCGGGTAGGCATTTTTCTCAGGGAAGCATGTGGCCAGCAAATTGGAAGCACTCAACACTGCTCAGAGTTTACAGGGCTCACGCTACTGGTGCTATATTTAAAGCCCAGTTGCTCACACAACCACATGAGGCCATGCCATCAGACCCAGCCAGCCTGGACACCATTAGCAGTCTGGGATCAGTGCTATGTTGGAATTGAAGCCAGATCTCCAGCAATGCAGAAAGAAGGTCAGTAATCCTCTGCCTTCTGTGAGAGAGAGCACCACCATCTTCTCTCTGCTATCTCCCACTCAGGGCAGCGATCAGTCTAACTCTGCCAATGCACAAGCCAAAGCTCATTCATTAAATCTCTTGCTATTAATCATGTGTTTATGTCCATTCAATGGCTCTCAACCATCTCACCCTCCCAAATGACTAACCCTTTCTACCCTCTGCCCTCCCTATTGACGCACACAGGACAACTCACCACCTCTCCTGCTCATACATCACCACTAACTTACTGCCCTTCCATCCGCTTCCAGAATACTTAGTTCTTCCCTTCATCTCATTGCAGGAAACATTGGCACATAATTGGGCCAAGAAGTGGGCATCAGATTTCTCACTATCAGAAGAAATCTTCTCTAGATTTGGCCAGAGAAGAGCGCAATTGCTCATGTGGGGCTGAGAAGACCTCAATGAGTAACAAGCCCAATAAGCTTCATTGTATTCTACTGCATTGCTTTTCCATCACCACTAGTACTAACTCATTCTTAATCTGCCCAAGCTTTCATCCATCTCTAATGGAGGCACTAGTGACATGCAGTGATCTTCACAAAGAGGCCAACACCACTGAGCCTCATCTCTTTATCTATCTCTGACGAGGAAGCCAGTGAACCCTCAGAGGATACGGTGGCAAGGCGTTCACCTGCAACTTTTCTCCAGCTCAGAGATTTTCACATTGGGGGCACTTTTTCTAGATTACAGAGTAAAAACTGATTCCCATATGCAGTGATATATTTATCTAACTTTGGAATTTAACTTAGCTGGAAAAAGCTATTTGTTTACTTTCGAAGATCTACTACTTCACTGGCTCTGAAAAAATCTTTTACAAATATTTTCCAAATTACTTCACTGGAGTTCAGTAATACTCATATTTCCATGCTTCCATCTCTCCCTGCAAAGTCTAATCATTCACTGAGTGATAAATGTCAATGGAGATCCAGTATTAAATATTTTTAAATATTTTTACACAATATAAATCATGCAATTGTAAAATAATAAAGAACCAAAAATAAGTCATTATGAACACAATCAGTGTGAACTAAAGATAGACTTAAATAGTTAGAACATAATTTAAGTTATAGTGGGCTATGAATGGATGAAGTTTGCTCTTGTGTCTGCTTAATTAAAACATGCACAGATTGATGGGAATGGCTCAGTGGTTAGCACTGCTGTTTCACAGTAGCAGGGACCCAGGTTCGATCCCGTCCTCGGGCAACTGTCCATGTGGAGTTTGCACGTTGTCTGCATGAGTTTCCTCCCACAGTCCAAAGACATGCATGTTAGGTGGCTTCGCCATGCTAAATTGCCCAAAGTGGATTATACTTGGGAAATGCAGGGTTAAAGGGATAGGGTAGGGAGTTGGGACGCTTTTAGGAGGTTCAGTGTGGACTCGATAGGCCGAATGGCCTGCTGCCACACTGTAGGAGATTCTATAAAATCATCCATGTTATTTTGTTACAACACGCCAGCATTATAACTACATGAATTGATTCATTTTAGTAGTGAAACACATTAGAGAAATCTGCTAATCTTTGACATTGACGGAAGTTTAACATTTTGACTTACGCCAGGGTCTAATAGTGCAGTGATGGTGTGCGCCAGGAGGCCTGGGTGAAAATACACCTGCCTCAGAGGTGTGTGATAACATGCCTGAGTAGATTGGTTAAAATAACTATCATTTGATTTATAAATTCTATAAGATTAGGCATTGCTCTTGGAAACCAAGCCAATCATGGTAAGAGGCAACTAATAGTCACCTTTACAAATTATTATGCCCCACGCAGACTTACAAAAATGTAATGCTCACACGCACACAAACACTAACAATTCCTCTTGCGACACTCCTTTCCAAGCCTATTTTTGTCTGCATTTTGTTTGCAAGCCCCAGTTCTACAAGAAAAACACAGTTAATTGAGGGCTTTCTGCTTTTGATTTTTGGTGTGGTTTCCTACATAATCAGTCCTAGCCCACATAAAACCCATGTTTAAACTCAGTCAATTTGAACATTCATGTAAACCTGAGCAACCTCCCAAATCCTCAGACTGTCTGGTGGTTTTTCTCTCTCTCCGTACGTACAGAGGGTTCATTCTCTGAGTAGATGCAGTTAATTTCTGGAGACCTTTCTTCTTCAACTGTTCTGAGCCAACCTCACTGCTTAGCCTGTGCCCTGATGAAGTCAGTCTTCCATTTCCTGCCACAGGATATTGTGCATTAAATCCCAGTTATAAATCAGCCAGTCAGCCACTAGTTATATAAAAGAACTTCAGATCCCAATGTGACGTAGACAGTCATGTCATGTCAGACCTTTCTGGATTTTCTTCCAGTGCGCCATTAGTAAGATAGGGAAAGGTTCCTGAATGCTCTGGTGGCAGCTCAGGAGAGAAATCAATTAAATAACACCTTGCTGTCCAAACAAATCAGCCAGGATGCAATTCAAAAGACCCAATGATCCATAAGGAATCAATCTCGGAGCACTCAGCTGATCAAGTAGCCCAGACTTCCGCAGTGCTGATACATTGTACAATACTTTCCAGTGTTCTCTGCATTTCAGCCCAACAGCATTTCACAGATCAATGAAATGAAATAGATTGAAATATATTTTCTTGCTTGGCCCTGCACCTTAAGTCTTCTTTAACCATATGTTACAGATTAAAGGCAGGGGCGTCATCGTCCAGAGGTTGCTTTGCTCTGCTCACTAAGTTTACTTGTGGATTTTACTTCCAACAGCAAATGGAAACTTTGATTACAATCAAATCACTCAAATTAAAATTCTCTTCAGCTTTTCCAAATGAGTTATTTTCTTATCAAATATTCTTAATGCTTTAATAAATAAGATTGTGTGCCTTCCCTACCCAACACTTGCCCATGCATGTCCCCCTTAACACAAATATTAGGAAACAAAGGAACTTTACACTTTAATCCAAGGGTCCTTCTATAATACTTGCATCTCCTGACAGATTTAATTCAGTATTTTACCATTACAGAGAAATCACAGGCACAGAGATTTAAATGTCTGTTGCAAATTGTCAGGAATTTTGACTACTTAAAGCAGATAGAAATTGAACTAAGGTGGCACACGGGAAACCAGAACAGTGTCTCTGATTATGTTTGTATGAGCGTGCACCTCTGGTCCCATTTGTATCGCAGCGAGTTGAAATATTAAAGTTTTGCACCAACATGCTGCTCTTATGAATGGGAATCGCCTAAAACAGATGGAATCTAGTGGGGATTGGAGCAGGGTTGTAAAAACGATCATCAGCTATTAAAACACAAAAGGAACATTCAGAAACAATTTCACAGCCACCAGAACCTGGTGCTGTACTGGAACCTCAGCGTCACTACAATAAGCTAGTGGAAGGGTCAGACACTTACAGCAGCTGTCTTGTAACATTATCACAAACTGCTCAGGAAATAAAGTAGGGCCAGCCCTAGGTCTAAAAGCAGGCGGTCTGGCAATTTTTATTCTTGGGTGAGGTCTGAACTAGGTTGAGTGGAGGGCAGTGATGATTGCACCCCCTTAACAGCAAAAAGAATTTGTCTTCGCTTGGTTGTGATGAACTTTGTCACATTTAGGTTGCTCAGCTCAGGAAGTTAACTTATTCAATGCACACTGTCATTTATATGTCACCTACCACATGCCAGGGCCATACTGCAAATTTGGTAATGACACACTATCCCAAAGGAGAAAATAGAGTGGGAATTATGGTAAACAGGACTTCCAGTCGCTGAACAAGTTAAAGCAAACGATTTGCAAAGAGGCAGCCACACTGTAAAAATATCCCCAAATTCTTCTTGACAGGCAACAGACCGGCCTAAATACAATGAAAATGTACATTTCATTTTCCATTAAAATTGATAACCCATTTAAAACTAAAAAGAAATGAATGTTTGGAATCAGGCCGCCAAAAGATATTGAAAATTATTGAGCTCTCCACATTTCCTGGGGTGTACTATTGACATTTCAAAGATTTCAAGCTCTGCTCATCTGAAGAGACTAGGCAGTGCAATCTTTTTGTCAGAGAATCTCAAAAGTGGCACAGCTATCAAGGTGGTTTGTTGAAGCAGGTTGGATCTGGCTCACCAGTCAAATAGCCCTTTGGTTTCTGAAGGGAGTCATGAGGATGGGGAGGAAGAGAGAGAGGACCTGGTCCATCTCCCTTCGTCAAGCAGCTATTCCATCACCCTCCTCCACCAACCCAACTCTCCCTGCCCAGCACAAAATCCTCTGAACATATCTAGCTGATAGCAAGACATTTAAAGTGAGGCTGGTCTACAGATTTCTTGGAAGTGGGTTTTTGCCACCCAAATGAGAGAATTCTGACTCCACCTTTGTACAGTATGCACATAGAGAGAGCCAACTGCAGACTTTACAGAAACACTGTCTTGAGAGTGTTTGAACAGGAATGCCTCCAGGAAATTCCACGCTACAAACATTACCTAACCCCCCCCACCACCCCTGCCCTCCCCCACAAAAAGTATTTCAAAAAGATCAATGCAATTTGTCATAAAGTGCACTGTCTTCAATAGAATTGTTGCCACCATTTTAAAAGTTTTGACCTAACCATAATGAAAACAGCACATTCTTTTAAACCTTTGAGAACAGCATTAGAGAAAATGTAAAGGCTCGCGCACTGCAGACTGTCATCTAGGGCATTGTGAAAAGCACAAATACAATAAAAAGGCAGACTTGCATTTATATAGCACGTTTTACGGGGCTCAGAGTGCCCAGAACTTTTTTACAACCATCAAGTACATTTCTTTTGCAATGTAGGAAATTCAACAACCAATCAGCACATAGCAACTCTCACAAGCAGCAATGAGATGAATGAATGATGCTAAGGTTTTTGTCAAGTTATTTGAGAAATAAATATGGATGTGGACACTAGGGAGAATGACATGTTCAAAATAACACTGTGGAACCTTCTATATTCATCTCAAGGGCAGACATGACCTTGGTTTGACATAACTAGAAACATGGCACCTTCAAACATATGGAACATCTTGTTGTGCACTGGATAGATCAATAAGTGCAGTGAAAATTCAGTCCTTGACCCACTGCTTCACAAGAGAAAATGTAACCATTGATTGACAGCACAGTGTTGTAGGTAACAGTTTAAGATGAGCAACCGTCTAATTGCCCTGGAGTTGAACAGCTCCCCAGGTATAAGGTACAGTATTGAGTTGTTCTCTTGGTACAGGGTACAAAATAGAGCAGCTCATCACGTAAAGGGAAGAGTGTGGAGCAGTGCTCCAGATAGGGGAATAATATGGAGCAGATTTTCAGCTGTAAGAATACAGTTGTGAATTCTCCACAGTGTGGAGAGGTACACTATAGGACAGAATGCCAAAAGCAGTGGTATAGTGTGGAGCTGTCCTTCAGTTGTAGGGGCACCGTGCAGAGCAGCTCCCCAGGTGTAGGGGCACCGTGCAGAGCAGCTCCCCAGGTGTAGGGGCACCGTGCGCAGCAGCTCCCCAGGTGTAGGGGCACCGTGCGCAGCAGCT
>NC_063341.1:19039672-19054278 GCF_021869965.1 Rhincodon typus | reverse complement strand
CCGTGCGCAGCAGCTCCCCAGGTGTAGGGGCACCGTGCGCAGCAGCTTCCCAGGTGTAGGGGCACCGTGCAGAGCAGTACTCGTGTTTTGGATAGATAATATGGGGCTGCTGTGCAAACATATTTCACATTACTGAGCAATGCTGCAGGTGTAGGGTACCGTTTTAAGCAGTGTTCTATGTTGCGAGGTTTACTAAGTACCAGCACTCCAGGCATAATGTCCAGTATGGAGCAACTGTCCATGTGTAAATGTTAAATATTGGACTGTTCTGCAGGTGAGGGGCTGTAGCACGGAGCAGTGCTCTAGTCATCATAGTCCTTTAGGAATTGGGTTACAGATGGAGTCGAGCTCCAATTGTAGTGATACAGTAAGGAGTAGCTGTACACCTATAGGTGTATGGTATGGAGTCGCTCTCCAGGACCAAGTGTAGATTACAGAACAGCAACTGTTGGATTACATTCCAGGTGTAGGTGTCCAGTATTTTTCAGATCTCTCAGTGTAGGGTATAGTCTGGAGCAGTGCTCCAGGTGTCGGGTACTTTATTAAGCCAATGTCCGGCCTTACATGTACAGTATTGAGCTGTTCTGCAGTGTAAGTGCACAATATACAGCAGTTCTTCAGGTACCACAGTACAGTAGTCTATCAGCTCTCCAGGTCTAAAGGAACAGTATGGAGCAGTTCTTCAACTACAGATCTGCAGTATTCAGCAGGTCCACAGTGTTAACCATATAGGTTATATATTTAACTCTCAAATCTTCCACCAGGTAACTGGATAAATTCTGGGTCTTGATCATTTCTAAGTCCTGGTCCCACACCTGGACTGCATAGCTCCCCGGGATGAAATCTTCAAATGTAAGTATTTTAATTGTCTCGGAGATGAGCTTGGTGCCTCCTGGAACTGAATTTTAAGAGGAGCTGGGAGCTGCCTGCTGAATGCATTAAAAAAAACGTTAAGTCGTGGCCATGGTGGGAGCTACTGCTGCCTTGCAGGGGAGGCAGCACCTCAGGAGGGCCAGCAGTCTCAGCGAATGCAACCAAGTGAGCAAACAAGGAAATGGAGGGAAAGCACACAATCTGGTGTCAACCTCCCCTACTTTTCAAGTGTTTTCAGCATTGGTGATAAATGTTTCATGCCTGTATGTATTGATCCTGACAGAACTTCCTGGTTCTCTGGCTTTCATTTTGGAAATTTTCAATCTTCCCCTCCTCAGCCACTAACAAGCTCCTCAACTAATCAACAGGACATTAGTTGGAATCGGAGATAGTAGGAACTGCAGATGCAGGAGAATCAGAGATAACAAGGTGTAGAGATGGATGAACACAGCAGGCCAAGCAGCATCATAGGAGCAGGAAGGCTGACGTTTCGGAAGGGTCTAGGCCCGAAATGTCAGCCTTCCTGCTCCTGTGATGCTGCTTGGCCTGCTGTGTTCATCCAGCTCTGCACGTTGTTATCATTAGTTGGAATCGAGCAGGTTGTTAGGTTTTGAGCAGACTGCAGCCATGTTCCCCTAAGTCATTACAGTTCCTGATGGGATACACCAGATTGTCAAGCTCCTGGGTGAGCTAGGATGAACTGGCTCCTCTTCTTTATTCACCCATCCCCTCGGCTGGGTCCATCAAGGTCTATTTAAAAAGTATCCCCTGCCTTGTGGATACCTTTCTTTCAGATCAGATGTTTTAAAAGGAGAATATTTACCCTGGTTTTCTTGAGTTAACAAACAGTTAATTAATGAGTTACTGAACATGAGATGAAATAATATGCAATGCATAAACACACAAAGTATAAATGAGAAGTGAGCGAATATAAAAGATCAAATTTAAAAAAAATATGGATTAGTCCCTAAGTTGTTCATGAAACATTAATGAGTAAATATTTAATTTTGAGATTCTTGATTTTTCAAGTTACTTGAAACCTTTTTGATCTGTTTCCTTTTAACAGTGGCCAGTCAGCAAACCCAGAGGGTGAGAGTTCATTTTTGTCTGTTTCCCTTTGACTGGGAAGCTGACTTCTGTAACTCAGAGTGCAAGAGTCCTTTACCTGCAAGGCAGGGTGGGGTATAAGATGGTTGACTGTGACCAGTGCAGAAAACTAGCACTTGAACACCATCTATTACATAAAAGTACCTCAGTCCACTAGCACAAATAAGCACCACAAAGACACTATTTGGTTTGCCCAAAACTTATTGGCCTTCCAGAACAAGGGGTTGACCTTGACCGACTGTTGCAGACTGGCACATTTCAAGGTCCAGGACTATGTGCTGAGGGACGCACTGAAGCTTGGGGACACCTACCGCCAAGGCGCAGTGGGGAAAGTCCACTGTCTGAAGTCTTCCTGCTGAAGTTAAATGGAGGTCCGTCCAATTATTGGATCCTCCTGGTGCCTCAAATGCATGTAAATATAGTCTGGTTCAAGTAAGAGGTGCCTTTGTGGTTTATTTGAATAGAGTCAAACTCCAATGTTTGTTTGTTTCCTTGATATGCTACTGTACAGAACCCAACTGCATTTGTGACCATATATATGATATATATAAAGATTATTTTTTGAATAAATTATGTTTCTGAAATAAGAGAACACAAACACCACTGCTTCATCCATTAGCATATGCAGTCCAAAGTTAAACAGCTTTTTAACTGCTGTCCATGTGTATTCTTGGAAGTGGAAGGCAAAGTATGTTTCTTTTACACACCACTGTCTTTTCATATTCACAGCCTGAGACAGTTGCCAGGAGATTACAATTCAATTTATAGTGTATTTCTCCCTTTTAAGTCCATCCCTTTGATGCTTCATTGACATATCAGTAGCTGTGACAATTCTAGGTTCTCTCTTTCTCCAAACTGCCATGGAATTTACTTGCATAGTTATCCTTCAGCTGTTGGTCATTTGTTTAAAAAGCATGTTTTGTCATTAAAAAGCTTAAGATGTCCGTAAGTATTTCAGGAGTTCTGAAGGGGTTAATATTCATTGTTATGAACACACTTCAGAGCCCTGAAGTTCTTTGACATTTTTAGGTCAATTCAAAAATGCATTTTTTTTTAAAGAAGGTTAATACAGCCAAAATTGGTTTCAGGTAAAAATTAAGTGGCTGTCCACAGAGAGAGAGAGAGGCCGTTGAAATGTAACACCTAAATTGTCAAAGAAACTTTGAACACTTTGAACTATGATCTCTTGTGACTGCATAGATGGTGAAGGGTTGATAAGTCCTTGCTCAACAGCAAACCATGTCCTGTGGATTTTGTCCCAAACTGCAGGCATGTTTTGTGATCTCTCTTTTAAAGAGTACAGAAGGACAGGGCTTAACAAACCAGTTTCAAATGTACTGGAGTGGCCTAGTGGAACTGAACACTCTCATATGTACCACTCTGGATTCAGGAGTAGGTATATTGTGAAAGCCACAACGGAAGAACTATCCCTTAAGACCCCTGCATCACAGGTAAAGCAAAGAAAATAGATTCTTACCTAGAATGCTGCAAATCTGATTTTTAAAAATAATGAATGAGGAGAAAAGAACTTCAGTCAGCCCACAAAGCCAAGAATCTGAAAAGAAACTGTTCAATGACCAACATTAATGCTATTGGTAACCTCACAGCAATGGATGCAATGTTCAACTATCCAGTGTTCAGAGACTGGTTAATACATTATTTTTTAAATACTTGTATCCTTTTAGATTGCCCTCTTATTTCTAATCTGTGTGTATGTGTTACATTAGAGATTTTTTTTCCCCCTTATGTTGTAATAAATAAACACACCCTTTTATTTCAAGGAAACCTTCTTTTAAAATATATGTTCGTTTGCTCTAGAAATGTATCCACAACAGAAGGGATCTTTGTAAATTAACCTTTTGCAACCAACTAACAGGGTGGGTGAATAACGAAGGGGAGCCAATTCACTCCTCCTCTCCTAGAAGCTCAACAATTAGGGGCATCTTGTCTAAAACCATCATGAATTTGGGAAGCTCACTCGAGGTCTGGTCTTACCATTATTTTACATACTTGCCAAACATTCTACTGATGTCGAACACAGTCTGTGGGTGGATTCAGGGATTTCTTCACTAGCTTTTGGAAGAAGCGTATATATCTGTACCTTAAGCCTGAGTGATTATGCCTGATTGAGTGTAATTGCACTGATTGCTAAGATGCAATAAACCCTCCTTGTTATTGCAGAACAGCACTTCTTCTGTCACTACACCAGTCAGTACTGGTGTATCCTCGACCACTAATGAGATTGGCCCAATAGCAGATTGAATTTAATTCTAATAAGTGTGAGGTGATGCATTTGGGGAGGTCTAATAAGAGAAGGTTACACGCAATGAATTGCAGGTCCCACGGAGTACTGAGGAACAAAGAGACTTGAAGGCATCAACACAAGTAGACAGGTTGGCGAGGAAGGAAGATGGGATTATTGCCTTTTTTAGCCAGGCATAGAATGTAGGAGCAAGGAAGTCTTGTTACAGCTTTACAAAACACTGGTTAGGGCACACGTGGAATACTGTGTGCAGTTCCAGTTGTCACATTATTGGAAGGAGGTGATTGCATTGGAAAGGGTGCAGAGGAGGTTTACCAGGATGTTGTCTGGGACAGAACGTCTTACTTATGAGGAGAGACTGGATAGGCTGGGTTTGTTTTCCCTGGAGCAAAGGAGGCTGAGGGGCAATCTGATTGAGGTATACAAAATTATAGAGGCATACAAAATTATAGAGGCATAGACAGTGCAGATTGTGTGAATCTCTTCCCCACAGTGGACATAGCTAAGAGCAGAGAGCATAAATTTAAGGTGAGGAGCAAGTGGTTTAGAGGAAATCTGAGAATTCTTTTTTACCAGAGGGTGGCAGATGTGTGGAATGGGTTGCCTGAGATGATGGTAGAGGTGGGTACTCTGCAGTTGTACAAACCTCAAGGTGGTCCAGCCTAAATGTATCTCTACACAAAGTCACAGCAAGAACATACCTCGATACAACACAAGAACTGAAGGAAAAGGGACAGCGAGAAATAGTGAAGAGAGAAAATACAGAAGAAAGAATAACGAAAATGGAATAGAGGGTGAAAAGGAGAGAGAGAGAGAAATGTGATGAGTAGAGAAGGTGGGGAAGAGGAGGGAAGAGAGACAGGTTGAGACAGAGGAAGACATCAACTGAGCGAGTCAAGGAGACTTTGAAGTGGGGTGGGGTCAAGAGGCAGAAAGAGATGAGGAGAGAGAGAGTGAGGGAGAAAAATACCTGCTAATTATGTCTAGCATTTTTAGTTCTTATTTCAGAGTTATCAATTGTGTTTAATAAAGTATCCCAGAATAGGTTTGTCCACTAGGTTTCAGGCCTGTGGAATAAGAGGACAGTCGCAACATCAATATGCATTGGCTGAGTGACAGGGAACAGAGTTGTGGTAAACAGCACAGAATGGTTGTGGTGAGGTTGCCACTAGTTCTTGTGGGTCAATGCCACAGCCACTGTCTCCCATAATGTTGAATTTTTCTCCAGGTTTGGATATTCAGTAACCTACAGATCTCCAGGACACTTCTTGCAGTGCTGTGGCCTGAATTCATTCTGTTATTGAGGGCTTTGCATGAAACCGACCTGTGGCTCCCCTCAGCTAAAGTGAAACCTTGAACAAGCTCAAACATTCCCTTGTGCATTCAATCTGTTCAGACCTCAACTAAAGAGACACAAGAAATGAATTAAGGTTGACATCAGATTCCGCTGTAATCAAGTTCAGTTCTTATAATTGATAGAAGTTCATTTCTTGTTCATCCTGATCACATATGTCATGAGTTTTCCTGGCTGGATGCTATGTTACATTTGAACAATTTGCATAGGAGTTCTCTCACATGTGTCAACATGTACTCTGTTCCAAAGTTAATGTAGTAATAGTCCTTCTAATATCAATGTAAAATGTTCTATACCTCTGAAACCTGATGTTCTTACTTTCCTGGAACTAATGCAAGCAAAGCTGAGTTGATTCTCGATCAGAATCCCAAGTGATGTTTGTTGAAATGCATTTGATGTACTGGCTGGCCTTGTTATAGTCCTATGATTTCCACATCTGCTATAAATGCCTTTATAATCAGTCCATGGCAGCCATTAAATGCACATCACTTATACCATGGTACCAGGGTGGTGCATCTGAAAATGTGTGGATTTTCAAAGCTGTGAGAGAACCAGCTATTGAGTGAAACAGCAAAGAAATTTCATGAAAGCAGTCTGCAAATTTGAATTGCTGGTTCAGTGAAACTGGTTGCACATTTTTCATTCTCTACTAGAATAAAAAGAGTTTTGACACAAAAAAAAATCAGATTGTTTCTCACTACCAGCGGCAAAACTATGTTGCTACAGAACTAATTTAGAGGAAAACCTGAGAAATTAAGTGTAGCCACCCTGCTATCAGTGCTGGTGAAAGAGTACTACAAACTATATTGGCGCCTAAATCTCACCAAGGAGCAGATAGCCAGGCCAGAGAGAGTTTTTTAAGGTTTTGCAGAAGTTTCTTGAACCCAATTTAATATTACATATTAAACAGCATGCGTTTGACATCAGAGCTCAGGGGGACGGACGCTATTGATTAATATATGAGCACGCTGATACAGCTAGCTAAATACTGAGCATTTGGCCAAATGAGAGAACATCACCCCTGACGCAAGATTGTCTTAGGCGTAAGAGATCCTGCCATGAGAGTAGAGAAGAAGGTTACTCTCAAAAGCCTATCAATATGTGTAGAAGCTCTGAGGTTATCAATCTTCAGCTAGAGAGTATTAATAGAGAATTATACAGGCTTTGCATTATGTTGAGAGACATTCCAAGCTGAATGAGAATAACAGACTTCCACACTGTGAAGATTATTGATTATCTCGTGTTGGCTGTATTGATACTCTTCTGAAGCAATGGTAATGCTAAATGGTATATGAATTATTTGTATCTCCCAAGTGGTGTCTGAAAGGTAGTTGAAAAACTGTTACTTTCTTCCTGCTTCACTTATCGCTAACCATCCTTCTACATTGAAGGTTGTGAAAGAGAAGGAAATAATTGCACAACAGCCAGAAGAAAGATTAATGCCAGAGATCAAGATGTAAATTTTGCAAAGGGCATCATACAAAAGAAAAGGAAGAAAGTCCAGTGTGGGCAAAACAGTTGTCTAACTGCCTAAGCTGAATCACTTTGCAAACAAATGTTGGCTCGAAAACAGTGAAACAAGCTGATAAAGATGTCAGCTGGAGTGATATCATCTGATAATTCTGATGAATCATTCTGCACCATGTAACTGTTTGGCATCATCAGGTTGAAAGCTGTTAATGGTTGCAACTGTTATAATGATGACTGCAGAAGGACAGCATCAAGTGAGCCTGAAGTGCCAGATAGACACCAGTGGTTCACAGATCTGTGCAAAATGGTTCAAGATGGTGACCTGAAAATGAAGCCATTGAAAGTAAGGTTGAGTTTACTTGATGGCATAGTACTTCTCCAAAGAGGACAGCCAATGCTTAGAGCCCAATGTAATGGAAAGAATGAAGATCTGATTGTAGAAAGACGATACTTAGCAAAACATCTCAACTGAAGCAGGGCTAAGTCTTAGGCCAATAACCCTAAACATGCCAAAAGAGATTTGTAGGGTCTTGAGGCCACTAAGGCATTCACTGCTGAACAGATCCCAGAAGATTCCAAAGATTCCTTTATAAGTTTTGGATTTATTCCTGGTGAATATTGTCTTGAAATGGATGAGAGTAAGGGACCAGCTCAGCAGCTGCCAAGGGGAGTTTCAGCTGCCCTCAAGTGTAGCTTGAAAGACAAGAACAGAATTGGAAATGAAAGGAGTATTCAAGGATGTGACAACTCTTCCAGATTGGATCAGCAACATGGTAACAATGAAAAAAGCAAGAAAACTGACAGTATGCTTAGATCCAAAGGATCTCAATAAAGCTCACAAGCCAGTATCAACTACTGAAGACATTTTGTCACAGCTAGCCAAGGAAAAGGTGTTCACAAACTTCAGTGTAGAAGAATGGTTAGTGGCAAGTGAAGCAGGATGAAAGTAACAGTTTTCCAACTAATGTTTGGACACCACTTGGGAGGTAAAAATAATCTGTGTACCATTTGGCATTTCCATTGCTTCAGAAGAGTGTCAATACAGCCATCCCAAGATAGTCAATGATCTTCACAGTGTGGAAACTATTGTGGATGATCCATTAATCTAGCAATGTGGAGAAACAATAGCAGACACATCAGAATCCAGTGTCACTGCTAGAGAGAGCTCACCACTTAAGCTGAACAGGAAAAGGATGTAACTGGAGATGCCTGAGTGGTAGCCCAAGGTGGTACCTTGCTCAAAAGCAATAGTCATTTTACTGAAGGGGATGAGCAAAAGGGTGCTGAAGCCATTAAGGATTTGCATCTCTCATCTGAAGCAGGGCAAGGGAAGTGCTCTTCTGGCCAAGCCTGAGCAATGAGATTAAAGATCACCTCAATCAGTGCAGCACTTGAAACAAAAGAAGCAACCTTAGCAAGCTAAAGAGCTACTGATGACACAGAGCATCCCATGCAGATTATAGATCAAAGGTTATGAAAGACCTCTTCACTCTTGCAGGAATTGATTATCTGATCACTTTTAACTACAATACTGGGAATTAGACTAGCTGATATCAGCAATCACATGCAATATTTTAGAACGCCTAAAAGCAAACTTTGGGACATTATAATGAGTGACAGTAACCCTCAATTCATGAGCGAGGAATTCCACTGCTTCATAAAGGACTGGGAAATTGAATATCATATATCATCTCCGCACTATTTCCTGTCAAATGGAGAAGCTGATGCAGTGGTGAAAATTGCCAAAGGAATAAGAAAGAAATTGAGCAAATCCAGGACAAACTTGCACATGGCAATCCTTGGGTGGAAAAATACACCTATGGAAGGCATGGAAAGTAAACCAGTCCAAAGACTAATGTCACGTCGTACCCAAACTACTCTCCCAATGGCAGAAATATTACTGAAACCAAAACAGCCATGAGTGGCAAAACCAAGGAGAACAAACTGTCACGTCATTCCTAGAACTAAACATTGGAAAACCTGTTAGAGTGCACAAGTTCAACATTGTCAACAAGAGTGAGCCCATGTGGGAACTTGGCATCTGCGTAGAGCGGTTGTCACCTTTAACACATGCAGTGAAAGTGACTGACCTGATATATTGGAGCAACTGCAGATATCTATGCACAACTAGAGAAGCTGTATGGTCATTGCATGCCGTGGATCAGTCAAAATTGTTCTCAGCACCTGTACAGAGCAACCATCAGGTCCAGAGTTTGACTGTTCAACAGCAACAGGAATGGATCAGCAACAAAAATTAGCATGGCAACAATACTGCCTGGAAAAGAAATATTATACCCTAGCAGCAAGAATATAACAGAAGAAACAGCTGATGGAAGTGCACATGGGAACTGCATGATTTAAAGATGTTGGATGCATTGCATGGGCAGAGATTGACAAAAGTGTAACTGACTTGAGTTAACTCACTGTTTAGATGATGAACGATAATTTTTTTGGTTCAATACATATTGGGTATCAGGCATAATTTGTAAATGCAAATGATAATTCAATTTATGCAATTTAATTTGTCTCTTTTCATAAAAAGGGAGATATTTGGAGAAATGCAAATGTGACTATGGTTTGTGTCAGGTGACCTCTATCTCTACTGTATGTGTAGTCTATGGGAGCCATGAATATGTGCCTTTGATCCCTTCGTTGTCCAAATTTTGAATTATATCTAATTTTCTTTGAAAGACCCAAGGTCGGCTATATAAAACACCTGGAGCCAGCACATTAGTACCAAGACACACTGAGATCTCAGTGTTGCATTGCTATTGATTAACAAAGTACAATAACACCTTTAATCTCAGATTACAGATAAAATAGGCCTACAGCAATTTCACATTTTATTGCAACATTTAAAAATGATAGCATAAAGCAGCCTGGAAGGAAGAAGTTATTCACATCAGAATGGGGGGTGGGGGCTACAATGGAGGTGTATTACACGAATGTGCCAGTCACTCAAGCACCTTTGACTGTACATTCACCAAAGGTGATGAATGTGACCTGACTAATACACTTGCAGGCAGAGCTTAAAGCTACATTGACCAAACTTCAGATGATTTTACTCAGCACTATGCACATAAATTGTCTTCTGTCATTATTAAATAAATAATCTTTTGTTAATTTTGTTCTGAGGTACAGAAATGAGTAAACAACACACGCATACACCATTAGTTAATTCCAAAGGACAATACCAGCTGCATCTTTATATACTTCACTGCCTTCACAACCATAAAATGCTAAAGTCACATATGTGACTACATCATACATTCCACATGACTAGAAACAGTAATAGCAGGTCAAAGGAAATAATTAACAGTCCTTGCCACATTTCCGTTACCTTCAACAATACACTTGAAATTCCAAACTTTGGGTGGGGTCAAATATTTGCTATACAACCAGAAACGATGCACGATTATTTGCTTTTTCACTGCTGACCATGATTACTTATGCTCATTTTTCTTCCAACATTATCAGAAGTAGAGGTGAAACCTTTCCCCAAAGTGATGCAGTGTGTGGAATGAGAATGATACTGGCATCACATTAAGTAACATTTTTGATGTTTATTTGAGATAAACATCATGTAAATTTAAAAATCTAAACTGTCTCTATAATACCTGTTGGGATAGGAAAGCTTATTGTTAACTATGAGGATTTGAAGCATTGATTTTGCATCCTGTTGAGCCATTCTATAACAAGAATGTGCACCATTTTACTGTACTGTACCTCCAAGAATAGAATTGTCACTCTTTCATTAATATCCCACTTTCTCTTATTTCTGTTTGCACATTATCTGGCAAAATTCCCAAGAGGAGAGATTGAATAGAATGGTCTATATTCACTGGAGTTTAGAAAAATGAGACATTATCTCACTGAAACAGAGGATTCTGAGAGCTTAACATTGTCTTTATTATTTCATGAAGCGTGGGATTCACTGGCAAGGCCACAGTTTGTTGCCAACCCCCAATTTCCTGTAAGCAGAATATTTCAGAAGGCATTAGGAGTCAAGCACATTGCTGTGGGTAGAGTCATATGTAAGCCATACCAAGTAGAGATGGCAGATTTCCTTCCCACTTGGCTAAGGAGTTGGCCATAGCATTGTGAGATAAGAAATGTCTTCGTTCTAAGGGTTGTCAAACTTTGGACTGCGTCATGCAAGGTGCTGTGGAGGATCAGCAGATTTTTGATCTCAAAGGGAATCAGATGAGGAAAGGGAGTTCATTTCATTGATCAGTCATGGTGTGGAGTGACAGGCTGAAGGGGCCAGTGGGCACAGCAAGCTCCCACAAACAGTAATGTGATCATGACCTGATAAACTGTTTTAGTGGGGTTGAATGGTAATAAATATTGGCAAGTTCAGGCAAACTAAATGCCAACCCTTCTTCCAACTGGTTTCATGGGTTATTTTACATCCAACTGAAATAGAAGACAATGCCTCACTTTAGCTGACTGTTGGCTGTTCTGGCAGTGCAGCGCGTCCTCAGTACTGCACTAGAATATCAACCTGGACTTTAATGCTCACGTATAGGGAGTTAGGTAAGAAGTTAAAAAGCAGGACCTCAAGGGTAGTGATCTCAAGATTACTCCCAGTGCCACACACCAGTGAGGATAGAAATGGAAAGATAGGCCAGATGAATGCATGGCTGAGGTGCTGGTGTAGGGGGCAGGGTTTTCATTTCTTGGATCATTAGGATCTCTTCTGGGGTAGAGGTGACCTGTACAAGAGGGATGGTTGCACTTGAACCAGAGGGGGTCCAATATCCTTTTGGGGAGATTTGCAGGAGAGTTCAAACTAGTTTGGCAGTGGGGTGGGACTCTGAATAAGAGAGGGGCCATTGAGAAGTCAGGGGAAAATACATTAGCCATCAAGAGCAAGTTTACTATTCAGGATAGCCAGGGGCACAGTAAAGGGAGGGAGCAGACCTCTGGTTTGAAGTGCATTTATTTCAATGCACGAGGCCTGACTGGTAAGGCAGATGAGCTGAGAACATGGATTGGCTTTGGGGACTGTGATATTATAGCCATATCAGAAATATGGCTGAGACAAGGGCAGGACTGGCAGCTCAATGTTCCAGGATACTGAAGCTACAGACATGACAGAAGTACAAGAAAGCGAGGAGGGGGAGTTGCTCTTTTTTTAAGGGAGGATATAACAATAGTGCTTAGAGACAATATTCTTAAGGGGTCATCAAATGAGGCCATATGGTTAAAACTTAGAAACAAGAAGGAGATGGTCACTGTCTTGGGACTGTATTGTAGACCCCCAAATAGCCAGCGGGTGCTAGAGGAGCAGATGTGTAGAGAGATTGCAGATACCTGTAGGAACAATACAGTAGTATTAGTTGGAGATTTTAATTTCCCCTGTATTGACTGGGCCACCCAGAGTGTAAAAGGCCCAGGCGGGGTAGAATTTGTCAAATGTGTCCAAGAAAGTTTCCTAAATCAATACGTAGAGGGCCCTACTTGGGAGGGTGCAACACTGGACCTCCTCTTAGGAAATGAGGTCGGCAAGTGGATGAAGTGTCAGTTGGAGATCACTTTGGGTCCAGTGACCGTAACTCTCTTAATTTTAACATTGTTATGGAAAAAGATAGGACAGGTCCACAGGTTAAGGTGTTGAACTGTCGCTGGGCCAATTTTGAGGCCATTAGGTAGGATTTAGCAGAGGTCGATTGGGTGAGTCTGTTTGAAGGAAAAGGAACAACTGGCAAATGGGAGGCTTTTAAAAGTGTGGTGTCAAGAGTCCAGGGACAGTATGTCTCTGTTAGGGTGAAGGGAAAAGCTGGCAGGCTGATGAGGGATATTTAGGCTCAGATTAGGAAAAAGAAGCAGGCATACATTGGGTTTAAGCTATTGGGCTCAAATGAATCCCTAGATGACTATAAAAAGTGTAGGAGCACACTTAAGAGGAAAACCAGAAGAGCAAAAAGCGGGTATGAGATGGATCTGGCAGATAAGATTAAAGATAATCCCAAGAGGTTCTATAGCTATATTAAGAGTAAAAGTGTGGCTAAGGTGAGAATAGATCCCCTTAAAGATCAGCATGGCCATCTATGTGTGGAGTCACAAGAGATGGGGGAGATTTTTGATGAATATTTCTCCTCAGTGTTTACTGAGGAGAGAATCATGGATACTAAAGAAATAAGGGAAACAAGTGGGGATGTTTTGGACTGCATACACATTACCAGAGAGGAAGTATTTGCAGCCTCAAAGTGCATTAAGGTGGATAAATCCCCTGGGCTTGATCAAGTTCATCCTTGGATGTTGTGGGAGGCTAGGGAAGAAATTGCAGAGGCCCTTGCAGAGATATTTGCTTCTTCTTTAACCACTGGTGAAGTTTGGAAGACTGGAGGGTGGCTAATGTTGTTCCATTGTTTAAGAAAGGTAGCAAAGACAAGACAGGGAACTAAAAGCCATTGAGCCAAAAGCCATTGAGCCTGACATCAGTGGGAGGCAAGTTATTGGAGATGATACTGCGGGATAGGATCAACCAACATTTGGATAGTCATGGCCTGATCAGGGATAGTCAGCATGGATTTGTGTGCGGGAAGTCATGTCTGACAAATCTTTTAGAGTCTTTTGAACAGATAACCCAGAGGATAAAATGATGATAGGGCAGTGGATGTTGTCTATACGGACTTTAGTAAGGCCTTTGACAAGGTCCTGCATAGCAGGCTATTCATGAAGGTTAGGTTGCATGGGATTCAGAGAGAGTAAGCTAGTTGGATTCAAAATTGGCTCAATGGTGGGAAGCAGAGGGTGATGATTGAAGGTTGTTGGACTGGAGGCCTGTGACTAGTGGTGTGCCACAGGAGTCAGTGCTGGGACCTTTGTTATTTACATAAATGATCTAGACATGAATGTACAAGGCATGATAAGTAAATTTGAAGATGATACAAAATTAAGAGGTATTGTTGACAGTGAGGAAGGTTATCGAAAATTACAGAGGGATCTTGATCAGATGGGAAGTGGACTGAGGACTGGCAAATTGGCAATTCAATACAGATAAGTGTGAGGTGTTGCACTTTGGAAAGTCAAACCAAGGTAGGACTTATACAGTAAATGGTAAGGTCCTGAGGCGTGTTGTGGAACAGAGGGACCTAGGAGTACAAGTACATAGCTCATTGAAAGCGGTGTCACAGGTGGACAGGGTGGTGAAGAAGGCATTTAGTATGCTGGCTTTCATCGGTCGAGGCATTGAATATAGGAGTTGAGATGTTATGTTACAGTTGTAAAAGTCATTGGTGAGGCCGCACTTGGAGTATTGTGGAGAGTTTTGGTCACCCTATTACAGGAAAGATATAGTTCAACTGGAAAAAAAAACCAAAAGAACTGCGGATGCTGTAAATCAGGAACAAAAACAAAGTTGCTGGAAAAGCTCAGCAGGTCTGGCAGCATCTGTGGAGGAGAAAACAGAGTTAACGTTTCGGGTCGGTTCTGAGGACGGAGTCACTGGACCCGAAACGTTAACTCTGTTTTCTCCTCCACAGACGCTGCCAGACCTGCTGAGCTTTTCCAGCAACTTTGATTTTGTTCCTG
>NC_063341.1:18991857-19039272 GCF_021869965.1 Rhincodon typus | reverse complement strand
CAGTCAAGGCATTGAGTATCAGAGTTGGGATGTTATGTTACAGTTGTGTAAGTCATTGGTGAAGCCACACTTGGAGCATTGCGTACAGTTTTGGTCAGCCTGTGATAGGAAAGACAATAGTTAAACTGGAAAGTGTGCAATGAAGATTTACGAGGATGTTGCCAGGACTAGTCGGCCTGAGTTATAGAGAGAGGTTGGCCAGGATAGGACTTTATTCTTTGGAATTTAGGAGAATGAGGGGTGACCTTATTGAGGTATATAAAATCATGAGGAGCATTGATAGGATGAATGCATATAGTCTTTTTCTCAGGGATGGGGAATGGAAAACTAGAGGGCATGGGTTTAAGGTGAAAGAGGAAAGATTTAAGAAGAATCTGAGGGGTAACATTTTCACGCAGAGAGTGGTGAGTATGTGGAATGGGCTGCCAGAGAAAGTAGTTGAGGCAGGTACATTAGCAACATTTAAAAAACATTTGAATAGGTACATATATGGGAAGGGTTTAGAGGGATATGGACGAAATGCGGGCAATTGAAACCAGCTGAGTGGATATCATGGTCAGCATGGACCAGTTTGGGCTGAAGGGCCTGTTTCCAAGCTGTATTACTTCATGACTCTACAACTCAAGTCTCTGAAATGGGATATGCCCCCACAATGCTCATTGAGCATTGAGGCTGCTACCATTTGAGCCTCAGCAGACATACATGGGAAATGAGGAAACTTCCTGCGTTTCCTGGTGAAAGGTACCAGTATGCTTACTTGTCAATGATTTCTTTTTCATAAAGGTCTTGATGAATGCTGCAACCTTTTAGGGCATCATTTTGTCCTTACGCATGTCACTGAAGTCAATATTGTATGTTGTCCACTGACATTACCCTGAAATTCTATAGGTTTGCTGCTTAAAATTATCCAGAACAATTGGTTTTCACTTGCATGGAATCCTTTGAATCCTATTCAAAAATAAGAACTCAATCTGCGGAGAAAGCGGCAAGTCTACACCAACCACTGACAAGTTAAATTGATACATAACACTACATGCACAGAAAAAAACATCGGATTCCACCTGTTTGAGCTCTTTAACTACATAACAGTAAATGTGCTCATCGAAACTCTCTGACATGCACTTTAATTGCACTTCTAAAAGTGCAAGTTCTGTTAATAAACTACTGTTTTTATTGGTATTCTATAAAGGCCAGATGATACTGAGGCATTGAAACTAACAAACCATCTTACAAAAGAAACTACAAAAAAAACTTATGAGAACGATTTCTAATAGCTTTTGAAAACAAACTAAAAAACTTGTCGGTTGCAGAAACCTCATTAAAGAGGATACAGTTGCATTCAGATTACTCTGATCCCAATTAAATAAATCCATTTCGATATCACTGCCGGCACAACACTATAGTAGGCTGCCAATTACATGGGAAGTGTTTCATTTGACAGAACTAATGATGCATGCACACCCTACATGCAGTACAGAGTTAGCTAGGCGAGTACATTTAAAAAGCGAGCACCAGGCACAATAGCTTCACAAGTGACAGCACCGCTAAACATTTAAGCAGCAGTGATCACATTCTGTATTATAGCTTTATTATATCTGTACTGTGTGTACGAAGCTCCTGTTTATTCAGTTTGAGGAAGTATGGTATCAGAGGTGATATTGCTAAGGATTTGAAAGTGGTCAAATATTAATCCAGAAACCTTCAAGAAATTTCTGTAATGTTTGGGGATTTTTTTGGAAGTTTTTTTTTAGCTTGTTTATTTCATAAGCTTCTTAAAAAGGGAGATTTCAGTGGAAACAGGCATTTCAAAAATACTTAACTCCTTTATCTCAATTTTTCACATTTGGGCTAAAGTGAAGTCTTGCTGAATACTGAGATTCTGGGTACTTTCCTGCTTATGACCCATAATAAAGTATTTCAAATAGTTATTGACAAGCCAAAACAAAATTACATGTAAGGGCTGTATGAAACACCAAAGGAAGAATTTGAATTTTTATGGTGCCTCTTTTGACTTCTATTCCAGCTCATGAAGGAAATTTGAAGTGTAATTACTGCTGTAATGTGGGAAAACATATAAATAGTGAACAAACTTAAAATCTGAGTACACTTGTCATAATCAAATTCTACCCGATTTCAGGGAAATTCCAGTAAATGGATTAGTTGGCACCCTTTCATCTCTTTACTCAATTTCAACCAAAATCACATCTGTTGTCTACAACAAATAGCGTTACCTCATCAGGGGACCGCTGCATGTGACAGTTCACCTAATTTAATTTGTCCACACTTTCTACTCTCAAAGTAAATGTCACTATGGCTTAACAATGACTCTTTGAAGCACCTTGTCGAGGCCCATTAGGATAAAAAAAATTGAGATTTCATACATTTCACTGCAGATCACATCATAAGTCGCACAAAAGCCTATTGGAATTTGGTGATGTGCAGGCGGCAATTATAAACATGATCTCTGCACAGTCGAGCAACAGCCCTGCCTCGGGTTGATTACACACACAGATTTTAAATAATGTCAATGGGTCAATCATCAATGGAAGATAGTAAGCAAGGACAAGAGAACACATGCTGAGAATGAGATTTGGTCTTTGATAAATGAATGCCCAACATTCAAATATATAAATGGGGCACAAAAGAAAGTAGATATCTTGGAATGCAAATGAAATTTAATAAAAGCTGTTTATAATGCTACAGTAACCAAATTATTTTCTGGCAAGGGGACCTTTTCTTCATCCAGTAAAATGTTAATTGTCAATATAGTCTTGTTTCATGGATTGGGGGTGTCTAAATGTTCCCTACTATGTTTTGCTACTAGAACTAGAAATACAATGTTGTTTTCCCTGGATTGAAGAAATTCAAGCTGTGTATGAAATAGCCACAAGCTATGGGGTAGAAATCAGATGTCACTACAACCCTCCTAACTGCCATCAGTTCTTTCTCCCTGGGCTTACCCTCCTGGCATTGCTGATGAAATTAAAACCTTTACAGATACAGCCTGCTCAATACACTAAAACAAGACCTTGAGGCCCAATTTCTATTCAGCTTCAGGTTTCTCATGCAGGATGTGAGCAACATGCATGTCATTTGTTAAGCTGCCTGAAAACAGGCGTAGCAATTTCACTCCCACAGAAGTGCAGGTTTGACCAAGTAAAGTTAGATGCAGATAACAAGGTGTAGAGCTGGATGAACATAGCAGGCCAAGCAGCATCAGAGGAGCAGGAAAGCTGACATTTCGGGTCCGCACCCTTCTTCAGAAATTCTGAAGAAGGGTCCAGACCCGAAACGTCAGCCTTCCTGCTCCTCTGACACTGCTTGGCCTGCTGTGTTCATCCAGCTCTACACCTTGTTATCTCAGATTCTCCAGCATCTGCAGTTCCTACTAAATCTAAAGTTAGATGCACTTCCCTTTCTCATCCAATCAATATTCCCCCTACAAAAACAGAAATTGCTGGAAAAGCTCAGCAGGTCTGGCAGCACCTGTGAAGAAAAAAATCAGAGATAATGTTTCAGGTCAGGTGACCCTTCCTCAGAACTCTGAGGAAATGGGAGCATCCAAAGGAAACCCAAGCAGACAACTGCCCAAGGATGGAATTGAACCCAGATCCCTGATACTGTGAGGCAGAAATGTGAACCACTGAGCCACCACACCATCCCATATCTGTCTCCTTTTATAGTGAAGATACACTATTTTTCTGTCACAGCAATGTAAATACGCTTCACATGGACATTTCATTATTTTTCAAAGTTCCACAGTTTATCATTAGCAATGATGTCCATATTGCAAGAATGAATTTATAAATATTTATATTAAGGTAAAATATATAAAGGCAAAACCTTGTGAACAACATCAGAGAGTCTCTAAAAGGCCAATGAATGAATTCTCTTACTCTAAAATTCATATTATACTACTAATCTTGCACAAAGCACTGGGGCATTGTTCAAATATACATACAGCTACACCAGTAATTCAACAGGCAGGAAGACCTGCATCAAAAAGGTACATGCTCCCATTCTCACTGTGAGTTGGATAGCCCAACAAGGAGGCTATGAATGCATGCACATTTATCTGCACACTCATAATCCAGACGGTGAAAAGTCTTCACATTCCTCAGCTGTATGGAAGGCAGCAAAAGCTCCTTAACCAGAAACCTGTTCCACATGGTTGACATGGTGCAACTGTCCATCAGCAAATGTGTGATTAGTGCTGCACTCGATGCACTTTCAAAAGGGAGATCCAGACGTCCCACCCAGCAGCAAATTTAACACGTTATGGAGCTATACAGATTTGCAGGAAGTATTTCTGTTGTGTCAAAACAACCCAAAGTTCAAGGGCCAGTTCCACCAGTGCAAATCAAACAGTTATAGAATGTTATAATTTTTCTCTTGGCGTGTTGTCCATTTTGTGAGCTTTGTCAGATAATGCCTGTTGATGGGATTATTTAAGAAATTGTCCTGGCAGAATTCCTGAGCCTGACACATTAAGATATATTAATACTGCAATAAAATGTTGCAAGTGTGAATGTTTGGCTGAAGCAATGTTAATGTTGTCCCCTCATGTTAACAGGTTTACGCACAATGATATTGTTAACATAGACCATGGAGTTTTGAAAAGCTTGAGAGAGAGGTCATGGGGATGGAGAATATTCTCTTGATCTCCAATAGTATTTTCTGGGTATCTCAAAATTTCCAAGTGCTCCATGTACTCTTACATAATCAATTCTCAACAGGAGAAACAATGTTTGTACAATATAACGGAGCTGATTTCCAATTTGGTACACGTTTATCACATGAACCAAAAGAAATCATTAATTTATGCTGATTGCATTTTTTGTTCCCTTTTTCTGGGAAACAAGATTGATTTAATTACTATTTCAGGCAAAGGGCATCGCTGCAAAACAAAAATACGAGTTAAACAGACTCATTGTTTCCCTTCTTTACTGCACTACAAGAAAAAAAAGTGTACCTTGCTGATCAACGAGAGTCACAGTGAAACAATCGCCCTTATAAAACCAAAATATAAGAACGTTCACAACGCCTGCATCTTACTAGTGTCGAACAAGGCATGTGATGGAACTAGCACTGAATCAAGAAGAAGACATGGAATAAATGAACATAAGAGATCCTGTCAACTGCAAAAAAAATGCTGTAATCTGAAATTGGCCAAACATAAAACTGTTGCTAGCATTCATGGCTCAAAATCAGCCCTGGGATTTTTTGGGAGGCTTCATTGTAAATACATTTGTTTACAGACAACACCGTCATTTCTGACAGTTCATGCTGAAGATTAAAGAGGATCTTAAACAGAAACCATACCGAGTTGCTTTGGACAATCCCACCCTACCAATTTTTTTGAAAAAAAAAACATCTTTCCCAATTTGCAGATGACAGATAAAATTCCTTACTCTTGATGAAAATTTGACTGGCCGTTTGCAGAACACAATAAAAATAACTGCACATATGCATACCTTCAAAAAGGTCTGTAAATAGACCCTTTCCTGCTCTGTCCATATTTTATGTCAAAGCAGAGTTTGCATCAAAGTAATGTTCTTACTGTTTCCAGTCAGTTGCCATGGGTGTATACTCCTAAATAATTTGCAAACTGTTGGAATCCACATTGCAGTTTTAACTTTTTGCAGACTTTGTGAAGACAGTAAAAATGTTAAACGCCAAATAAACAATGACAGATGTCAACAGAGAAATCAAGAATGAGCATTAAGGGATTTTTGAATGTTTGACACCATTGTAGCACAGTGAACAACATGGCTTTAATGGCCATCTGTCATATTACTGAACTGTTCTGCAAAGAATGCTCAAAGAACCTTATCTAGCTCTGTGTCAGAACGGGTTGTGGTCTAACTCTAGTTCCAACTCTAGTCTCAACACACTGCTGCTGCTGCTCCACTGCTTATTACATGCAACAGATGATGAGTGCTGGAGAGACAAAAGGCGTTTTTGAGCATCTGTTTCTTGAAATGAATGAGGTTCACAGTATATTTCACTTGAATTTTAGATCAAGAGATTGACGTCTGCAGAGACAGTCGGTGAGTCAAAGTATGTGGCGCAGCTGGCAGTTCAAAACTGTTTCACTCAACCTTAGGATCGTGCAGTATTGACATGTTGCCCCCTTTTTCTAGAAGTGAGAAAATTGTGAAACTTTACTTTCACTTATTGAAGTTAAACGTAATCTCTTCCGATTACAAGCAGCAGAGATAGGGGTGGCAATGCCCAGGCACCCATGCATTGTGTCAGCTGTGTGCCGCAGGGGCTGGGGTTGGAGGGGGGGCGGAATGGAGGTCCCATTTATAGACAGAAATTGTGAAGGAAATGGGAAAGTAATGAACAGACGATGGAACTTGATTTTCTTTAGAGCTCCTAAAAGGATTGAGTATAAGCTAATGCCCTCTTCTTAGTATTTCTGTGGGCATGGCAATGATTGTCAGGACTTCCATAATTGCTGCTGCTGAGTGGCACTGCAATTGGCAAATTAGATTACATCACACTGTGTCTCTTCATCCAAGTCATTAAGTTAGGTATTTAATTGGTGACATTCCAGCTCAGCCTCTTGTTGGTGAAACCTCACTCTCTAAGACCTAGACTGTCCCATTCTCTGTTTGGGATTCAGGGTATTGACACTGAGCCCATGACTTTGGAAAAACTGAATTCTCACTTCTGCTGCTTGAAACATTGTATTTGATAAAAGAGTCGGACGTGTATTTGTTAAAGACCAAGAGGTAGAAAAGTGGAGTTAGCCTGGATAACTCTTCCTCAGCTAGTACAGACACGATGGGATGAATGGCTTCCTCTATGCCATTGATTTTCTTTGCTGCTGCGTTGGTTTCCTTTTCAATATTGAAAGAGATTAAAAGAAACATTCCACTGGACTCTAGCAAAAGGTGGAATTTTCCCTTCCCTTGCAAATGTGGGAAAATAGAAAAATAAGGCGGGAATGGAAATATCAGAATCAAAGTTAAGAAAATACCTTCTGATTTTCCCTTAAGCCTGAAATGCTGACATCAGAATCCAGCCATTGAGCAGTGACTACCTCATTTCCATGCACTTGCATCTCATTAAAGCTCCAGCTTAACCATTTTTATACACCACTTCCAACTCACATCTCCTTCCCTTAGAAACTAAACAGCACAAATGTCTGACAGGTAAATCCAAGAGGGTACCTGGTGACTGCAGCTCCTGAATGTTTGGTCCAGCCATTATCCAACTGATTCTTCACAATGACGTTCCTGTATGCTCCGTGTCCACCAATCTCCTTGACCTTTCATCGAGGCTGTCAGTAAACCACCAGCTACACCACATCACCTTGCCTGCTTGTGGGCTAAAACACACACTGCTTTAGCTCTTTAATACTTTACTATGGTGCTCAGGGACTCAGATGACTTGTATGCTTCTCTCAGGTCACTTCGTGCACAGGGGATACACATCCATCTCATGTATATACACAGAACGCATCTTACAGTTCTCAACTTGCTTTCTTAACCACCACTCACTTTGCACTGAGAGTTTACCAGCCTCTGTATAATTCACATTGCTTTCTTAGTATACACCCACCGACTTTTGCATTTACAGTCTCCGCAGCTTGCATTGCTTTTTAGCTCAAAGGGAGAGGCAGACAGTTTGTGATGGTGGGGAGCACTGAACAATCAAGGAGGTGAATAGGTCACTGTGCTGCACCTTGCCACATCAATGGCAAACATACTGCAAGTGCTTCAAGTGAATGGCCATGTGTGAAAGGCAAACAGAAGCAGTCCTAAATACGGTAAAGGACAAAGTTTGGTCAGTCAGGGATTACCAGCACAGTCAATCAAGGGGATCATCCAATTCCATTTGAGGGATTGACCAAGGTCAGTCAGGTGCTTGGTCTTACCAGAGTCTGGGGATCTGTGTCTTTGGCCCAATCCCTGGACCTCATAGTGAAACCTGCCGGCCAGGGATTACAGGTAGGTCAGTCCGAGTGTTGACAAGACATCAGCTTAGGTGATGGGACAAATTTCCCTGCAATGAGACAGAAGAAGTAATTGAGCATGATGAAAGTGAATAGAAGATCAGTTTGTGATGATGCAGGAACAGGAGAGATAGTAACTTGTGCCCAGTGAGTGAGTAGAAAATGTAGAGGTGATGAAGAGTTATTGTTTAGGGGGATGAGGTGGCTGGGAGCCAGTGAGTGGACACAGTACTTGCAATAGTGAGAGTTATAGTCCATGAGCCTTGGTGAAAGGTGTATGCAGCAGCAGAGTTAGAGTGAGTGGAGGCTCCGTGAGTATGAGGAAGCACAAAGAAGATGGTGGCATTTATTTTTGCAAAGATCATTGACCTTCTTCCTACTCCACTGGGAGTCCCACTGCATTCAGGATGCAGCACTGACTTGGGTTCCGAGTTGGGTCCAGTTTGGCTGGGTCTAGTAATATGGCCTCTTGCAGTAACCACTGGAAAAAGGACTGTTCTCCTCTCTATCATCCTAGGCCCACGAAGGGGAGAGATCTTTCCTTGTCAATATATTGACAACCGGCATTGAACAAATGTAGTGCAAGCTAGGCACTGAACAGTGAACCTTTCAGCTTACTGAGACCTATCACATGTAACCATGTGACCACTTGGTAGGTGGATAAGTACACACACTCAAATGTGAGAGGTATTTCCAGGCTTTCATTGTCTGAAGTGCTGCGTGGTTGGGTTTTAAATCTGGCACCAGTGAATGGTCCTAGTCGTGGTGAACACTTCCACCTCTCCGGCCGCACTAATAAGGTGAAGAGCAGAAGATTGTGTGAGAAAAGTCACTTTGAGCCATGGCAGATCTGACGTTTGAACCTCACTCAGTAAAACACTTGAACTGCAAATGCGAGAATTCCACTCAGACTTTTAGAACTTCAAGAGGGCTCCTTACTATCTGGCAAGTAGTTGAATGAACAGAAGGAACTGAACACTACAGAACTGCTATATTACAGCTATAAGTATCCCTCCTTGGAAAACAACAGAGTAACAAGTCATGTTTACTGCACTAAAACACAGACATTTGATGCTACCACCTCATTTACTTGAGTTTAGCACTTACCCAAATGTTTAGTAGTAGCACCCGGCCTTTCATTCTTAAAGGCAGTCCATCACTGTATGGCAGTGACAAAGCCTGAGGAATCTGGTGTCACTGGGAACGTTCAGAGTGATGTTACCTTCCTGACCTATACAGTTTCTCAGCCTCCAGCTCATCATCATCCTGCCAGTAATGACTTCCACTGCTGTGCTCTCTCATCCTCCTGTGGTTGTTATGGCCATTCTTAGTGTCTGAAAGTAGAACCTCAGAAGGGAAAGTTTGATGTTGGGAAGCTGCACAATGTGGGGACACCCATAAGCAGCTGGCTCATTCACCTTCACCTTGGTCATAGCTCCACTTTGTCCCCCTACGTGGTGAGCCAGTATTATGCCTCAGCACTGCCAAGACTATATCTTGACTTTTTTAGCCAATCCCACTTCAGGCTGGAATCAGGCTGGAACATAGGTGACATGGATGAGGCATCGGCATCTGACTGAACACAGCAATTACAAATATTTCACACCATGTTAGAAAAACATCAACTATTGACTGAAACACATATTGTTCATCCCAAATGTATGAATGCAAATTCAATAAAGTTCTGATGGTATGGCTAGGAAAACATAGGAGCAAGAGTAGGCCATTTGAATCTTCGTCCCCATTTCAGCATTCAACAGGATGTGATTCTGGTTTCAGCTCCACTTATATTTCTGCACTTTATAATCCACGGCTCCTTATATGAACTGCAATTGGGATCTTATTGATTAGCAGTACATACTAATAGTAACAGGTTTAAATAATAACCAAAGAACATAAGAAATGGGAGTAGAAGTAGTACATGATGCTCCTCAAGCCTGCTCAGGCAATAAATTCTAGGAGTATCTGTTTGTGCTTTAATTCCAATTTCCTTCCCATCCCCACAACCATTGGCTCTCTTGTACATCAAAAATATGTTTAATCCACCCTTGGGTATATTCAATAACCCAGTCTCCGTTGCTCCATAGGGTAGTAAATTCCAACCCTCAGAGAGAGGAAATTCCACTTCATCTCTATGTTAAACATCACAACCCTAATTTTAAAGTGTGCCATCCAGTCCTATATTGCCCTGAAGAAATTATGCCTCAGTCATTAAAAATTTCCTAAGTGAATGGAGTTGGGTCAACATCTACTTCTCTCAGTTAACAAAATTTTTGGTCATCTGCACAATCCACATGGTTTTGGGTTTTCTTATCCTTCAAACACACCCACCCTCAGTTAATGGATCTCTGGTCTTCCACAGATTTTTTTTTTCTCTGTCTAGCATCTAGGTAAATACATTGACAACCAGCATTGAACAAATGTAGTGTGAGCCAGGCACTGAACAGTGAATCCTTTCAGCTTACTGAGACCTATCACATGTTACCATGTGACCACTTGGTAGGTGGATAAGTACGCATGCTATATAAACCAAAGCTCGGGCTGTAAGCCAACAAGTGAACACAGTTAACATCAAATAGTTAAACAAACAGTGCTGAGCACAAGGATGATATTTACCGTAGTTAAAACCGTTACTGTCTCCCTGAACTTTCTGCATAAAGATGCTTCTGCACTACCCAAATGAAAAAAGTTGATTATTCAACAGTTGGTGTTGATTTACTATCTAATGAGAACATTAACATCTATCTAGTCAATCTTTCTGCTAATGTTGAGCAGTTTGCTGAGATGTACCTAATTCATTCACATATTCATGAAAGGCACCACGTAGAATCGCCTCCACACAGATCTAAGGTTATCCAAGGGAAACAGAGACTTGATGCATATGATGATTGCAGGCATGTGAAGAGAGGCCAGTCACAGTTAGTTTAGTCTTTTTTTCAGATTTCTCAAATAAAGAGCAGGTATAGACATGGCAAACCAAAGAGCTTCCTTCTGTATGACAAATATTAATGGATCTGCAGAAGTTTTCTACTGTTGTGTTACATGGCTGTTGCAGAACTGTTTTATCTGAAAATAAATTGGCCTCTTTTAAAGCTGAGAATTTGGTTTATAACCATATTATCTGCACCGCAGGGAAGATAAACAAAGCATATCATATCATTGACAAAAATACATAATCTTTATCACAGAATCATTTTTTTTCTTTTTAATTTCTTTCTGTGAATTCAAATCCAATATTCACAGGCAATATAGAAATGTACAACAGAAGGATTTATAAGTAAACAATTTAGAGGTTACTTTATGGTTTTACTTTGCAAATGCATGAAACAAAATAAATAAATCCTCTTTGTTAGAACATAGGTATTGATATGATACTGCAGTTGAAATTGCATAGTAAAGGTATGGCTCATTGCTATAGAAATAGACTGTGACATCATCCAGTGAAGAATACCACAGATCTGTTGGAAGTGATGGGCAATAAATGCTGGCCGGCCAGCCAGCGACACCCACATCCCACAAACATATTTTTAAAAGTACTGTTTATTATCACAGCTATAACAAACTACCCAGCAGATACAGAACAATTAGCTTGGTAAAACATGAGGTGGGTGTGCCTTTCATTAGTTAAGAATGCAATAAATGAAACTAAACTCTGCAATTTCTTCATCCTACATGATAGCATAGAATATGTTGAAGTGTTCAACCTAATTTTGAAGACATAGACTACTTTAACACGCAAAACCATTTCTAAGAGCATATGATACCACTGTGGGCCTGTTAGCAAGCGTCAGATGAAACTCATCATTTGCTACTTCAATAAAACATGGCATCTCCTCTTGGTGGCTCATACAGTATTTGGCAAGTGTCTGAATTATCCTGAGCAGTCATTCATGCTCTATCCCTAGGTCTGAACTCAAAAAATCAGGACATAGAATCGCTGTAAGTGAAGGTACAAAACAATGAAAGGCAAGAAACAGTGGTGAGAGTCGTTTATGGGCTGCGGCAAGTCAGCTACTCACCATCATAACTTGGAATTATGCCATAATTCTTTCAATGTTAATATCAATAACCTGGAACTCCCTCTCAACAGCAAGGTGCATCTCCGTATACCAAGTAGACTACAGCAGTTCAGAAAAGCAGCTGTAATGAACCACCCAGAAGACACTGAACAGTTAGCTTGGTAAAACATGAGATGGGAGTGTCTTTCATGAATTGAAAATGCACCACTTTCTCAAGGGCAACTAGGGATGGGCAATAAATGATGGACCAACCAGTCATGGCCACATCCCATAAATATATATTTTTTTAAAAATTAGATTGGACAAAATATAAAATCTGAAAATTAAATGAGTGTGCAATGACCCCAACTGAAGTTTCCCAATTCCAGAGGAAATATTCTAAATCATTAACTTCCTGGATGAGGAAGTTGAAATGGTTCCCCTTCTTTATTTGTCCACTCCCTCAGTTGGTCACAAGAAGGTTTAATTAAATATGGATCCTTCACTTTGTGCATTCTTTATTCCCAGACCCAAATGAACTTTGGTTTCTTTTTAAAACCTGTCTTATTAGACTTTCTTGAATTAACAGAGAGTGAGTTCAGTAATTACTAAACATGAGAAGAATTAGCAATGCTACACGTAAACACAGGTTAGAAATAAAATTTGAGTTCAAAAAGATAAAAGTTTTTAAATAACAGGGATCAGTTTCTGTATTTTTTGGCAATAGGAGCTGATTGCACATTCTGGCATTGTAGTGGAGGTTATAAGTACCATTTGGTAATTGAATAATCAATTTCAAGATCCTTAATTTTGCAGGTTGGTTGAGATACTGTTGTTCTGACTCCTTTCAACCATAACTGAATTCTAGCTTTCAGGGTGAAAGATTTGTTGTCTAGTTCCCTCTGGCTAATTTCTAGCACTTAGAGTTAGAAATTCCCTTTATCTGCAATACAGGTTGAGTTGGAGATAGTTCTTTGCCTGTGATTTTCATAGGATTTGAACACTCAAACAGGCTAGGACACACGTGTTAAAGCCTGCTGGCATACATGAGAAACTCAGTCACACTAGTGCACTCCAGCAGAATTGAGACTGGTGTTTTCAGACCGCCTTCAAAGAAGAAAACACAAAATGTGTCTGCAATTTGGAACTTAATATGCCAGAGGTGCTTTGCTGGTGAGCAGTGAGTCATCTGCCCCTGATTTTCTTTGTAATCTCAAGGGATCACAGTCCAGTCTGTTTTGAATTAGCCCTCTTGTCCCTTGAATAGTTGTTGTTTAAAGTTCTCTTTGCATTTTTGGGTATGAAATTTCATAGGTCTCTATCTCTAGCCAGCTAGTTAATATATATTCACAGGTATTTTTGGCTGTGTTAACACACTTCTTTAACATTTAGAATTTAAAAATGTCCATAGTTTTTCCTGAGGTCAATAATAAGAATAATCTTAGGGACTTTTAATCTTTGTATTTTGATTTAATCGTTTCTCACAAATTTGATTGAGTTTTTTAATGAAGTAATCAAAACGGCTGATGAGGGTAGAGTGATAGACATTGTTTACTTGGACTGTTATAAAGCGTTTGACAAGGTTCCGCATGGTAGACTAAGTAGTAAAGTTAGATCACATGGGATTCAGGGTGAGCTTGCCAATTGGATGCAAAATTAGCTTTATGATAGGAGACGGAGGGTGGTGGTGGAGGGTTTTTTTGGACTGCAAGCCTGTGACCAGCAGTACTTCACAAGGATTGGTACTGGATCCACTTTTGTTTGTCATTTATATGAATAATTTGGATGAGAATTTAGGAGGCATGGCTAGTAAGTTTGCAGATGATGCCCAAAATTGTTGGTATAGTGGACGGTGAAAAAGGTTAAGATTACAAAGAGATCTTGATCAATTGAATCAATGGGATGAAGAGTAGCAGATGGAGTTTTATTTAGATAAATAGGAGGTATTGCATTTTGTTAATACAAACAAGGTCAGGACTTACACAGTTAATGGGAGGGCCCTGTGTGGTGTTATAGAACAGAGAGACTTAGGGGTTCAGGTACTTAATTCTTTGAAATTTGCACCACACGTAGACAGGATGGTAAAGAAGTCATTTGGCATACTTGCCTTCAGTGCTCAGACCTTTGTGTATAGGAACTAGAATGTCATGTTAAGGTCATTCAGGACATTGATGAGGCCTCTTCTGGAGTACTGTGAGCAGTTCTGGTTGCCCAGTTATAGGAAGGATATTGTCAAATCAACCCTGGAGAGGATTCAGAAAAGATTTACCAGGATGTTGCTGGAAATGGAGGGTTTGAGTTATAAAAATAGACTAGATAGGCTGAGGCTTTTTTCCACTGAAGGGTGGGAGGTGGAGGGGTGACCTTATGGAGGTTTATAAAATCATGAGGGGCATAGATAAGGTGAATGACAAGGGTCTTTTCCCTAAGGTAGGGGAGTTCAAAACTAGGGGGCATATTTTTAAGGTGAGAGGAGAAAGATTTATAAAGGACATGGGGGCAACTATTTGACACAGAGAGTGGTTCGTGTGTGCAATGAACTGCGAGAGGAAGTGATGGATGCAGATACAGTTACAACATTTAAAAGACATTTGGATAAGTTCATGAATAAGAAAGGTTTGGAGGTATATGGGCCGAGCAGAGGCAGGTGGGACTAGGTTAGTTTGGGAACATGGTCAGCGTTGACTGGTTGGACTGAAGGGTCTGTTTCATAGCTGTATGACTGTCTATGTATGGTTTGGGTAAAATAAATTGGCATAAGTCACTTACAGAGTGAGTTCTTGGAATTTGACATAGTTTTCTCAAACAATATTGGATGAACCAATGAAAAAGAGATGATTGTTAATGTAAAAGCAAAGGAGCCTCTTGGGAAGAGTAATCATAATATGTTAGCATTTCATTTTCATGCTTGAGAGTTCAGTGGCAAAGTATGAAACTGGGTATTAACATTAAAGTCGGAAAAATGCAGAGAAATTAGAAGGATGGCTGAGATAAATTTAGCAATTGATTATAAGGTAGCATGGTAATTAAGCAATGGCAGGCATTAAATAAAATTTGTCTCAACGAATATTTCTTTGAGGAATAAACCCCCATTGGAAAAGTGGCTTAATCATAGAGAATTAATAATGTTCAGGATAGTAATATGTTAAAAGAAAGATTTGACAATGTTGCCAAAATGAGAATGAAACCCAAGGATTGTGTAAAAATCAGCACAGGATGACCAAGCTAGAAAGAAAGAAAAAAAATAGAATGTAAGCTAGGAGAAAATATTTTAAAAAAACACAGACTTAAGAGTTTTACAAGTTTTCAAAAAGGAAGAGATTACCCAAAGACGAACATGTGCAACTTAGAGACAGAAGTAGAAAAACGATAATGAGGATTAAGGAAAAGGCAGAGATGTTAAACAAATATTTTATACCTGCCTATACAGTGGAACACAAAGGAAATTGTGGGGAAGTGAAGAACACAATATAATAAATATTTATATAAACAAAAAAAAGTCTTGAGCAATTATTTGGATTAAAAGTCAGCAGTCCACCTGGACTTGAAGCTTACATGTTAAAGTGTTTGAAGTGGGAGATGGAAAGATGGTGGATGCACTTAATTTGATCTTACTGAATTTCCTAAATCCTAGCACTGTCCCCATGGACTGGAAAGTAGTCAATGTAATTGTGTTATTTAAGAAAGGAGGGAGAGAGAACAGGAAACTAAAAGCTAGTTAGCCTGAAGTCAGTACTAAAATGTTTCATACAGTGATGAAATACCGATCACTGTCAACATGTGATTGGGTAGATAACTATCACTATCCTCACTTTTTGACTCGGTCCACAAAGCTAAGTTGGTCTCAAGTAGAGGAAATCCATAGTTATTCCAATGAGAAGATGCTCTGGTTTTTAACAAGATGTAGTTTACTGCAAGATAAAAATCAAGTATGTTACATTAGTAAGATAGACATTGCTACAAAGACTATCGAGAGTCTTAGGACTATGGGTTTGTCCCATTTGGGAGCTTAGGATGTTCTGAATCTTCTCCACCAAGTCCTTTTGAAATCAAAGGTGAGAGAAGCTTAATTCAGCCTTCAGCATTAGAATATATTATTAAGGACATGCTAACAGGGCATTTGAAAAGAAAATCACAATATAATTAGCCATAGTAAGGTATGCCAGAGTAGGTATGACTTCAACGCTGGACTTACTGAACCAGAGATAGAGAAAATACCACTGTGTTACAATGTCCCCTAGTAAGGAAACTTATTTTTGTGTTAAAGTTTGAAACAAAAGTTCATCAGCTTGATTCATAAGATGAGTGAGTAGACCACGAGGAGAGAATAAGTATAATGGACATATAACCTGGAGTTTGAGATGAATGAGAAGTGATCTTACTGAAACATAAGATTATTTTTGAGCTTGACAAGGGTAAATGTTGAATGCTTGTTCTCTTTTATCCTTTCACAGGATGCGGGTGTTACTGGCAATCCTTATATACTGACTGGAATCAATGGGTATTGGGGGCAAACTCTCCAATGGTTGGAGTCATACCTGACACATAAGATGGTTGTGGAGGTTAATAATCTCAGCTCCAGGACATCTCTGCAGGAGTTCCTCAGGATAGTGTCCTAGACCCAATCATCTTCAGCTGCTTTATCAATGACCTTCTCTCCCTCATAAGGTCAGAAATGGGGATGTTCGCTGATGATTGTCCAATGTTCAGCACCATTCATGACTCCTCAGATATTGAAGCAGTCCGTGTTCAAATGCAACAAGATCTGGACAATATCCAGGCTTGGGCTGATAAGTGGCAAGTGATATTCGTGCTACACAAATGCCAGGTTATGACCATCACCAACAAGAGACAATGTAACCACCATCTCTTGATATTCAATGGTGTTACTTTCACTGAATCCCCCACTATCAACATCCTGGGGGTTATCATTGACCAGAAACTCAACTGGACTCACCACATTAACAGAGAGGCTACAAGAGCAGGCCAGAAGCTAGGAATACTGCGGCGAGTAACTCTCCTCTTGACTCCTCAAAGCCTGTCCACCATCTACAAGGCACAAGTCAGGAGTGTGTTGGAATACTCCCCACTTGCCTGGATGACTGCAGCCCCAACAACACTCGAGAAGCTTGACACCATCCAGGACAAAGCAGCCCGCTTGATTGGCACCACATCCACAAGCATCCACTCCCTCCACCACCAACGCTCAGTAGCAGCAGCGTGTTCTATCTACAAGATGCACTGCAGAAATTCACCAAAGATCCTCAGACAGCACCTTCCAAACCCACGACCACTTCCATAAAGAAAGACAAAGGCATCAGACATATGGGAACACCACCACCTCCAAATTCCCCTCCAAGCCACTCACCATCCTGACTTAGAAATATATCGCCATTCCTTCACTGTCACTGGGTCAAAATCCTAGAATTCCCTCCCTAATGGCATTGTGGGTCAACCCACAGCAGAAGGACTGCAGCAGTTCAAGGAGGCAGCTCACCACCACCTTCTTAAGGGCAACTAGAGATGGGCAAGAAATGCTGGCCAGCCAGCGATGCCCACATCCCACAAATGAATAGAAAAAAAAGAAGAAAATGTGGAAGGAGAGTTTATATCTTTGGAATAAGCACCAGATGCTTATGAATGAGGTGTCTATCCCAATGGACTGTGGCAGCTCATTGTTGAGTATATTTAAGGTCAATATCAAGAAATTGTTGCAACACTGAGTGATTAATGTGACATGGGACAAGCCAGGAAAGTGGAGTGAAGGTCCATCATTTCCTTGATGAATGACAGAGCAGGGTCAAGGGGCCATAAAGCCTAAATTGGTTTGTTGTATTAAATTTTATTTTTATTTCTGAATATATGCTTTCGTGGGATGGCAAAGGCAGCAGTTGGTGCCCATCCTTGATGGCCATTGAACAAAGTGACTTGCTGACCATAACAGAGGGCAATTAAGAGTAAATCAGATTGTTTTGGGTATGGTATCACATGTGGGCCATACTGTGCAAAGATGGCAGATTTCCTTCCCTAAAGGACATTAGTGAACCAGATCAGCAATCAATAATAGCTTTCTGAATATTATTACTGTGATGACTTTTCAATTCCAGATTTTCCAGAAATTCCATGAGCTGCTGTGGTCGGATTTAAATTTGAGCTATTGGATGACTAGTCCAGTGACATTATCCTGAGCCAGCTATTGCCCTTTCATTGTCCAAATATCCTGTGGGCAGTCTATTAATCATAAACAATACAGCTTTTCTTACAGGTCCAGTGCAATTCCTTATCAAGTTGCAAAGCTGCCACCAGATTCCATTACATCAATCGATGAATGAGAAGTGAAGATGCATAATAAAATCTTTCTTCAATTGGAGTTCATACATAATGATTAGATCAAACTGTTTTGTTCCCTTTAAATCTCAATGTTTTAAAATAATTAAAGATGTGATCAGTCCAACAGACAAATCATTGCCTAAATCAGGGTTGAGTGCATATTGTTAAAATTTGTGCACTGCAGAATGAGCAATCAGATTAGATGATACACAAAAACAAAAATCAAGCAGGGAAAAATTGCCGAGGTACATCAATTTTTTCTATCTCTTATGTTCTGACAGGTTTGGAAACTGAATTACATGTGCTGTAATTCCTTGTGCCTTGGCATTTATTTCTGCTTAACCTCCAAAGGAATATGCAGCTTTTTCAGTGAAAAGCAATACTGCTTTCCAAAACTCTGTATATTATTTACTTTGAAGCACAGTCTATATCTGTGACACTATAACTGAGATACAAACAACATTTATAAAAATAAAGATCATAGACATGATTTCACCTTTCCATCACAAGTTTACCATTTGATTTTCTAATGTATTCAGTCTTTAATTTTCATTCTTCGAATATACATTTACATAAAATGTTCTTTCATGTGGCTTCGGAGCGCTTGGCTGTGACTTCGATGTTGAGCCTCACATGAACTTCTAGATAGTAAATGAGTTTCTAATTGCTGATGTTTGTGCAAAAATAATGTAAAATAATGCCATGATGATGAAATTCATTCTTCACATTAACGATGTTTGTTTTCTTATTGCTGGTTAAGATTTATTATTTCTGCACATCGGCAAAAACTGGTTAGCCTTCACACCCAGAATCTGACCCTTCTGATCCATAATTTTTTTTGGGAGGAACAAGAACACAACCACAATGGTGATGAAAATGGCCGCCATCCTTGGATAATTGGCTTACACACCCTCAGATGCTGCCAGACCTGGTGAGCTTTTCCAGCAACTTCTGTTTTTGTTCCTTGATTTACCGCACCCGCAGTTCTTTCGGTTTTTATTGTTTGCTGATGATTGCACATCACTACTTCTGACCTTTGAAGGAGGGATATTGATGAGTCAAATGAAAATGATTGAGCTTAAGACACCATGCTCAGGAACTCCAGTTGTGATGCTCTGGAACGAAGATGGTTGGTCTTGTAACAACATCATCTTCCTTTGTGTAGGTGTGATCCCAGTCAGTGAAGTGTTTTCTCCAATTCTCACAGAGATCCAGTTTTGCTAAGGCTCCTTCACATCAGTCTAGTCACATTCATCTCATCATTAGGCTTATAGCAAACTATTGGGATTGAAGGCAAACAAGTCACAGGGCCTGTTGGCCTACATCCTACAGTCTCAAAGGAAGTGGCAGCAGAAATAACGGAACCATTGGCTACAATATTCAAAAATTCCCTGGATGCTGGAAAGATCCCAGCGAATTCAAAAAATGCTAATATAATGCCCTTATTCTAAAAGGAACCAGTTATTTTAACATCTGCAGTTTGGAAATTGTTAGAATCCATTATTAAGGAAGTAATGAAGAAAGTCAAACTGTAGTCCATCAGAGTCAGCATGGCATTATGAAGGGTAAATTATGTTTGACTAATTTGCTACAGCTCTTCAAAGATGTAGCTAGTAAAGTGGATAATAGGATTCCTGTAGATGTAATACACCTGGGCTTCAGGCAGGCATTTGATAAGGTACCACACAACACACAAAGAAAGATCACATGGGATTGTGGAAATGTGTTAGTTTGGATTAAGGATGGAGGTTTAGGAAGAGGCTGAATAGGATGGGGCTTTTTTTCCCTGGATATCGTCACAGGCTAAGATGTGACCTTATAGAGGTTTATAAAATCATGAGGGACATGGATCGGGTGAATAGCCAAGGTATTTTTCCTTAGATGGATGAGTCCAAAACTAGCGGGCATAGATTTAAGGTGAGAGGGACCTTATGGGCAACATTTTCACGCAGAGGGTGGTGCTTGTATGGAATGAGCTGCCAGAGGAATTGGTGGAGGCAGGTACAATTACAACATTTAAAAGGCATCTGGATGAGTACATGAATAGGAAGGGTTTAGAGGGGCCAAATACTGGAAAATGGGACTAGATCAATTTAGGATACTTGGTTGGCATGGATGAATTGGATCAAAGGGTCTGTTTCTGTGCTGTATAATTTTATGGTTCTACAACTAAAAATCTCACCTCTCGAATTCAGCTTTTTTTATCCATGTATTGATTGTCATGAGTTCAGAAGGTTAGCAGCCTTACAGAACTTAAACTGAGCATCAGTGAGTACATTATTGCTGTATAAATAGAATTGATAATTGATCGTACTGCCAATGACACCTTCTGTCATTTGCTGATAATTCAGTGTAGATGGGTTGGACAATAATTGCTTAGTTTGTACAGAAATGGCAGGGAAAGCGAGCACCTCGTTTTAGTGCATGTCTTCAGTACTACAGTTGGAATATTGTCAGGGTCTGTGCCTTTCCAGTACACTCAGCCATTCCTTGAAATTATTTGGAATGAATTGAAGTTTCTGAAGTGTGGATTCTCTGATGATGGGGATTTCCAGAGAAGACTGAGATGATCATCTGCTTGCATTTTTGTCTGAAGATTGTGGCAAGTTCTTTAACCATGTCCTTTCTACTCATGTGTTGATCTGTGAGATCTCACAGAGCCTTTCCCTCCTCTACCAGTTAGCTATTAGGCTGCATGTGGCAAGATTGCAGAGTTTTGATGTTATCCAAAAGATGTGGGATCACTTAGCTCAGTCAATAACATGTTGCTTCTGCTGTTTATCATTAATGTAAGTCTGTATTGTGGTGTCACAACTTTAGTAGCTCAGTTTTAGGTATGACTGGTACTCTAATTTTTCCTTACTGAAGCATATTATTGAAACAGATGGGTTTTTACAACTATAGAGGGTGTGAAGTCAGGAGACTGCTCGAGTGAGATGTATATCGGATGAGTCGTAGATTAGTTTCATATGGGAAATTCTGCTAAATCTTCTTCAGGTTTAAATATAGATTAACGACCAGGCTCCAACATACAACTAACAACTTACAAATAAATTAGTTTCCTTTGTTAAACAGGGAACTGTCTGAGAACAGCAGTTATCTATCAATTAGCTGAAAGTAACAATTTTAGTTGGTGTTAAATACTGTAGCCCATGATAAACTAGCTAGTGACTCATCAGTGGCTTGACACAAAAGATTGGTTCTCAATCCACATGGGGAGGAGACTGCGTTAGCGAGACCTACACTGCTTGAGAAGCAAATTAGGTTCATAAGGGAATTTGGTACATGTGGAAAAGGAGGTTCTTTAAGTCAGGTTTATGATACTGGTGAAGTGAGTTAGAGTTGATTTTAGTAAATCAAGGTTAAATAAAGTCAATTTAAGTGAAATAAAGTTAAAGCATACAGGAATGCTCAGTCAGGTCAGACAGCATCTGTGGAGCACAAAAGTCAATGCGAAGAGTCCAGACCCGAAACGTCGACTTTCCTGCTCCTCACATGCTGTCTGACCTGCTGTGTTCCTCCAGCTCCACATTTTATTGACTCTGACTTCCAGCATCTGCAGTCCTTTCTATCTCCTAGGAAAGCTCAGTCACCTGGAATGTGTGTCCTGTAGTATGTGGGAAGTCATGGATGCTACTGGCAACCTAGTTGATCAAATCTGCAGGAAATGTCATCAGCTGCAGAAATGTGAGGTCCGTGTTTAAGACACATTGAGCAGTGGCCCTCTTGTGGCACAGTGGTAGTGTCCCTGCCCCTGGATCAGAGAAGCTTGCATTCAAGTCCCACCTCCTCCAGAAGCGTGTAATAACATCTCTAAACAGGTTGATTAGAAAATAGATTAATTTTTTTTTAAAAAGCTGGAGTTACTGTGGCACATCCATTAGGCTGAAAGTTATGTGGATAGCACATTCAGAGAGTGGTCACACTGCAGACTGGAAGCATGGAGGCAGTAAGTGTCTGGATGACCAGCAGTCCTGGAGAACCATCCAGGTAGCATAAGAGTCCCTTGAGATCTTACTCACTGATTAGTTTTCTGATACTGATGAGGGCATTGGTTCCTCGGAGGAGTGCAATCATAGCCAAAATGCTCAAAAATGAGATCCTTTCTCAACTGCATCTCTTGCATTTCCCACACCTCTGCCCTCACATCCCCTCTCCCCAACAAAAACAAAGACAGAATCCCCCTTATCTACACATATCACCCCACCAACCTCCACATCCAACATATCAAATCTCCACCACTTCCGTCACCTACAATCAGACCCCACAACCAAGGATATATTTCCCTGCCCCCCCACCCCCATCTGCCTTCCATAGGGACCGCGCTGTCTGCGACTCCCTCATCTGCTCCATATTCCCCACTAGCCCCACCACCCCCGGCATCTTTCCCTGCAACCGCAGGAAGTGCTACATCTTCCCCCACACCTCCCCCCTCATTTCCATTCAAGGCACTTAACGAAGCTTCCACAGTAGACAGAGGCTCACCTGCACATTTGTCAATGTGGTCTATTGCATCCGCTGCTCCTGATGTGGCTTCCTCTACATCGGTGAGGCCAAGTGGAGGCTCCGAGATCACTTTATACAGCACCTGTGCTCTGTTCGCGACAAACAACACCACTCCCGGCCGTGAACCATTTTAACTCCCCCTCCCACTCTCTGGGCGACATGTCCATCCTGGGCCTCCTCCAGTGTCACAATGATGCCACCCGGAAACTGGAGGAGTAACACCTCATATTCTGCCTCGGGACCCTACACCCAATGGCCTAAACGTGGATTTTACCAGTTTCAAAATCTCCCCATCCCCGGCCTCATCCCACGACTAACCCTCCCTCTCATCCCCGCCTCCTTGACCTGACACAACCTGTCCGTCTTCTCTCCCACCTATCTGCTCCTCCCACCTCACTGACCAATCCCCACCACTCCCGACCTGCACTCACCTATCACCATCCCACCTACCTTCCCCACCCCCACCACTCCTCTCTATATTTATTTCGGAGCTCCCTTCCCCACACCTCCATTTCTAAAGAAGAGTCCTGACCTGAAACATCAACTTTCCTGCTCCTCTGATGCTGCCTGGCCTGCTGTGTTCCTCCAGCTCCACACTGTGTTATCTTTCTCTGGTGGAGGCTGGAGCTCCCCTTATCCTTTCACTGCCAGGGTTTCCTGGAGGACTGTTTCCTTGAAATTGGGCTGAACTGCACTGCAGGACTCTGATGTAAAACTGTCAATCATGTGCCCTGCTTTTCAAATGCAGTAAACTCATACAAAACTCAATCATTAAAATTGCAACTGGCGCATTTGTAGCAGTTTAAGGACAGACTTCTCAATATGTGACTCCCCCTCCCTGACAACCCCATCTCTGTACCTGCATTAGTGTACAGCTATCTGACTCTCCAGGCCAAAAGATAAATTGCTAGTTCAATCAGTAACTCCACAGGCCAAGTTAGCCTGAGAAGATGGGTTGTTATTTGATAGGAACCCATCTCTGCTAAATGTAAAAAGCTGATAATATCCTGGAAAACATGGCCAACAAAAAAGCTGCAGAGGAAGTCGTACATCAGGTCTCCCAAAATAGAATGCAACCTCTGCTGAGTAAAACATACAAAAACTCCTACACCCGTTTTAGTTACAGTACTGAGAAACTCAAATATTTGACACCGAGACTTCATATCCAGCATTTCCTTTCTGTGGGGTGAGGGGGCAAGGGGGGGGGGGGTACATTGTGGTTGGCTGGTAGTTCTTGGCCCTACAGTATAAAGAAAATCCAAAAATGTTGGCTGCAAATCCACGTTCATAAAACTGAGCGAAGAGTTGGAACAACTACAGAGCCTTCACAGTCTTGAAATGATGGCGGCTTTGAAGACGTACACAAGAGACAGAAAGTGAACAGGAAAAATCAATTCGGTGCATTGTTTTAAGAACAATCATGGTGCAGAACCAAAAGACATATACTCAACTAGTGAAATGGGGGATCAAAGGGAATGGAGACCTCAGGGCAGAATCCTTGCCCAAAATGAGGGAAAAAAGATGGTGGGGGTTGTTATGGAACAGATCAAACTCCCACAAAATATATCAAGGAGATAGCCTAGACCCTAACATTTTATTTTATTTAAAGGCAAGTGACTGGTGGGGTGCCAGAAGACTGGAGGTTAGCTAACGTGCAGGCACTATTTAAGAAAGGTGGTAAGGAGAAGCCAGGAAATTAAAGACTGGTGATCCCGACATCAGTGGTGGGCAAGTTGTTGGAAGGAATCCTGAGGGACAGGATTTACATGTATTCGGAGAGGCAAGGATGGATTAGGGATAGTCAACATGGCTTTACGCGTGGGAAATCACATCACACTGACTTGAATAAGTTTTTTGAAGTTGTAACAAAGAGGATTGAAGAGGTCAGAGTAGTGAATGTGATCTATACGGACTTCAGTAAAGCGTTCGACAAGGTTCCTCATGGTAGACTGGTTAGCACGGTTAGATCACATGTAATACAGGGAGAACTAGCCATACGTACACAGAACTGGCTCGAAGGTAGAAGACAGAGGGTGGTGGTGGAAGGTTGCTTTTCAGACTGGAGGCCTGTGACCAGCGGTGTGCTACAAGAATCAGTGTTGGGTCAACTGCTATTCACCATTGATATCAATGATTTGAACATAGAAGGTATGGTTAATAAGTCTGCAGATGCAGGTGTAGTGGACAGTGAAGAATGTTGCCAATTATCTTCAGTGCTTCATGAGGGTAAGTGCTGCCATCTTATCTCTGCTATATCACACTCAATCTATCTCCATTACTGCACACACCTCCCGGCAAGACTCATGCTCTTTCACTCTCACATTCATATGCAGCATTTTCTCTCAATCACTGTCCCCCACCCTGCACGTCCCCCCAGGTTACCAACCTTACATGGTCCCTGCCCTGCCTACTTTCACACTCAGGACAGCTCACCACCTTGACCCAACCCCACTTCATTTGCATCAGCATTACCTGGTGTGCCACCCAATATCATCTCACTCAATTCCTTCCTTTCTCTCAGTACAGGAGAATACACCCCACAGTAAGGGTGAAAGGTGCCAGGATGGGGTGGTAGAGTGCCCAACATTAAGCTCCTCACCATCTACAAAGGAGAAGATTTAGTCCTCGATGGAAAGGACCATGTCAAATCCTGTGGAGATGCTGAAATATTCATGTCCCAGAAACTGTTAAGAATCATTATAATGCAACTCTCACTTGAACTGCGCCGTGAATGAATCTTTCACCTCTCACAACGCTTTCCCCCTTTTGCAACTTACAGGCATTAGCTGCATTTCTACATTGGCTATAGTCAAGGGGACTGCCCCACAAGGCATCACCCCTCAAGGGAGAGAGCCCAGAGGCTTCACGGGAAGGACTGGCAAGCTGCCTACTGCACCCACCAACCCTCTCTCTCCTCACCAGCTCAGATACTGACCCCTTGTTGGGTATTTGATGGAGATTAGAGTCTGGGGAACCTGTGGTGAGTAGTGCCCTGCCATTCTCCAGAGCTGGCTGAGCAGGAAGCACCCCAGGCTGCTGGCACTAAGGGCCTGCCTGTGCCCTCCCCAGGTCCGTCACCACGGAGTTTGTACAAATGCACAAGCAGGCAGGTTGGTGGAGGGCAATGGGTACCATGGTGCTACAGCAGCAGGAGAACTGCAACACCATTGGGGCCTCACCTGCCTCAGACACCTGACCATCTGGCTGCCTCCATGGACAAGTTGGCAGCTGCAATGGAGGGCCAGGTCTGTAGTTGGCTGGCGGTGTGGGCAGACCTACACACCGTCATCTTAGCCATTGCTCCCCAGCACCAGCGGCTAGGCAGGAGCCTTGACCTCACTCCAGGCACCTTCGCTCACAAGGAGGCAGTCAGGAGAGATGCCAAGGAAGGTGGCATTAAGAAATGCAGCATGGCTGCAGCCTCTGGACACAATTGCACGCCCCACCTCCCACCACCGCAGGATCGGGTGGCCAAAGTTCCAAGGCCATTGGGCTCCACAGTTCAACAGTTACCCTCCATGCGAGCTGCAGACCTAGGGACTAAACTGAGATGTAGTGGGAAGGCCCTGTAAGTCCTAAGGTCTTCTCCTTCTCCCTGGATGATGTGCCAAAGACCAAGTTGGGAAGTGGATGGCTACAGCATCACGAGCAGGCAATGGGTGGATTGCAGGTACCTGCAATTCAACCACTAAGCTCCATCCTTCCACAGCACTGTTGTAGCTCAGGTATCAGTGAGCTTCAGATGTTAGCCTGCAGGGAATAGTCAGGAGAGCCTGGCTCAAGGAGATGGACTGCGCACAATAGGCTAATGCCTAAGGATCAGAAGGAATAGTGAGCTCGCAGGTGTCTTTCACCTTGTCTGCATGGGAGTGTCTGTCCAGTGGTGTTCCCCTTTGAAGGGCTGCGCATAGAAATAAGTTATAGACCCTGCACCCTCACACATGGCAGCATTTACTGCACTCTCTTCAGGTGTGGTCACAGTCATTGTTCATTTCCGGCGCACAATTGAGATTATAGGATGACAGAAAGCAGCAGTGGCTACTCCTCGGACCATGAGTTCTAGGCTCTTCTTCACCAAGTAGATGAACCAACAAAACATCAATGCCCCCTCCCCGGTAGGCGCCTAAGCTGCATTTCCCCAAGTACCCATTCACCCCATCTACCTAATTCTGCACCTATTCTTCTTACCTTCTCGAGGTGAATGAGCCAGGTTTTGTAGCTCACTGCCCCGTTGACTGCTCAACATCAACAACCCCACCGCCCACCTCACCCCTTGCCCATCATGCTCTATAGTATCCCTCCCTTATATATTGAGTGCCTCCCTTCATTACTGTAATCCCCTCTGCACCCCAGCATTCTGTCTCCATGCATCACCATTGAGTTTCCAACTTCCCTCCAAGTCACGCGAATCCCCTGATGGACCCTTGCACCCCATGTGACATCTTGTGTACAGAACTGCACTGAGTGTGAGCCACCCGTTTGAGTGAGTTAGCTGGACAGACTGACCAGCTCCCTGACTGATATTTGTATAGCTCCCCAACTGTGTTCCTGTGACTTCTCAGACTGGCTGTATTGGACCCACGGGGCTTCATAAGATTCCACACATGACCTTTTCAGTGGGACCAGCCAGGTTGTAAGTACATGGAAGTCAGGACCTGAACCAGCCTGCACCCCTAAAAGGTCCTGGAAATAGGGTTGGTTCCCAGTTTTTGCCACTCCACAATGTCTCCATGAGAAACCTGCCCCTTACATCAGGGAGTGAGGGCTTAATACTGCAGAAAGCCTAAAAGGCCATGGCAATTGGAGCAAGAGATTAAACAAGACAGGAGGGAATCAAAGAGAGGGCATGAAACATAATAGCAGGTAAAATCAAAGAAAACTCAAAAGACATTTTATAACTAACGAAAGCATCATTCAGGAAAGAAGCAAGTCAATTAGATAGAGACAAACAAGGTAACTTGTGTCTATAAAGAGGAGTGTATGGTTCTCTATGTCTGTTTTCACAAAAGGAGAGGGACAAAGCAGATGTTATACTTCAGGAGGAGGTGTGAGAAATATTGTGTAGGATAAACACTGTGATGGAGGAAACATCAAAGTGATGATTCCCAAGCTACTAAGGGAAACAAGGCAAGAGATAGCAAAGGCTCTGACCACAATTTTCCAATCTGTCTGACTACAGACATGATGTCTGATGACTCGGGGACTGCTAATGTTGCACTGTTGGGAGGAAGAGATAGATCGAATCACTGCAGGCTAGTCAGCCTGACCTCAGTGGTGAGCAAGTTAATTGAAAAAGATTCGGAAAGATGGTGTCAAGTACAGTCCGCGCACATTTGTTAAGGAGGGGTCATGTCTGACTAATTTGATTGAAGTTTTTGTGTGGTAACAAGACGGTAAAGCATTTCATGGAGTTGAACTAGACTTTTGACAAGATCCCCAATGGCAGGAAGATCAGTAAATTGGAAGCTTATGGGATCTTTCCAAGGGTAAGTGGCAAGTTAGAAAGCCATTTCCAGTGGGGTTCCATAGACTCAGTAGCAGCTCTCTTGGTGATTTTTGTATAACCCAAATGATTCATACTTAAGCGTAAGGGACATGATTCAGAAGTATGCTGTTACAAAAATCAATCATGTGTTTAATAATGAGGAAGAAAGCTGAAGAACACAGAATAATGTAAATGGTGGGCAGCAAAGCGGCAGGTTGAATTCAATCAAGTGAAGGGAGAGGTAACAGGTAGAACACAAAAAAAGCCTGGATATAAACAATAAATGGTAAATTCTGAGACAGTGGAGAAACAGAGAGAATTTGGGGTGTATATTTACAGATCCGAGAAGTAGGACAGATAGATAAATGTTGTTAAATAGGGCATACATAATATTTTATTTTATTGGCTGCAGTCTAGAGTTTAAGAGCAGTAAGGTTATGCAAAAACAGTTTAAAATACTCATTAGCCAGGGAATTATATACATTCCTGCTCTCCAAATTTCAGTAAGATGCGATCACACTTGAGAGAATACAAGAGGAGATCTGAGAACATTGCCAAGAATGGAGAATGTAGGCCATGAGGAAAGATATGAAAGGTTGGGGTAATTTTCTTTGGAACAGGAGCCCAAGAGGAGATGTAGAAATTGAACTGAGACATACAAAATTATGAGGGGGCTGAGATTGAGTGGATAAGCAATGACATGGTTCTGTGAACAGGGAGGTCAAGGGATATAGATTTAAAATAGTTGGTGGGAGGATTAAAAGGGAAATTGAATAACATTTTCACCCAGAGGATTTGGCGGGGATTAAGAGTTGTTCTGGAACCTCAGAGCCTGAAAAGGTGGCAGAAGTAGAAGTAAAAACAGAAATCTCTTGAAAAGCTCAGCAAGTCTGGCAGCGTCAGTGAAGAGAAATCAGAGTTAACATTTCGGGTCCACTGACCCTTCTTCAGAACTGATAATAGCTAAGAAACTGTTGCCGGACCTGCTGAGCATTTCCAACAATTTCTGTTTTTGTTTCTGATTTCCAGCATCCACAGTTCTTTTGCTTTTTATGCAGAAGTAGAAATCCTCATCATGTTGAAAATGCATCTGGATAGAATGATTAGGTCCAATAGTCATCAGAACTCTGGCAAAATATATGAAAGCTTAAACATATGTACCAACAGATTCAAGAACAGCTTCTTCCCTGCTGTTATTAGACTTCTGAATGGACCTTCCAAATTTTAAATCTAATGTTGCTCTTTCTCTGTACACCTTCTCTACAGCCATAACATTGCATTCCTCGCTCTGTTCTATTACCCTGATGCACTTTGTAGGGTATGATCTGCCTGTACTGCATGCAAAACAAAACAGTATCTTGGTACATGTGATAATAATAAATCAAATCAAATCAAGAACTATACAGCAAGAACTGGAAGATGGACTAGACTAGACAGCTCCTTCCCAGCCAGCATGAGCACAATGGGAAAATACTATTTAAAACTGGGACTGCCAAATAGATTGTCTGCCAATCAAGCTTTGTCCTGTATTATGTTCAGCTTCATCTATGTTGGTCCTGCACTCATCCAGCTCAGTACAGAGTGTTCTATCACACTCTTAGCTTATAACTCAAGGTAATAGAGATGAGACTCTGTTGAGTATCATTAAATACTGGATGCTACTTATAGCAAGAGCAATATATGCATACAATATTATAATAAATGGCAGAAAAAATTACACTGAAGTATTGAAACATCTGAGGATATTGGTGAATCCAATCCAATTGCGAGGAAGCAGAACGCTTAATGAAAGTTAAATGGAAAGCAGCAGAGGAAAGAGAGAAACAATTTTTTTCCATTCAGTGTTCATCCTAACTTATGACTTTTCAGATACTGAAGTAATCCGTGCCGGCAGGACAAGGACAGTACCCAGCATTGGGCTGGGAATAACACTGGTCTCACACGAATGCTATGTAATGACCACCACTCCTTGAATCGCAATGAAATTGTCATAGTTGACTTCCCCATTATCAATATTGAAGATGTCAGCATTGACCAGAGACTGAAGTAAACCAACCATACAAACATCATGACTGCTGAAGCAGAAACTATATCCTGTGGTGACTGGTGTGCTTTTTGATCCCACAAAGTCTTTCCCTCACCTTAAGTTTCAACAGTGTCATGGAATTGTCTTCATTTAGCTGGATGAATGGTCCAATAAAACAGGTGAATGTCAACACGATCCAGGACGAAGTCTGTTTGAATAATTACTTCTTCCACCATCAGTGTGACATGAAGGCACTGCAGCAACATGCCAAAGCATTTTCTTCAATATTGTGCAAACCATACTCCCGGCCTCAGCGTGGACTCCCAGTGCGGTCTGGAGGCTAGGTGCTGGCACGGATGGATTGGACGGGATCGGCTCTGGGTCCTCTTTTGTTTGTCACTTATATAAATGATTTGGATGAGAATATAGAAGGCATGGTTAGTTTGCGGCTGACACCAAAATTGTCTACAAAAGGATCAATGGGCTGAAAAATGGCAAATGGAGTTCAATCTGGATAAATGCGAGGTAATGCATTTTGGTTCAACAAACAAGGGTAGGGCTTATACAATTAATAGTAGGGCCTTGGGTAGTGTTGTACTACAGAGGGACCTCAGGGTGCAGGAATATAAGTCTTAAACATTTGCATCACACGTAGACAGGATGGTTAAAAAGGCGTTTGGCAGGCTTGCCTTTACTGTTCAGTCCTAGGATTAAAGGAGTTGTGACGTTATGTTGAGGTTGTACGGGACATTGGTGAAGCCTTTTCTGGAGTACTGTGTTCTGTTCTGGTCACCCAATTATAGGAAGGATATTATCAGACTGGACAGGGTTCAGAAGAGATTTACGAGGATGTTGCCGATATGGAAGGTTTGAGTTTTAAAGAAAAGCCAGATAGACTGGGACTTTTTTCATTGGAGTGGAGGAGATTGAGAGGTGAACTGATAGAATTTTATAAAATAATGAAGGGTATACATAGAGTTGATGGTAGTTGTCTTTTCCCTAAGATGGGGAATTTCAAGACTAGGGGGCAAATTTTTAAGGTGACAGGAGAGAGATTTAAAAATAAGACATGAGGGGCAAATCTTTTACACAGAGGGTTGTTCGCGTGTGGAATAAACTTCCTGAGGAAGTGAGGATGAGGGTACAATTCTAATGTTTAAAAGACATTTGGATGGATACATTAATAGGAAAGGTTTGGAGGGATATGGGCCAGGAGCAAGCGGGTGGGACTAGCTTAGTTTGGGATTATGTTCGGCATGGACTGGTTGGACCAAAGGGTCTGTTTCGGTGCTGTATGACTATTACTGTATGACTGTTATTGTTAACTTTTTAACCTCTTTATTTTTCAAAATTATACCTTTGGTTTTGTACTTGTAGCTAAGGTGGCACAAAGGTTTGTAATGCTGGACTTCTAATTTCTTTATTTTTCTAAGTTTTTCCTAAGAATTTGTTCTTAAGAATCTGTACCCAGTTACCTTTGTACCTAAGATGGCACTGTAAGTGGTGACTTATAAACTTTTCACTGCACTCATGTGAGTGCATGTGATAATAAAACTAATTCTAATTCTAATCTCCATTTGCCTAGCAGGACAAAACCAGCAGCTGTTTGGGAACACGATCATATTTCAAGTCACACACTATCCTGACTTGGATAACTATGATCATTTCTTCATTTTCACTGGAATACCGACTTAAAATAGCTGTGGGAATATCTTCGCCTTGTGGACTACAATTATTTAAGGTGAAGGCCCACCATCACCTTAAGGGCAATTTGTGATTGACAATAAATGCTGGCATTGTCAGTGATGCTCACACTCAAAGAGCGAATAAGATAACCACAATCATGCTAATGATTAGACAGGACACGAGACAGAATGCAACGAATTATATCCAGGAATGAATGCGTCTGCCAACTAAAATCAACAATCTCCAACGCAATACTTTCTTTAACAGCAATGACTAAATGTTTAGCAATTTAGTCATCTGTCAATCTTAATGCATCTAGTTTAACAGAAGTTTGCTGACTGTAACAAGGCAGTAAGAAGATTACCAGGACATGCTAATAGATAGCAATTTCACTAATCCAGTGATTTCTGTCCCCAGCCCACATGCAACACATTTTTAAAACATTGTGTACTCTTTGAGATAAATTGGAAGGGATTGAAGCAAGGAAGCCAGGACTACGGTTCAGAGTTGGGTCAGAGGTAGTAATGGGAAGTTTGGGCTAGAGATAGGAATCAGGAGGAAGACAGCAGCAAGGGCTAATTCTAAGGTCAGGAAGGACTGAGCAATAATATCAATCTGAAAAAGGCTTTACTGGCTCATTCTGATGAAATTGAGCTGGATTGGAGCCAGTGTGCAAAATACCAGTAATTATAATCCCTTGTAGGCAGGGCACAAGAGGAAGCTGACACACAGCCATAACTTGAACAGAAGCTGAAACCAGGGAAGGCATGGTTACACATGGAGGGTGCTGGTTTTTTCAATGGTAATGAGAACATTCCTGCAATTTTCAGCAAAATTTCCTTGAACAAACATGTAACCCATGATACCATTCATATACCAAAGGGACTGAGTGAACTGCAGGGAACTATGTGACAGAGTGTCTCAGGAAAAGGTACCCGTATCAATCCTTTGTGTGACTGATACCGTAGATTGTTTGGTAACTAAAATTGCAAAGGTTTTCTCACTGGGCAAATCTCTCAATGCGGAGTGTCAGACTCAAAATATTTGATTAATTTAAATGGATGCTTGCCCAAGGCTTCACTAGAGCCAAGATCATGAAATACAAGAAGGAAAATGTGTTAAACAAAATGTTTTGAGCTTCATTTGATTTATGAAAAAAGTCACATTAAAATATTTTAATGTACTAATAGAGTTACTCACAGTGGAGATTGATCCTAATCAAAATCCTGATGTAGTTCAAACATGATCAACATTTTCTGCAGTACAAGATGAATGTAATACATTTTCTTTGAGATGAAAATACGTCACATTCCATACATTTAAACCAACAACTTGAACTTCTGTAATAAATCATGAAAGACAGTGTTTAAACTTTTTGAAATTTTTCCCTCCCCAATTCTTCACATTTTCCACCTATTATATTATGCTTGAAAGATAAAAGGATGAACAAGCTTTTTATGTGAATAAAGGCAGACAGCATAGTCAGATGAATCAGTAGAGTTCAATTTACAAACTTCAACTCTCTGGAACCTTTAATACTGGAGCCAAGATATGACAGATTTTTAGCATCAAACTTCAAATTGACAATAAGCCAAACTGCAGGAGTTGAGCTCTTGATCTTCCTAGGTTTGATATTACATTATAATTATTTAATTATCATCTTATTCTGCATTTAATTTTCACTTAAAGTTAATAGAAACTATTATATATGTCACAGCTATGTTTCAATGCAATAAAATGCGAAATTAGAGATAGCAAATTTTTAGCATCCTGATGTTAACTCTGGTCTTAGTATCAGATCTAAAGCTGGGAGGAAGGAAGTGGGTTCGTTTCCTGTCCTGGGAACCTCCAAGAATTCTACACACAATGTATTTGAGAGCAGTGCAAGTCTGATTAGAGAAAGAACAAGGGCAACAAATAGATGTCCAGTCATTTCATAACCAGCACTGCATCAATGTTAACAATCATAAAAATTGGTAGTTTGAGAGTTAAGTAATGGGTGCAACAGTCTAGTCTAGACGTAAACCCCTACTGATACAACTCCATGATCAAATGACAATGCAGAAAGTGGATGGTGAGCAAACGGAGGTGTGTGAAGTGATTAAAGTAGGTGCTAGGATAGTGAGAAACTCTATCTGGAAGGGAATTAAGAGGCACAGTCTTAAAATTAGAGCTGAAATGTTTAAAATTAAAGGAGTCAGCAGCAATGCTTCCTCACATGAAGGCTAATGGAAATCTGAAAACTCTTCCAGATGCTTGTTGAGATGAAGTCAATTGAAAATTTCAAAGCTGATCTTGATCTGTTTTTGTTAGGTTTGGAGATTAAGGGATAAAGGGACAAGGTCAGAAGTTGAGATCAAGGCCAGACATGATCTAGCTTCATCATAGAACAGGTTCAAGAGGCAGAATAGCCAACTGCAGTTCGAATGGGGAAGCAAGAGAAAAGGAATGGATACATCAATCCCATTAAGGGAGTTAATGGGTTAATTAGCTTGAAGGAAGAGTTTTGGATGTCCTTTTGTCTTTCCCAATGGTGACAAGCCTACTGTGTATATCCAGCATTTCCTGTTTTAATTTTAGATTGCCGGTTGCTTGTTTTAATTTTGATGATTCCGAGAAAACACATCACATCTTTAGGATTTTTCATTGATTCAAGTTTCCCACCATGCCAAAGCAACAATTTTCCCATGGGGTTCACTTAATCCCACACAATCTCATCCAGCCAGATGGAGGGACCAGTTTGGACTGTGGACAACTGCTTAACTCTCATTAATACAACTTCACCACCAACTGACAGGAAATATGTGCAGTGGAAGCCAAAGCTGCAGTTTATACTCCCTCTTCCAGTGCATTCAGAAACAAAAAAAAAATTCGGAATTACAAGGTTTCCATCCAATCCTGGGAACTCAATGACTTCACAAGATGGTGTACAACAAAATCTCTTAGTGATTAGCAAATATCATGTCAAGCACAACTGAGATAGTTCTGAAGAAGGGTCATTAACTCCAAGTGTTAACTCTGTTTTCTCCCCACAGATGCTGCCAGATTTGCTGCATTTCTCCAGCATTTTCTGTTTTTGCATGCTACAGATTAGACAGTGTTGCATTAAGATATGGGAAGGTTGGGTGTGATTTTAACCCTATTCACTTGGCAGAAACCCCTTCTGCCAACCTATATCGGAGCTGCCAAGATCCAGACATGTTTCTATTCAGGGCAGCTAAGATCAGACTCCATTAACAACTTCAGGCCTTGCCTGCAATTTTACTCAAGATTGGATGAGGAAACCACTACTGTGCCTTCGCTACCAGGCTGAAGGTGAGCAAGGTCAGCTTCAAAGCTTATGAAGTCCAAACAGGAAAGTTTTTTTCTGAAATATAAGTGATTCTTTGCAGGACCAATAGAAGGAAATGTGCACCTTTCATTCCCACAAGCAAAGTTCACATGTCTCGTCCCTGTACCTCAACTTCCCTTCTCTCCTAGGACTCTAGTCTTCACATTGACCAGTGTGCCTGTAGTCAACTATGAGAGCCCAAGTTTGCAGAGATTCACAGAAACGATTTAGGAATGGAACTCCTTTTAAATGATGGAATTTTAAAAGGACAAGATGCATTTGAAATATTTGGTGTTAAAAAGGCAGAGATACAAATGGATTAACTCCATTAATGAGCCCACCTTTACAATTCATTCCCTCCAAAAAAAAAATGGCATGTTTTTCACCTACTAACAAACAACTAAAATTTAATAAGAAAGTACTGCTGATGCTGGAAATCTGAAGTCATAATCTATCTGAATTACTTTGTAGGGTCTTGTAAATGAGTAAAGAAAGTCTTGGTGGATGCAGTAAATTGTGGGAAAATGGGAAGTTGTTCACTTTGGTAGGAAGAATAGAAAAGCGGTATGTTATTGAAATAGAGATAGACTGAAGATCTCTACAGTACAGAAAGGTCTGGCATTCCATCAATCAGAATGCAGGTACAATAAATAAATGGAAACGTAATTTGAATCTTGGTTTTTATTGCAAGGTGTTGGAGTATAAAAGGAGAGACTTTTTGTGTAGTTATACAGCATTTTAGTGAGGCTGTGTCTCAAGTACATATTTAGTTTTGGTCCCCTTGCCCGAGAAAGGATATAATTCTATTAGATTGAATTAATGGAATTAGATTATCCTTAACTTGTATAGATTCACAGGGTTTTGCAAGCTGAATTAATGAGGTTCCATATTGGATTCATTTTCACCGCAGGCCGTAATAATGATAATTTGCCATTCTTAAGCTACATTCACTCGGGGTTGAAAGCATAACTTCAATGCAGCCTGGTTTTTTTTTCTGTTCTTCAGAGAATTGTAGGGTGGAATATACTTAAAGATAGCACTACAAGAAATTCAGGTAAGTTTCACTCAATGATTCCTGGGATGAAGGGGGTTGTCTGAGGAGAGAAAGTTGAGCAGGTTGGACATGTATCGATTAGAGTTTAGAAGAATGGGAGGAGATTTTTTTTTAAATGCAAAATATCCTGAGGGGACTTCACAGGGTAGATGCTGAGAGGATGTCTCCCCCACAAGGAAGTGTCTAGAACTGGGGGCACTGTTTGAATGAAAACATAATCATGTCAAAATGCCCTCCTGGGTCTGTTGTACTCATGCAACTTGTACCATGAGGCAAACACACTGCAGTTAGAAACCTGAAGGGCACTTCAATAAAGACTCCATTCCAATCAGAATGCTGCCTTATGAGCACAGAAGCTGGTGTCAGAAGTAAAGCTGATACTGATTTTGGATAAGTGTTTTTAAAAAAATCACAGCTACTGACAAAACAACACAGCAACATTCAAAGCCGTGAACGTTGCTGAAGGCAAATGAAATAAAATTTTAAAAAAAGAAACAGGTCACAGCTGAAGGACTCGGTGGAAGAAAATAGCTGTGGCCTTCCCTTACCCAGCTCCGGGTGAAATGAAAGATGACATGAAGCAAAAACTAGTAGTTTCTCCACATGCATTGGCAAAATTATGAAATAACGACAGATCTGTTTAACAGGCCTGAGCTGCTACATATCACTATACTCTTATGACTGCTGGGAAAGGATTATTTTTAAGCATATCCCACCCTATTTCTCCCAAAGAATACTAAACAAAACATACTGCAAAAATGTTGAAAGCACTGAAGTTGGATCCAAAAAGGAAGCCATCAAAAGTAATGATGTGGCTTTATGATGGCATCATATTTATGCTGAGAAGACAGATTATTCTGAGAGCACAATGCTATAACATAGACAAAGATCTAGAGTTCCAGATCATTGACTTCAAGCAAAGTCCACAGCCAGAAAAGGTCTGAAGCTTGGATTGCTCAACCAGAACATGCCAAAAGAATTTGCAATAAATCACAACCCCCAAAACTGTTGACTGCAGGACACACGCTAGAGGAATACAACGGTGTGTTTACAAGGTTATGATGTCTTCCAGGAGAGTATTATCTGAAAGTGAGTGAGAGTGTAAGACCAATTCAGCATCTGCTGAAGAGAGTTCCAGCTGCATGGTGAGGACAACATTGCAAGAGGCATTAGTACACATGAACGTAACATACAAAATGAAAGCAGGAGAAGATCATTTGGCTTATATTCTACATGAGTGTGACTGAGAAAAATAACATGGTGGATCAGTGCTTAGCACTGCTGCCTCACAGCACTGGGGACCCAGTTTTGATTCCAGCCTTAGGTAACGGCCTGTATGGAGTTTGTACATTCTCCCTGTTCTCTGGCTTCTTCCCACAGTCCAAAGGTTTGCAGGTTATATGGATTGGCCAAGGTAAATTGCCACGTAGCATCCAAGGATACACAAGCTAGGTGGGTTAGCCATGGAAAGTGCAGGGTTTAGAGGGATTGGGCGGGGTTTGGGTCTGGGTGGGATGGTCTTCAGAGGGTCAGTGCAGACTTGATGGGCCAAATAGCCTCTTTCCATACTGTAGGGATTCTTCAATAATATGCAAGAGCTGAAAAACAGGGGACTAATTAAGAAAGTGACAACATGTCCAGAATGGAATAAGCAGCATGATAGCAGTGAAGCAATCTCAAGAGCTCTGAGCATGCATTGACCAAAAGGATCACAATAAAGAAAGCTCACTACTCCATGATAATAATTGAAATAATTTTGCCATATCTTGTAAAGACAGAAATCTTCACTAACTGAGATATGAAGGATGGTTACTGAGATGAAGTGTTTTTTTTGTAATCCAAATGTCATTTGTCTGTGAAGTTCTCTTTTCCCAAGATCAGTGGAAGCACAGTCATTAAATAAATCCAAGGCTGAATTCGATATGTTTTTGGTCAACTGAAAGGAATCAGGCAAGCGATTATGGCCATATTCACTTTCATATGGGGCAATTTCTCCTCTCACAGGTTGTAAATCTTTGAAATTCTCTACCCCAGAGGATTATGGATGCATCTTCATGAAATGTATGTAGGAGTAAAAAAGAGAGATCTTTGTTCTCTCAGAGAACCAAGGGATATGGAGAGCATACACAAAATTGAAGCTCAAGATCATTCACACTTACATAGAATATAAGCCAAATGATCTTCTGCTGTCATTTTATATTTTATTTTCTTATGTACTTATGCCTCTTGCAACATTGTCCTCACCCTGCCCTACAATACCAGCTATGGCTGCAGCAGGTGAAGATTTCCTTTGCCAAGTGGACCACCTGACACACTATTCATCACTGAGATTCAGGTTGGGGAGTTGCTCCGTGAACAGAAAAGACATCCCACTGGCAGCCCTTCCTTTCTCCTTCTTTCACTTGTGTCACCTCTGTATATTTCTCCCATAATGCTGTGGTGCAAGGAGGATGCACACTACCGTGTGGAGGAGGAAATGGTTTGAGCTAAATCCCTGAAGTCAGGAGAAAACGTTTTTAATCAGATGCCACGCCATTCCCTGGAGTCTGTTGCAACATTAAAACATCTTGGGAAATAACCAAACACTTCGACAAATACAGCAACAATCGGTAAAAGTAAAAAAACAGAAACTAAAACACTAACATTTAATAATCCTTACTTTAGGAGCTATCTAGGGATCAGGCTGTTTTGGATTTAAGCTGTGTAACAGGTTTTGACAGGCAATGTATCCTTTAGGAAGTATGTTTGTTCCAGAGTGTTGCATAGATATTGATTTCTGTAATAACTACTTCCATTTATTTTCAACAGTAGCTTCTCCAAAAAAAAACTCCTGTTGACTACCACCTGAGCAGGATTTAAAGCCAAATTGAGGTGCCTAGAAGAGCAAGTGTAGGTTACATGAGGTTTTTCTAATGGGAAAGTTTTAAATATTATAGAGGTGCGTGTATGTTTGTGTGTTTTGTTTTATATAGTTCTTATCAGATTCTCAAAAAGAGCTGCAAATTATCATTTTTTGCCTGGGTCTTAAGTTTTCTCCATACACCTGTGATAGAGGTTGATTTGGGTTTGTTACTACATCAGATACTGTAGCTTCTAGCCACCTGCCACAATGCACTAGGTATCTACACACGCCACAAAATGATAGGTTTCACACACATGGTTTCCAACGTACAAGATTACCTTAATGATGCATTCGTATAACACCAGACACAACTCCTGGACATCAATAATGCTTTGCAAGACTTTTAAGGTGTAGTCACAGTTCTAATGTGGTGAGGTCCTTTCAGAGATTTTTACAGCTGATACTTCTTCATTTCAGCCACTTTATAGCAGTCACATTTCTGATCTCCAAAAAACTATTAATATGTTTTGCCATTTATTCACAGGAAGTGGGCATCGCTGCCTGGGCCAGCAGTTGCTACCCATCCCTATTAGCCCTTGAGAAGGTGGTGATGAGCTGCCTCCTCGACCCAGTGTAGGCCATTTGTTGCAGATAGACCCACAATGCCATTAGGGAGGGAGTTCCAGGATTTCGGACCAACAACACTGAAGGAACAGCGATATATTTCCAGGTCAGAATGAAGGAGAACGTTCAGGTGGAGATGAGCTGCTGCCCTTGTCTTTCCAGATGGAAGTGGTCATGGGTTTGGAAGGTGCTGTCCAAAGAACTTTGGTGAATTTCAGCAGTGCATCTCGTAAGTAGTACACTGCTGCTGCTGAGCATCAGCGTTGGTGGGAGTGAATGCTTGTGGATGTTTGGTGCCAACTAAGCAGGCTGCTTTTTCCTAGATGATGTCAAGCTTCTTGAGTGTTGTTGCAGCCGCACCCATCCAGGTAAGTAGGAAATATTCCAATGTACTCCTTGTGCCATGCACATAGTGGACAGGTTTTAGGGGGGGCTAGACGTGAGTTACTTATTGCAAGGTCCCGAGTCTCTAACCTACTGTTGTAGTCAGAGTGTTTATTTGGATAGTCCAGTTCAGTTACTGGTCAATGATAATCCTCAAGATGTTGATAGTGGAAGATTCACTGATGGTAATGCCATTAGATGTCAAGGGATGATGGTTAGATTCTCTCCATTTGGAAATGGTTGTTGCCTGGGACGAGCATAGGGTGGATATTACTTCCCACATGTCAGCCCAAACCTGGATATAGTCGAGGTCTGGTTGCAATTGAACATGAGCTGCTTCAGTATTGGAGGATTTACAAATGGGGCTGTACGTTGTGCAATCATCAGTGAACAACCCCACTTCTAATTTAATGATAAAGAAGCTGAAGATGGTTGAGCTTAGAACACTAGAACACAGAACACAGAACACAGAACAGTACAGCATAGTACAGGCCCTTTGGCCCATGATATTGTGCCGACCTATCATCCTATAAGATCAAACTACCCTGCATACTCTACATTACATTATCCTCCATGTGCCTATCCAAAAGTCGCTTAAAAGTCTCTAAAGTATCTGACTCCACTACCACTGCTGGCAGTGCATTCCACACACCCACCACTCTCTGTGTAAAGAACCTACCTCTGACATCTCCTCTATACCTTCCTCCAATCACCTTAAAATTATGCCCCGTCGTATCAGTCATTTCCGCCCTGGGGAAAAAGTCTCTGACTATCCACTCTATCTATGCCTCTGATCATCTTGTACACCTCTATCAAGTCACCTCTCATCCTTCTTTGCTCCAATGAAAAAAGCCCTGGCTCTCTCAACCTTTCCTCATAAGTCCTGCCCTCCAGTCCAGGCAGCATCCTGGTAGATCTCCTCTGCACCATCTCTAAAGCTTCCACATCTTTCCTATAATGAGGTGACCAGAACTGAACACAATATTCCAAGTGTGGTCTAACCAGGGTTATACAGAGCTGCGGCATAACCTCGCAGCTCTTAAACTCAATTCCTCTGCCAATGAAAGCCAACACACCATACGCCTTCTTTATAACCCTATCAACTTGGGTAGCAACTTTGAGGGACGTATGGACGTGGACCCCATGATCCCTCTGTTCCTCCACACTGCCAAGAATCCTGCCATTAACCCTGTATTCTGCATTCAAATTCGACCTTCCAAAATGAATCACTTCACACTACCCAAGGAACTCCTGCAGAGATATCCTGGAATTGTGATGGCTGACCCTCCAACAACCACAGCCATCTTCCTATGTTCTACATATGATTCCAACCAGCAGAGAGTTTTCCCTCGGATTCCACTAACTGCAGTTTTACTTGGGCTCCTTGATGCCACACTCAGTCATGTACGGCCTTGGTGTCAGCAAAGTCACTCTCACCTCACATCTGGAATTAAACTATTTTGTCCACGTCTGAAGCAAGACCATGATGAAGTCAGGAGCTGAGTGGCCCTGACAGAACGCAAACCAGTCCTTAGTAGCAAGTTATTACTAAGCCGGTGTTGCTTGATAGCACTGTTGATGACACCTTCCATCGCTTTCCTGATGATCGAGAGTAGACTGATGGGGCGATAATCAGCTGGGTTGGATTTATTCTGCTTTTTGTGAACAGGACACACCTGGGCAATTTTCTACATTGTCAGCTAAATGCCAGTGCTGTAGCTGGACTGGAGAACTTGGCTCAGGGCACAGCAAGTTCTGGAGCAAGGTCTTCAGTACTATTGCTGGGACGCTGTCAGGGTCCATAGCCTTTGAAGTACCCTGTGCTTCCAACCATTTCTTGACATCATGCGGAGTGAATTGAATTGGATAAAGACTGGCATTTGTGATGCTGGAGACCATTGGAATAGAGACTGAGACATATCACCCACTCAGTATGACTCCAAGGATTGCTGCAAATGCTTCAGCTTTATTTTTTGCTCTGATGTGCTTAAGGATGGGGATATTTGTGGATCCTGACCCTCCTCCAGTGAGTTGTTTAAATATTCCCCCACTATTCATGACTGGATGCAGTAGGACTGCAGAACTTAGATCTGATTAGTTGGTTGTGGAATTCCTTAGCTCTGTCTATCGTGTGTTGCTTATTTACGCTGCATTTTTAGATATGCCTTATGTTGTTCCTGGCACACCCTACATTTTCAGACAGATTTCCCTTGACCCAAGTACAGAAGAATAAAATGCTACAGTGGCTGTGTAAATCAGGGCATCACCTTATAACGACACAAAATATGCTGAAAAGCACCTACATGTAAATACCAAGTAAAGGGCAAAGTAGGCTGTATATGATCCTCTCATAGACAATAGTCTGCTGATATCACTATTTGGTTATACGTGAAAAAAATCACAATACTAGCAAAGTAAAAAAAGAGATGTTGTTTGGTGCAAAAGTGTGCATTTTAGGTGAATTGGCCATGCTAAATTATTCCATCAGGTCCAGAAACTTGCCATGGATTAGCCACGGTAAATGCGGGATTAGGAGGATAGGGTTGGGCTGGGATGTTCTTTGGATGTCTGTGCAGGCTTGATAGGCCAAATGGCCTCTACCTGCACTGTAGAAATTCTGTAATTCATTGAACGTATGCCTGGAATAAAGCAGTTGAAGGCTTCACATAGGAATTAGTTACCCACCGTCAATTAACAGCAGGACATGAAAGCTCTCTGTGGAGCCAGGAATTAGTGAAATAGAGCAGGACAGCAGCAGGATCCACAGTGCACCCTTCAGTTTGATTAAATGCCACTGAATACATCATGGCTGGGTCAGGGCAAGGAGGGAAGCAAAGTTTGACTCTCGGTTTATTAAGAGATCGTTTTCTTACTATTCTGACCTCCAGAAGTCTGCCTTTTTGCTGTGCAGCTGCAAAAAATTGGCTAAGCAATCTCCCACAAGCCTAGTACTTTCAACTGATTGGTAGTTGGCAGCTTTAATACCAATCTGAAAACCCCTATGAATAGGGATCTCCGTAGTCAGCAATGATGTTAAGATCCAGACAAGTTGTACCAAAATCCTAAAGGGATAATCAACAAATCTCCTTGCATTTTAAAATAAGATTTCAACAGGGGGAAATCACATTCTGCAGCTTGGATTTACTTAATTAGATTGACGGCATGAAGACCACTCTGCCTTGGAATAGTAATGGAATAGCCATAGCTCTTTGAGAAGGACAATTTTCTGTGGTTAAAATATTAGAGGCTAAACAAAGCAGCAAAAGTATTCGAAAAGAAAGAATGCAAAGGACAGAGAGAAAGGTTAAAGAATTAGGATTTGGTCACATAGTCATGGTTTTAGGGTTATTCTCTGTGCAGGCAGTCATGATAGAATTCTTTGTTTAATTAGAATTGCCTGATGGAGTGGTATGTGTTAACATCATTTCCCAGAACTTGCTTGAAGCTTTACAGAGTTGGCAAGGGACTTCCTAGAATTTTACACAACAGTTGTTAGATTCCTTCCTCCATTTTTTTGCATGCTCCAAGAAAGCTAAAGCATCAGCAAGACTTAAGGAGCACAGTACACGTGACTTCATCAACTGGTGGAAAAAAGGAAGCATTGAACATGGGTCTTGCTCTTTTCAAGAGTGTGTTTAATTCCTGTGAACTCTTTTAACCAAAGCCAGCACTATTTCCCTGTATTCCTTTCCTATATGCTTTTATAGTCACCCTTTCCAAGTACTTAGCAAATTGCCTTTTAAATAATGTTACAATTACTGCTTTGGTAGCCATTTTTGGTAAAGTACGTCATGTTCTGGTAACCCTCTGTTGAAAAAAAAAAACAGTTTTCATCCTTCCAGTAATGTCACAAGCCCATGAATTCTTGTTATTGATTTAAAAAGCAATGGAAAGAAGTTGTCATAATTTTGAAAAACTGGAGATAAAACAATTTTTGAGGTAGTAAGAACTGCCGATGCTGGAGTCAGAGATAACACAGTGTGGAGCTGGAGGAACACAGCAGGCCAGGCAGCATCAGAGAAGCAGGAAAGGTGACGTTTCGGGTCAGGACCCTTCTTCAGAAAATGGCCATTTCTGAAGAAGGGTCCCAACCTGAAACGAAACGTCAGCTTTCCTGCTCCTCTGATACTGCCTGGCCTGCTGTGTTCCTCCAGCTCCAAACAATTTTTGATGCATTTTTCAGAACCGTAATTTCCTCATTCCTGCCATTAATCCAGTGAATCTTTGCTGTGTTCTTTCTATGTTTTGTTTAATTAAACCTATTGAATACACCAGTGCAGGCTTAACCAGTTCTGAAGAAGGATCGCTGGACTTGAAACATTAGCTCTGTTTCTCTCTTCACAGACGCTGTCAGGACTTCTGAGTTGCTGCCGTAATTTCTGTTTTTGTTTGTAAACAATACTATCTGTTCTTACATACCTTCCCCCACCACCACACCCACCTTATATATTAAAATCAGAATTTCATTTGCTGTTTATGGCCCTTCTACATTGTGATGGTTAACAGGCAGATAGCTCAGATGGTAAAGCTCCCAGTTATTCATCCACCCCTCAGTTGGTCGCAACAGAGTTAATTTTACAAAAGGACCCCTTTCCTAATGAGTGCCTTTCCCCCAAGGCTAATGAATTGGTGTTTTTTTTTAAAAAGCCAATTTGAGCAGAATTTCTTTAAAAAGAAAAACAAGTGAGTTTATTAATTACTAAACAAAAGTGAAATAGTTAGGTAACATACATAAAATTAGAAAGGAGAGGGGCGTTCAAAAAAGACAAAAGTTCAGGAAAAAAAATCTATGTATTAGTCCTTGAATTATTCAGGAAAAGCAGATAGTTGAACATTCTGAACACTGTAGGGGATATTATCAGTAGAATTGACTTTGGTAGTTGAGCAGTGGATTTTGAGATTCTTGGCTTTATCAGTCAATTGAAACTCTTTTTGACCTTTTTCCTTTTGACTGGCTTACTGGCAAAAGGGTTCCAGTACTCAGACTGAAACATCATCTTCCCCTTTCCTTTACTTGCATCGTAAGTATGTTTAGTGACAGTTCTCAAAGCTATGACCTTCACAGCACACTAGAACATCAGGCTATTAATATGTGAAGGCCAGGGCTGAAGCTCACTTCAAAATATAGAAAAAAAACATTTTATGTATATTCATGTAAAAGACAAAGACATCTGCAGGAGACAGCTCCCTGCTGAAAAGTCGTTAGCTTCTCTTTAGCTCTTCATACTTAAGCTTTCCATTTGATATACAGATGTGACATTCCAGAATTTTTCTCCAGCCAGCCACTGACTATTACACCCACGATCATTTTGGTTGTACAAATTCTTTTTTGAAAAAATACATGTTGAAAGTAATGCTCGATATTCCAATAAGTGACGAGTCCTATGATCAGTAGTCATAACACTTGCCTGTGCAACAACTGTACTGAGATTCATTCTCCATTTACATAAAGAAAAGTGAAAAACAAATTAACAGATACACTTACGCACAGATTCATTCCTCTAGTTCTTGGTCAATTGCATCTCTTCGGCTCTAACAGAGTCCCCTTAGGTTTCGGACAGGGCATCTGCAACCATTTTGGATTTTCCTGCAACAAGGATGATTTTTAAATAGTAGGATTGAACTTAAACATGCACACAAACATGAACAGATTGTGTTCTCTCTAACCCATTTCGTACATCTCTCTCAAAACATGTTTGTGAGCCAGTCATAAATTGACAATTTCCTTCTCTATTGTGTAATACCCATTGATGATGTTTGTTCAACTTTTTGCAGAAGTTCCCTGTTGTTCTCCCTACTCCCTGATTTGTCTTCCTGAAGGCGGACACCCCCTATACTGATGTCACTCATGCCAGTGGCTAATTTTAATGCTATGTTAAAGTCTGGAACTGCAAGTACACGTTCGCTAACTAAAATGTTATCCTTCTAAAAGCTGTCTGGCATCCCTCAGTCCGTACCACCTTTGTTTTTTTCTTTAGCAGGTCTGTCTGCAGTGCAGCTATTGTGCCAAAGCTGTTGGCATGAACTTTCAGTAGAGCCCACACATTCCAAGGCTCACACGATTTCCCATTTTGTTTTAGGAATGCGCTCCTGCTTCAAATTTTTCAGTCCAACTCCATACTCATCAGTGACCCTCTACACGTCCAATGTAGCTCTCATGGGCCTTAATGAACTCATTCTTTGTAAGATTGACCACTACGTCAGCTGATTGCATTTCCTGGAAGACAGGTCCCAGTTATTGCAAGTACATTTGCCAAGTAATGCTGTACACTAGGGATTTGCCTATGTATACTAATCAATTAGGTAAGGCTGCCAGTATCTGATTCATCAGCCTTTAAAAAGATGGCTCATGTGTTTCACAGTCCAAATGGGATATCTGCTATAATCCATCTAGAGTTAAAAAGGCAGAGATTTCCTTTGAGCAGGTAGGCCAAGGAACCTGCTAATACCTCGCAAGTAAATCCAACTTGGTAATATAAGTTGCTTCATCTTCCCTATCCGTGCAATCGTGCAGCTGAGAAATTGGGTAAGAATCAGCCTTTGCAACAGTTGATGGAGAGTGGATTGGGCAGGAGCACACCAGGAGAGCTCGAGCTACATCTACTAGGCTGGGTCGTTATCTGCCTCAAAATATAGTTCATCTTATCTCAAACCTGGGCCAGCCTTTTTAGGAAGTTTCTCCCACATCCACATCATGTGCTAGGGGAGTACAGACTGCCTTGTTTCTGCGTAAATCTTGAAATGCAGTGAGCAGCCTCATCAAGCATGCTGGCTGTTCTCCATTCACGGCAATGATTAAGGAGTCTAGATTGCTATTCTTTCTGTATTAGCTGGTTGGGTAATACAGGGTTCAATGTGGGCCTCACACACATCTCCCTTCAATTCATCCCCAGTGCTCAGCCACTAGATCAATAGCAATGCCATATACCAGTAGCTCTTTGCTGCCTTCTCAGTTGTATTGCTTTATCGTGTTGACATGCCTCAGCCTTTGAGATTCTAGATTGGCTGGGGGGTGGAAACAGACAGGTCATTCACTTCCGGGTTTCTTGGCTGGTCTGTGTAGGTCACTGAACTAGAGATACTAAGAACTGCCGATGCTGGAGTCAGAGATAACACAGTATAGAGCTGGAGGAACACAGCAGGCCAGGCAGCATCAGAGGAGCAGGAAAGTTGATGTTTCCGA